>NC_054475.1:95440861-95751694 GCF_017639515.1 Carcharodon carcharias
GACCTCGGACTCCCAACCTCCGGACACACACACACGCGCCCCTCCCCCCCCACCCATTGACCTCAGACCCTCCCTCCCCCCAACCTTCTGACACACACACCACCCTGACCTCTGGACAGCCCCAACCCCCAAATCCTATCAACTTACCTTCCCAAGGCCTGTCAATTTCCCTGGCCCTATAAATGTACCTGCTTTATGGCAGCTAGTGCTGTAAAAAGGGGGTGTGGCCTCCTTGAATACACTGGAGCTGGACTTCACTGGAGAATCGGAAGTGGCAATTTTCAAGACCAGGTAAATGTGTATTTATTTCTTCTAATTTCTGCGGGCCAACACTTTCCGATGCTAGTCAGAGGTTACACCCCATTGTTTTTCTGACAGGAGAGAAGTATGCAGTGGGATCCTCCAGTGGGTACTATTAGAACCATTGTATTCTTCCTTATATATGTGACCTGGACTTGGGTATAGGGAGTACAATTTTGAACTTGTGGGTGATACAAAACTTGACAACGTAGTAAATAGTGGACACAATAGTAGCGGACTTCAAGAGGGTATGTACAAAGTGGTGAGTTGGACAAACAAATAGTAAATGAAAGTGTGAAGTAATTCACTTTGGAAGAAACAACATGGAGAGGCAGTATAATCTAAATTGTATTACTGAGGTTTGTGCAAGAGCAGAGAAACCTCAGGGTGCATATTCCCAAACCTTTGAAGTGGCACGACAAGCTGATAAGGCAGTTGAGGAAGCATATAGGATAATTAGCTTAGTAAATAGAATTATTGAATACCAAACAAGGAAGTGAGAAATCTTTAAAAATCTCCGGTTAGAGTTCAGCACAAGTATTTTGTACAATTCTTGCACCAATTAGACTAGAGAAGGTTAAGGGGAGACCTAACAGGCATGTTCAAAGTTAAGAAGGATCTGATAGAGCAAACAGAGAGAAACTACTTCTAGCAAGTGGGGGGGTAACTAGAGGTCAAAGATTGAAAATAATTGGTAAAAGAGAAATTTCTTCACACAGAGGGTTGATAAAATCTGGAATGCACTACCTGAAAGGCTGTTAGAATCAGATTCCATAGGAATTTTAAAAAGTCAATTGGAGATGTATTGGAATTGGATTAAGAGAAAAAGTCTGGGGTGTAGAACTAAATCTCAACTCACCGTGCTGTCTCTCCTCAGTGTTCACTGCCCTCTTATCCTCCCTTAATTTCCCCTCTGTAAATATGGGTTGAAGAGTTACACGGTCTCCCCTTTGACCTTGCTACTTCCATTGTATTAACCATGGATAAGGCTTTCTTTGATCACTTCCTTGTATCACTCTCTGTTCATTCAAGTGTTCTGCCTAGTTACTTTTTGCTGTGCACGGCCAACTTGTTGCACTGCATTATCCCTTCAAGATTGGTACACAGTCACAGATCAAACAGCATAGCAGGAACATTGTTTATATCCACCTTCTATGTCCCAACTCCATCTGTATCTGTGACTGGAGAAAACTATCCAATAATTTACTTAAAACTGCACTCTCAAAACACCAACTATCAAGCCTTTTCCCCCTTCCCCCACCGTTCACCAAAACATTTCTGCAACAATTGATTTGCTCAACCATTCCCTCATCTACCTTTGGCACCCCAGTTCCCAATAAATTCTCACCCTGGTTATTTTCCCAGTACAGCTCTCATCTCTGCTACTTTATGGTGGACAGCTTGTTTAGCAATTCACCGACAGATCTGGCTAGACCACATAAAGCAGTATCGATCATGTTCTCATCGGTTAAAACTGCTCATTATTCCAGGATCATACTGGAATGCAACAATTACCCCTGGCTTGTTTTCTCTACTGCAAACTGTCTTTTTAAACGCCTCTCCCCTGTCCCCTCCACCCTCACCTCCAACAATAAGTACAAGGACCTCATGTCACTAAGCACGAGACCATCCATTCAGCCAACTCTGGTGTTTCCCTCCCTTCCACCAGGCCAACTTCCTCTAAAACTCACCTCCTGCCCTAGCCCCAAACCTACATCTTTCTCTAGTTTCTCTCCTATCTCCTTCATACCTTCTCTGTCCTTGTCTTGTCCATGAGACCCACCTCCTGCTCTCTTTACCCTATTCCCACTAAACTGCAGTATTTCATCCCTGGTTCCCATGTTAGCTGAGATTGTTAATGGTTCTCTCTCTTCAAATGTTGTCCTTCTCTTCTACAAAGCTGCCATTATCACTCTGCTCAAAAAAAAACCCTTGTCCCTTCTGTCCTTGCAAAGTACTATCCCTTCGCCAACCTCACATTCCTCTCCAAGGTAATTTAATGTGTTGTCACCTCACAAATTTATGCCCACAGATGACATGCTATGTGACTGTGACAAAGTAAACTATCCCTCCTCATCCTTCTTGATCTGCCTGCAGCCTTTGATATAGTAGGCCATGCCATCCTCTGCCAACACCTCTCTACTGTTCTCACCTGGTTCCATTCTTATTTATCTAGTTGTGGTCATAGTATCACTTGTAATGCATTCTCTTCCAGCTCCAGCACCTTAGCCCTGGTGACTTCCAAGGTTCTCTCCTTGGTCCTCTCCTTTTTCTCACCAACAAGCTACCCCTCAGAGACATCATCCAAAAACACAGGTTTAAATTTCACATGTACACTGATGTCACGCAGCTCTATATCACCACCACCTTTCACAACTCCTCCACTGACACAAAATTATCATTCTGGTTGTCCGACATTCAATAATGGATGAGCAGAAATTTCCTCCAATTAAAAACTGGGAGGACTGAAGCCATTGTTTTTGGTCCCAATTATAAAATCCATTTCCTAGCGACCAACTCCAACCCTCATCCTAGCAACAATCTGAGACTAGACCAGAGTATTCATAACCTTGAAGTTATATATGATATCAAGAAGAGCTTCCGTCCACATAGCCAAACCATCATTAAAACCACCTACTTCCACCCAAAAACATTGTACAACTCTACCCTGCCTCAGCTCATCTGCTGCACGAACATTTATCCCATGTCCTTGTTACTTCTCGCATTGACTATTACATTGCCCTCTTGACTGGCATCCCATATTGTACCCTCTGTAAACTTGAGGTCATCCAAAACTCTGCTGCCCAGCTATGTATTCTTACAAACATCAAGCCCCATTCACCCATCACGCCTGTATTCACTGAACTATGCTGGCTCCTGGTTAAGTAATACGTTAGTTTTAAAATTCTCATCCTAGTTTTCAATTCTCGTCCATCCATGGTCTTGCCCCCTCCTTTTCTCTGATATCTTTTCCAACCCCACAATGCTCTGAGATATCTATGATCATATAATTCTGGTCTCTTGAGTATTTGATTTTAATTACTTCTTCATTGGTGGCTGTGCCTTCTAAGCCCTAAACTCTTCAAAGCCTTTCTTAAACCTCTCCATCCCTCTTTCTTCCTTTAAGATCCTTTAATTTTGCATTGTATGACTTGCTGCAAAATATGGCTTCATAAGACTCCTCTGATGTATCTTAGGATGTTTTATTATGTTATAGGTGCTATATAAATACAAGTTTTTGTTGTTGTAATTTGGGCAGCTCTTTCAAAGAGCTGGTATAGATATGATGGGATGAATGGCCTGCAAGATTCTGAGTTAAATGGGACAGAATGAGGACATCCTAATACTCAGTTTGGCAGCAAGTAGCTGAAGTATTAAGGATGGAAAGCCCTCAGACTGATAAGTAGGTGATAGGTGCAGAGCTGAACTCATTCACAGCTGCAGTACGATAAGGGGAAATCAGCTAAGTTTTCCTTCCCTGTTTGGTGCTGGAAAGTGTGTGTGTATGGACACTGAGTGAGGTTAGGATCAGATTCAGCTATTGAGCCAACTATGGATGAATAGTCTGCCAACAATCACTAAGCTGATACATGAAAAATGGTCACCTAGGCAAGAAGTTGCTCAGCATCTCTGGGACTGTACCTCAGCAAGTCTCAATATTTGCAGGAGAGGAATGGAGAAAAATAGAGGGGGAAGTAGCAGTTTAACAAAATGCACAACATTCTTCCTATATGTAATTTGCACACCAAAAATAATCAGATTAAACATTGTTTTAGTATTTAACATAAATGCTATTTTACTAATGTTGGATTTTGATCATTTTCACACTACTTAAAGTAGCATGTTCCAGCTAACACAGATGTGGTGTCTTTATCACAGTCTTTATCACAAATTCTATCCATTTACTCCAATCACATAACTACTGTGAGCTGAATGGGCACATGGAAGCACTTATAATAGTCTCATTGGTACCTTAATTCAACTTTATGAAGCTATGCCATCTGCTGCAAGCTGATTAACAGATAAGCAATCTCAATGATTGACACAGCTCTTCTCATTGCTGTGAAGGTTGCAAGAGTGTTCACATTTCATACAGCAGGATCCTTCCATCCAACTAAAGGAGGCACCTGACAGACAAACCAGCCTGCAGTTCATACTTGAGTAAAGCAAGTGACTGATACCATGATTGCCAAAGGAGACACCTTTATCACCTTCTAAGTGGAAAGGATACATCAACTGGGGAAAATACAGAACTTTTACCATGTGGAAGGCCTCCCAAGAGTTCAGGGTGTTAAAAATGGAACCCATATGGCCATTTGTTAGCCCAAATATTTGCATTCATGGAAAGGGACACCGCAGCTCGAGTATTCAGGTAGTTTGTGACTACAGGAATATGATCCTGCAAGTTAATGCCTGTTATCCAGCAAGTCCCATGACATTATAAATATGTATAAAACCATGATGCCCATGATTATTCGACAGGGAATTAATGAATTGAGCCATGGAGATTCATAGTTGATAATCCCAGATAGAAACCCTTACATAGCAGTAGGATGCAAGTACAATGAGGCCCATGTACCACCCAAGTTACAACTGAATTCAAATTGGGATGCTGAACCCATGTTCATCCCTCTCTGAAAAAGAGTTTAACTGGTCATTTATCTCATCACTGTTGATCAGTCTGCACAAATTGGATGCCATGTTTGCCTGCTTCTTACTGCACTTCAAAAATAATTAATTAGCTGTGATGTGCTTTGGGACACCCTGAAGACATGAAAGGATGAAAGGTACTTTATAACTACAAAAGCTTCCCACCACACACAATCCTAATCAGTAAACACTCCACACTAAGGAGAAATAAAAAGATTAGTCTTTGTTATACTCTTTTAATTCCTTTGATACTAGTTCTATGCTCACATTTTCCATTGGTGACCCATGATGTGTACTTGTGACTAATTCCCTCCGGAGTGGGGTAACCAACTGTGATGGCAGATTGAGTCTGGTAGGTCACACAGGTGATCCAACAGGATCGGGAAATATGTCAGGAGAAGGGTCAATTGTGAAATTGTGCTGGAATGCTTGTGGCCTTGAAACTCAAGTTGAAGGATTATGGGATGTCTCTGCAACAACAAGAACTACATCTAACAATGTAGTGGCTGCCAATGCCTATCCATACTCTAACCCTTCATCAGTCATTTGAGGGCAAGGTTGGAGTTGGTGAACACATAAATATTGAGAGGAAATGCCTCACTTGACCCTTCTCCTGACATATTCCCCGATCCTGTTGGATCACCTGTGTGACCTACCTGACAGCAGTTCACATGGTCTTTCCCACATCGGCTAAGCCTAAAGTAACTGCTGCATTCAAAAACATAACCCAAAACTGGCAGCAACAGGCTCTGTAAATGGATGCCCAAGGGCTCACTGACACTAATCACAGCGCTTGTGAGATAAAGTTGTTCTACACTTGCTCACTGTGTAAAAGATATCCAAATAGCACTGTGTTGCAGTTAAATTTAACTGTTAGTAGTCCGGAAATGAAGAAAATCAGTTTGCTTACTTACAAAAAAAAGTTGTAGTGATTAAAAATTGAATTATTCCCACTTTCTTCTCATTCTGGATATTTTTATTAGCCTGCCTCCACCACTCTGATGCTTCAAACTCAGGTTTTGAGCACAGGACTGTCAAAGCATACCTGTCTGGCTCACCCGTTCCTGCTTATGGGAGTGCATGTGGTATTTTATTGCTCATCCATCTCACAGTTAGTGCAGGAGGTATTAGATCAGCTTCAATCAGCATCTCTCTGATAAGCCTACATCATGACTGTTGTGTTCCCCCACCCCCCACCACCAGCACCCCCCCCCCCGCCCCCACACCGCCGGGTACAGACAAGGCAGCAAAATAAGCTAATTATTAATTTGACCTTTGGAACAGTAAATGTTTCCTATCTCTGAACTGTAAAATTATCTCTGTGAACATCTGTTGAAGAATATCATATATATGTAATATAATATGTAAATATTGATGCACGGGTACCATAATTCAGTTATCTGTAAAATAAACAAATACAAGATATTTACAAGAAACTACATACATGCTGTAATTCTGACAGGTTAAAACTAACGAATGGTGTATTCTGTCTGTACGTATGCATTAATGACCAGGTTGTTTGTGAATGATTCACGACTGCCTGCAGACATTAAGACATATTTGAATACAGGTTGTACCTCAGATGAGTGCGTTCAACTGAAGGCCTACACGGATATCCGGCAAAATCTACAGGAATATGTTAAAGGGAATGTCAAAATCTGGATTAGTCGGGAATACACAACCTATGGTGTCTATGAAATCATTCCTGAGGTAAATTCAGAGCTTTGTAATAAAATCTAAAAACACCATTCCACATATTCTTTCTACTTCCTGCCTCAGTTTAAAAAAAAATCAAGATCCTCTGATCAGTTTCCTACTCATAGCCCATTCTTTTCCAGAATTCAGTTCCTTACTGCCAAAACCTTTGGCTTTAAAACCCAAAGTTGTTGCTACATTTTCGATTAGTCAGAACTCAGACAGTCCACTCACCTTGACTTTGGCTTATATTTCCCATTTTTGGTAATTTTAGTGAGAAATATTAAATGCAAGTATAAAGCATAGGTCACTGTTTCAAACTCATCTGTTTTGTTAAGATAAAAAAATGGAGAAAAATATGGTCTGCAGTCACAACTCTGAGATCTGCCTCTTCTACCTTTTTCAACTTTGGTGATGTCCTACAGAATGGGTCCCATAAAAACATAATCAATAGGAGGAGTAGGTCATTTGGGCTATCGAGCCTGCTCTGCCTTTCAGTAAAATCATGGCTGATCTGATTTTGGCCTTAACTCCACTTTCCTATCTGCCCCTCATAATCTTTGACTCCCCTGTCAATCTAAATTCTGTTAACTCAGCCTTGAATACATTCAATGATCCAGCCTCTCTGCCCTCTGTCTTAAATGGGTGACCCCTTATTTTAAAATTGTGACCCCTAGTTCTAGACCGGGAGGCTTTGTGGTGCAATAGGTAGCGTCCCTTTGAAGCATTGGGTTCAACCCCCCTCCAGGACTTGATGGCCAAGGAAGGAGCATTCATAATGTGGCCAAACAGATTGATCATCTGGGGAGAGTAAAGGTAGGGATGACTTTGGATTTGGGGTGTGCCACGGTTGTCTCAGGTGTGCTCAGTTCACTACAAAAGAAAGTCTCCCCCCGCCCTTGCCTGACATCATAAAATACTGGTGAGGGAAGGATGAGGCCTATTCAAGGGGCCTCAATCAGCCCAAAGGCAGGCAGGCCACCCAAAGCCACCCCTCCCCTCTACCCCCTTAAAATTTCAGACAGACTGCAGGCGGGCAGGTAGGTGACAGGAAGGCCACCTGTTGAATTTTACATGCGCCCCTGCCTTCAAACCTGCCAGCAAGCAGTGTAAAATCCAGTCCTGGATCTCTTACACCTCATTATCTTCATCTGCTGAGCGAGTTGGGCACTGAAGGAGCTTTCCAAAATTCCTGTATATTTAATGTATCCCACAGTTAACATCAATATGAACAGCTGTGCTGAAGCATGCAATGGTGTCTGGTTTTTCTTCAGCTGACAAACAGAGAGAGAGAAAACAGTCTCGTGTTAACATAACTCAAAATATGTTGTGTCTAATCAAGATATAGTTAGCCATTTGAAGAGTCTACAGTTACAAGTTGGTCTCAAACCTTTTGCAGTAGGGTAATATTTAATTATATTAGTGGAATGAGACTTTGCACCTCAAAACAGAACATTTTAGTTTTGAAAGTCCACAGAAGTTGCAACCGTCTACATTTTACCAAGTTTATCAATTTGAAAAGTGGAATTAGCTGTGAACTATGGAGGGCTTATCTGAAGCAGGATTTAGTCCTTCCTGTATTATCTCAACCATACTAATACTCTCCTGATTTTCCCCTTTTTACCCTCTGCAAGCTAAAACTTGGTCAGGCTTTGCAGCCAGATCTTACCTACAAAAGATCCTGCATTTCAATTGCCCACGTTTTCAAAGTTCACTGGCTCCAAGTGCCCCAGTAACTTGACACCAAGGGCACAATGCTTTTCTCGACAGGCGGGCACACGCCTGACCTGAATGAGTGTAAAATGATGCACAATGATGTCGGGAGAACATCTCGATGTCATCACGCATTCCTGTGATATTTCAGTTGACAGGCACGCATGGGAGTCGGCAGTGTGCCCGCTGACAGTTAGATGAGCTATTAAGGCCCTTAACCAATTAATTGACTCAAATTTTTCGCTGCCCATCCAACCGTGAAGTTGGCGAGTGGGCGAAAAGGCCAAGCGGCCTTTGCATTTTTGGCTAAACCTCATCCACGGGCTGGCTGATGTTTCAACCAGTGATTTAAAAAAATTAAAATCTTTTAACATCCATGTTTAATATGTCCCTGCTCATGTGCCAGAGTCACATGAAGGGACATGTTTTTATTATTTTTAATATCTTTATTTTCATTGTTAAAAATCGCCAGTTCCCTGAGGCAGCTCTGTGTCTCAGGGAGCTTTTACTGCATGCACCCCCATGCATGCGCACATTTCCGCGCTCACGCTCCGCCCCCCCCCCCCCGCCCCACCCCCCGACTCCAGCAGTGCTGCAGTGTGTGTTTCACATTGGCTGGCTGTTAATTGTTCAGCCAGCGTGAAATCCATGTCGGGGCCTGATCGCGGGCACCCCAATGAGGGCAAAATCTGCCCCAAGATTCTTGTCTTCACATCTGAAACCTACCTGTGCTTTTGACTCATTTATCTTGGTGATTTCCTCCAGTCATACATGCGAGCACCCTCCGTTCCTCTCATTTCTCAATCCTCATGCAATGCATTACACTATTGATCATCCCAGTTTCAGTTTTTAGCCCTGCTCTGTCAATTTCCTGGCTTTACTTTCAATTACTTCTTTGAAACCCTTTTTTTTAGCCATTGATGTAAATGGAGTTTCTGTCAAAGTTACAGCAGTATAGAGGTACAAGCATTTGTTCCACACTCTTCCCTTTCTAGGTCAGCATCCATCAATTTTCCCCCCTTAATACTAAGTGCCTTCAATTATCATCTTATACAAAAAGCACATATAGTTGTTAACCTGCAAGTACATATGTGACAGCTCATGATCAAGAATGTTCAATCTTCCAACGAGCAATCAAACATGTGATCAAATGAGGAATGGATGCTCAGAGAACAATAATTTCTGTTTGCTTAATGGCATAGCCTTTACCTATGTCTTTCTGTAGTTTCTCTTTTAAATTCAGACCCACTTCATGCTTTCTTTACCCTATTTCTACTAAACTGCTGACCACTCGACTTTCCTTCTTGGTTCCCATGTTACCCAATGTTATAAATGGATCTCTTTCCTTAGATAGTATCCCCATTTCTTTCAAAATGGCTGTCATCACCCTCTCCCCAAGCCCCTGCCCACCCCCCGCCCCCACCCCCACTCAGGGCATCTGCTTTCAGCCCCTCTTTTCTTGTATACTGCTAGTCTATTGACAACCTCTCCTCCCTTTCCAAAACCTTTGAACCTAGGCTGTACCCTCTGAGCTCCAGGGTATCATATTGATGCCCCAAAGGTGAGCTGGGGAAGCACCCCCCTCACACCCCCTACCCTCCCACCGCTACCTTGGAAGTTCACAGGAAAGAGTTGCACAGTAATTGCCCAACAGAAGTGCAAATTTCCTTGGAGCAATTGCTCTGCACTGGGATCCATCAGAAAATGCAATTTAAATTGCAAACTTCAAATGGGTTATATCAATACTTGCCCAGAAAAAGTTAGAAGAATTAAGACCTCTTCTAATTTCGGGGTAACTATTGCACTGTCACACACTGACCCCCTTCGGGTCTACCACCACCGCCCCCCCCCCACCCCCACACCACCGAACCCCCTCAGGAGACTACCCCCATGCCTCCAACTGCCCCCTCCACAGAAATCCCCACCATCTCAACTACCCGCTCCATGGGACTCCCCCTCCGGCCCCTGGAGCTACACACCCTGACAGGAACTCCCCACCCTGACAGGGATTCTTTCTCCTGCACCCTCACCCCCTTCACCACCACCCCCCCTGCGCCAGGCCTGAATTTCACCCTCAGGCACCCCGAGACCTGACCCCACGCCACTCCCCTGAGGCCTGACCAACATACCACCCCACTCGAGGCCCAGCCCAGCCCAGCCCAACCAAACACCACCAAGGTCCAGACCGACCCTCCCCCCTTCCCCCAAGGTCTGACCCGACCCCTCGCCCCCCCCCACCTCTAGGCCTGACCCAACCCAACCCAACCCCCTCCCCTCTTCCGAGGCTCAACCTCCTCCCCCAAAAAGGCTGGAACCGACCCAAAGCCTTCCCCTCCACTGGGCCCTGCCTGACCCAACCCTGTCCCCAACCCAAACCCCTCCCCCTCGCCAAGGCCTGACCGAACCCAACCCCTTTCCCCCTCCATCCAACCTGACCCGACCCGACCCCCCTCCACTCCAATTCCCAATGCCACTATATTTCTAAGATACCTCTTGAGGACATTATCTGAGCACATGGGATCAGCTGCCACGAGAATATTGAAGACATCTCCACTGTCTCTCCTGTTCTTCTACATTGAAGGCAATATATAAAACCAAAATACTGCGGATGTTGAAAATCTGAAATAAAAGCAGAAAATACTGGAAAAACTCAGCAGGTCTGGCAGCATCTGTTGAAGAAGAAACAGAGTTAATATTTCAAGTTCTTATGACTTCTTCAGAGCCCAATGCCACTATGCCCCAGCTCTGAAGAAGAGTCATATGGGCTCACTCAGTTTCTCTCTCCTCAGATGCTGCCAGACCTATGTAAAAGCAAGTTGTTGTTGGTATTGTACAATGGATTTGTATTAGCTCACAAACCTGCCAAATGCAAGGCCCAATAATTCCCATGTCGTTTTTGTGAGACACAGGGCAGAACATCCCAGGGGTGGCAGCAGACATCTCATGGCCCCCAGAATTAAAGTCAGTGTGGAGCCGACCCGCTCCGCAGCCATCACGCATTGTGGCCGGGCTAAACAGGGACAACGTGGGACTTCTACCCCTCACTGGGGAAGAAGACCTTCCCTCAGGAGCTGCCAGCCAATTGGATTCATTGGCAGCTCCACCAGTCCCAGCAGCGCCAAGAGTGCATTAGTGGGCGCTTTCGGGACTGCAACTAGGAAGCAGAAGGCCCAACGGATCCCAAAGACAGGAAGGTCCAAGCTTTTGGGCAGGGAGGGTTTGGGTAAGTTGGAAAAGTGGGGGAGGAATGGGGTTGTGGGTCAAGTGCAGCAGGTGGGTAGGAAGAAAGGTGGATTCTATCTTAGGGGGGCCAACCCCACAATCTGCAAAGGGCAGCCCCCAAAGATAGAAAACGCCTTCCTTCCCACCCTTTGAAGAATTTTTTTTTCCCACCCAACTGCCCCAGCCAACTGTCTTATGGCATGGGCAGCATATTATCGGGGGTCCACTGGCATGGTAACAAGTTCAATTGACACTTGATTAGCTATTTAAATATGGCGTGCGGGCTGTCGATTTCAGCGCCTGGCCCCTGCTACACTCCCCCCCATATTATGGGGTGAGCTTGGGTTGGAAGGGAGGGTGTTAGAGTGGACACGCCTGCCCACTGAAAACACACCTGGTGGGGCATGTAAGATGCAGCTGCCAGTATTTTGGAAAAATACATGCTAACTTTCACCATCAGACTGTGGGTATGAAATTGTCTGATGTATTGTCAATGTGCACTAGAAATGCTAAAGTAGAAAATCCCAGTTGCAAGGTATATCGAACAATGTTGCAATCACCAAAGCAGGTCATGACGTCACAACATCTTGATATATTGTGGTATGTTACCTGTCAACACAAGTTAGAGTACTTGATAGATGGTGTCCTGATAGGAAGGTATTATGTATATGCTCGCTGCAAGCACTGTGCACTCTGGCTTTCTCAGAACTTAGGTTACCAGTGCACATGTATAGAAACATCTTAGAGTTTACACTTGCCAGAGTCTCAGAAGAGACTGAAGCAAAAAACTGTGCAGTTAGTACAACCTGACAGCCACGAATGAAGTATCATTACTTATTGTGAAACGCTCACAGCTGCCGGTTAGTATCAAGAACAAGAAAGAATTATGCTCACTGTTGTTCCATTCCTTTGCCAGATCAGAGGTTAAATTGTTACACACTGCAAGGAAGAAAAATATTGGATTTCAAATTGTAATGCAATAATTGTTCCAATCTAGAATTTAGAAATAACATCGCATAAATATCATATAAAAATGTTTGCGTTCAGACAAGGTCTAACAGCTATTAGGATGAAGTTTTGAGGAAATTAGTTTCTTGTGCAAGAACTAGGAACACGTGTCTGTAAAAAGTAAGCCTCAAGCTCAATTATTGATTTCTTTTTCCATTTTTCAGTCAAAATTGCTTATTGATAGGTACTCCCCAGTACAAATCACCAAGTCTATTAAGGACAGAACAGAACAGAAAGGACTGAAAGCAGCACATGTGAGTATGCAAGCAGCACCTATGAGAAGAATAGGCAGAAATCCAAGATGAGATGCTATTTTAGTGTTGTAACTAGAAATGATAAAAGATGGCATTTAAAGGGATATTATTATTATACTGAGTAATAACCAGTGCAAATTGATTCCTCATTGTTGGGAGAGCCATAAAGGCTTCTTGTATAGCAAAGAAGAGAGTTATTAGAATTTTATTATTTATTTACTTGAAAAATTCTTTAGCAGTTTGTCAAAGAAAAATAAGTTGAATTCATAAAGCATCTTGCATGAGTTAAGGGTGTTCTAAAGTACTTTACACTTTTTTATATACAAAAGTGATATGGGATTGTTTACTTTCAATTGAACAGGCGGAAGCAGCTTGGACAATGCAGCACTCCATCAGTAAAGTATCAGCCCACAGTATGTGTTCAAATGGGGCTGCACAAAAAATAGCCTGAGAAAGTTAGTCTCCTTCTGGCTTTATGATAGACCAGTAGACCAGTTAATTTATTGACCCCCAAATAAATAATGTAGATATATAAAACTGATATCCTGCCTGGGGAAATGATGGAAAGGCCTCTACAAATATTGCAAATGGTTACACCCAGTTTGCCACTAATAAATGACACGTACACCTCTACAGGTGACACACTCAGCCATAGCAAAGGAAGTATTAACTATAGGAAAAGTCCAAGCAAACATGTTTCCTCTTAGCGATTGATCGGAAATGCACCTTCCTGCATCCTCACTGTACCCATCCAAGCAAGAGGGATGTAAAATCACTCTTAGTACTATTTTTAATTATTTGATTAATCCACTCATGTAAAAATTCCCTTTTATTGTTTAATAGCCTCTTTAAATGACTGTTAAAACAACAGGCAGTAATTTGTATGGCAGGAGGGAAGCATTTAAAGGGTTAAAAATGATGACATGAAGTGCCAAATATTCACACTCTAGATTCAGATTGATGACAGTGATCATATTGCTGGAAAGGAAGAGGGGTCTATTGTGATGATGATAATGTTCATATAGGAGACATTGGTGGGTTTGATGAGATGTGGATATAATACAGCATTTGCCTTTACAACTGCTATTTTCTCAGGTGCGTGATGCAGTCGCTGTCATACGCTACTTGGTATGGCTGGAAAAGGAAGTTCCGAAAGGAACAGAGACAGAGCTGTCAGGGGCAGACTATTTAAACAATTTACGCAGGTACAAAACTTACAGAAAGTTTGCACGAAGGCACATGATATGTACACTGGCTGATGCTCAGTTCTGATGATAGTGGATTCAGCTAAAACACAATTTACCAGCATTCTGTATCACACAAGCAGTATTTTCAAAATGACACCAATTGAATCAATTATTAACATTCACGCTCCTTATATATTAATTGATTCATCACCAAATTTGAATGTAGGACTTGTAAATGCTTCGTGCATTCATGAGATTACTTTGTTAATTTATTTTAAAATAAACAAATTAATACCTTAGCTAAAATTGTGACTGAGAAATTTGATATGTACAAATTAAGCAGGCATATATTAATATTCATACAATGTGATTTCAAAGCCAGAACTTATTGATGTTGTGCATCAATTTCAGTGTTATTTCTTTTCCTCAAGATGTTGCTGAATTTTGATTATTTTCAAACATTTCAGATTACTCAGTTCAATCTTCACCATTTGTGGCAAAATTCCAATATCAGGTTGGATAGATATCCCTTTTTGTGTCAAAGAGGTCTTGTACTTATCCAAATTGCCAACTTAAACCTTGTAAAAGGACATCCCTTTAAAGTTACCAGTGTTTCACTATGTCCCTTGTGTGCTTTAAAATTTCTTAATAGTGGCAGCTTTACATTGCATATCAGCTTTCAGTCTAGAAGTATCCTCACAGAGCACCACGCAGGTCCAATTGAAGTCGGCTGCTATCATATACCAGCCTTACTCATCAACAGTTGCTTAATCCAGGTCCTTCCATGAGGGGTTTTGGCAACGAGGCATACGTCATTCTTTAACTGATTTCCCTCAATGTTAGATCAGTGTAAGCCACAGCTCTTCACCTTGGCCGCTGTGTCCATTTTGCCACAGATTAATATTGCAGCTGGATCCTTCATCTCACACACGGGTTCAACAAAACACCTCCAATACAGAGTTTTGAATTATGAAGAATTGTTTGACACATGTCTTTACTGATACCATAGAAGAGGTTACACATTCCAAATCTAACTTAAATTAGAAGGTGCTTTTACCTTGCATTGAGGTCGTGGGGAGAAATGAAAGCACACCAATTGTAATTGAGCTATTGTAATAACCAAGACAGAAAGATGTAAGATCATTTATCTTATTGCTTGCAATGTGATCATTTGTTTCAGTGAAAATAGATTTAAAGACTGGTGTGAATGCAAAAGGCGTTGTTACATAATCCTCAGATTGTCACTTTACTGTGTAATGTTTCTATTCTTTCACTTACAAAAAAAACCATTTTTGAGGTGACTGAGTCTTTTACAGGCAAAGAGAGATTTTTAAAATATTTATCATGTGTTTGGAATATTAGAACCACTGTATCATTCATTAGCAATCTAAGCCCAGATTGACAATATTAGTGGTCAAACATTCCTCTGTCTGCTACCTTAATACAGACGCTAATCAGTTTATTTTAAATGAAGGAACCATCAGTTAAAATAGTGGATAGAGGAATGCCACATAAACGAATGAAGCATCCAGCCACTGGTATTACCAACAATAGTTTCCAAGCCATTGATGCATAAAATATTTTTTATGGTATGAACCTCACAAGTTAACAATCAGCAATTTAATGGACCAATTGAGGTGTCATTTTTCATATGTTTTTACAGTGAGCAGTACTTTTCCAAAGGCCCCAGCTTCGAGACTATTTCTGCCAGTGGTTTGAATGCAGCTCTTGCTCACTACAGGTTGGTGTACAGAAATGTGGACCCCATGAAGTAATGGTCAATCAAGATAAACAAATAGCTGATTCTACTGACATCTCTCAATGCAAATAACATAAATTTGCTTTATGGGCAGATGTGATTATTGTCATGAAGCTATTAATGTATATAATATTATTGGAAAATATTTTTATTTTAAAATAGAGATTTAGTCTGTGGGTGTGTCTTAATTAGATTAAAGCCAGCTAGTCTGGGTGCTTTGACATGTACTAGATTTGTGATGTAAGAGAGCTAGAGTGCATTTGCATTTGTTGAATAAAGCATTCAAGATATGGGGTGAAATCTGGTGCCTAGCTAGCAGAGACCAAGCAATATGTCTATATTACTAATAAAATTGGTACTATGGAAGGGGTTTTATTGTTAGAAGAGGCTGGTGATACAATGAGAATTTACATTCAATGAGCTGTGTTAGGTATAACTTCAGCAGTTTTTGTGTGTGCAGGGCAGAGGCAATGTAAGATCAAAGTAGCTGTAAGCCTACAATTGTCTCCAGAGGAACCAAAGTAAAGGGAACCTCATTTTGAATTTGTAAGGTGAAAGTGCTCTGCCTGGTGTCTGGTAAAATCTATGGGTTGCTGTTGCCTTAATAGAAATTTGAGAGTTTGTTAAAAGTTATGGTAGTAGTAATTTGTAGCCATGTGTATATATTTAACTTGTGTAAATATATAAAATGTTTCATTTAGTTTAATATAAAACCTCTCCAGAACTAGTGGTCTGATTCCTGAATTTAGAGTTGCATCTCAAATATACCATTTAAAAATATAGGTTAAGACAGTTTCCCTCGGAATTTTTAAATAACTCAGCTTTAACGAAAGGCTGTCTCATAACATTATACAGTAGTGTTACATTTTTGCACTGTGTTTTATACTGAAATCAGAGCTTATGGGATGGATTTTGCTGTGAAAATAATGGTGACACTAACGGCACTCACCATTATTTATGTGTAAATTGAGCAGCAGCTTCCAGCAAGCAAAGATATACAGTTAAACACAAAAATCTGCGATTTGCTCTCTGAGATGCATCATTCCTCCATAAGCTGCACTTGCCATCTGGCTCCCCATTCAAATGCATTGAAAAGAGTGAAGTTCCGTGCTGATGTTGTTGATATGGACTAAGCTTGCCAGAAAAATTTAAGGCTTATCCATTCCAGTCTAAGCATCTTTTTAACAGTTTGCTAGTTCTAAATTACTGCTGAACATTCTCTCTGACACTGAAAATTAACTTTCACAAATATGGAGTCTCATTCTTTTAGCTTTTAATTATTGTTGGAGATTTTTAAAAATAAATATATAAGTTTCTTTTTACTCTTTATTTTCTCTTCCTTTCTATTTTCTCTTCCTTTCTCTCTCTCTTGATCCCAAATTTTTCTCCTCTCTTTGTTTTGTCTTCTGTACGCAATTTGACATTGAGTTCACTATTCTAACTTACACTTCCTGGATCAATGAGTCCCAACAAAATTAGACCTATTGTAATAGATCTTACATGGTGCCCATCACAAGTAGATCAGGATCTGGAGTACAAGTTTCATTGCACCCTGAACATGACAACAATGCAGCATTGGAGTGGCACAGCAAATGTACTGAAGCAACATTTCATATGATTGACAAGATGGGAAAATATTAAAACCCTATTGATACTGAAAGATGCAGGACCATAAACATAATGTCATACTATTTACCATCTTTTTGATAAACCTTGCTTAAAATGCAAATAGCATTGTTATTTCCTTGCCAAAATCTCTTGACCTTGATCATTTTCAAGATTGTTCTTTTGCCTACTTCCTGCAGTGAGTTTGCAGTTTTGGCATCAGGTGCATATATTTTAATTGTAGCTTATTCTTTCTTCCTCAATTCTTGTGTATTTTCTGGCCCTTATTTCTCGAGGTGAATTTGTGACCTGTGTTCAATATACTTTGCTTTAGTATTATTCAAGGAAGCATTTCTAACACTAAATAATTTTTTGGTACATTCATCATAATTGAATAAATGTGTATTTCTGTTCTAAAAGTTCTTTCTAGCTGTGTAAATGGCCCAAGTGAAGAAGGAAAATTACAATTGAAAACATTGGGAAAAAAGTTGTGTTTTGATTGGTCAGTTTTGCTAGGTTCTGTTTACTTATGAATGGTAACTTTGAGAAATAATTGAGGAATCTGATTGCTCAGTTTTCTGCTTTTTGTACTTAGCAATTGGATATTTGAAATAGGTATTTCTTTCCTTACTATTGTATAGCTGTTTGGAGTGTCTGTAATTCTCTGAGACCATGTGCACTGCCTTTGAAGTGTGAAGATGTGAAGTTCCAGGTGCACACTAGATGTCAGCATTTTGATTATGTGAGCCTATCAATCACTCTCAACCTTACAAACAATGCCAGTGTTACTTTTTTTTTCTCTTTTCCCACCTATTTCCATTATTTTTAATATTTTTAAATATTTTATGCTCTCCCTACCCCCACTAGAGCTATACCTTGAGTGCCCTACCATCCTTTCTTAATTAGCACATTCGTTCAGATAATATCACCAATTTTAACACCTATGTGTTCTTTTGTTCTGTTGTTTGTGACATCTTTTGATGATCTGCTTCTATCACTGCTTGTTTGTCCCTACAACCACACCAACCCCCTCCACTTCTCTCTCTCTCTCTCTCTGTCTCCCCCCCCTCCACACACACCTTAAACCAGCTTATATTTCAACTCTTTCTTGGACTCGAACTCAAGTTCTGTCGAAGGGTCATGAGGACTCGAAACGTCAGCTCTTCTCCGCCGATGCTGCCAGACCTGCTGAGTTTTTCCAGGTAATTCTGTTTTTGCCAGTGTTACTTTGTGTGTCAGAGAAAAGTAATATTGCGAGTGTTTGATTTTCCATGTTGCTAAATTGTTTATTGGAGAAATCCATTATGGGCAAACATTAGGCTTGTGAAGCTAATCATTGTATTAATTATCTATTATATTTGCAAAGTATACCATTTACCAAAGCATGCACATCAGCATGTGCAGTTCACTGCTAACTCTCACATAAAACTAAGTTGAACTAAAGGGTTTAGATGCTTACTGCTGTACAGGTAAGCTGCTAATACTGGTACTGGTGCTGCAATGTGTTTATTTGACCAGCTGAGAAAACCATCAAGAGTTAAAGAAAAGTTGCCGATGATATCAGGAAGCACAAGGTCAATAGTCGGGTCCTGTTGGAATGAAATACTTTGGCTTAATTTCTCAGTCACAGCTCTCTGGGAACAATAGAGAGCCTCCGGAAGCCAAGCAAGGAGTTTGTGTCAGAGCTGTGAGCAGTGTCATCTCCCACAGCAGGCTCCCAGACAAACATACCAACATTTCATGCTGAGAGTCAGTGTTCTTTGACCCAGTCCATGTGTCAGCATTTGCTGACAAAATATCCTCTTCCCTCCATATCTTACCAAATCCTACTATTAATCCAACTGATTCCCTCTACTGCATAGTGCAAGCAGGAATTCACACTTGCACAGGAATTCTGACCCACAGTATGCAACTGCTGAAACCGCTGACATCAGCAGCAGGACTCAGGGTGGAATTTTACGGCCCCTCCCACCAGCGGGATTTTCCGGTCCTGCCAAAGTCAATGGACTTTTGAACAGCTCGTCGCATTTCCTGACCCTCACCATCATAACCAGGGGCCTCATCATATTGCAAACATGGTTATATGTCATTCACAGCTGCTACCCCCTCACATGAATGCCAGTGACTGTAAAGGAAGGGCCCATGCCACCAACTTTTCCATAATCAAACCATACCCACAATGCTAAGATTAACACAACGTCAGACTTCAAACCCTATACATGCTGATAGTATGTTGTAGCATACATTCAGATAAGGCATCTTGCATATGAGGAGTCCATAACTGTCCAACAACAGTTCTTTGAAAGATCTTGCATGATCCATTCCAACCAATGGTCCAGTTTCTAACGCGGGCACCACATGCAACATTCCTGGTTTCCATATACTGCTGCTTACCACACAAAGCACATCCTGTGACACCTGAAATGCAAATTCAGCCAAAGTCGTGGACACAGCAAACGATCAATATTACCTGCACAATATGTGGCCTCTCAAACTGTGATGCCTACACCTAGAGCGATGCAGTTCAGTCAAATGCCTTACACCCAGCTGTCATGCTTGCAATGCACCCGTTGTCCAGCATTTACTCATGGAGTCTGATCCTTGAGCCTCCCTTAACATCAAGCTTGGATGGACAATGAAAGATACAAGGACCAAACTCAATGCTTGAGTTTTTGACCTCTGGATTCTTATGTGATACAACAGAGAAGGAAAAAACCCTCAAAGCATCACAATTCAGTCAATAACCTTGACCCTGTTAATGGCATGCCAAGATGGACCTCAGCTGTCACTCTCATTATTACTGGTAAGAACCACCTTCATAATCTTACCATTCTTTTTGAGATCTCAAGCGTTCAAACACACACACAGTCATGTTTAAATGTAA
This sequence comes from Carcharodon carcharias, assembly GCF_017639515.1. NCBI lineage: Eukaryota > Metazoa > Chordata > Chondrichthyes > Lamniformes > Lamnidae > Carcharodon > Carcharodon carcharias. Next base: position 95,461,139 of record NC_054475.1, read on the forward strand.
GTAAATATAACCAAGAAGTTTTCAAATGCATTATATATATTATGAAAAGTGTAACCATGGTGAACATGTTAGTGCTTTAGGCGAGACAGCACCCTTCACTTTTGCACACTTCTACAAAGTGACCCTCATGTTGCTTTGGAGGAGATGGAGGCAGACTGCTCAGTTCTCTGTCTAAATGGCTATGAGGAACCTGGTGGCCTGCCTGAACATGCAGGCACATGTTGGGGACCTCCTTCAGACTATGGCCTCTACATCAGTAGCCGTGGTCACTGGAGCTTGTGCAGCAGATGAGGGCTCTGGCAGAGGAGCTGGGGAGGTGGAGGAAGATGAGGGTGCTGAGGAATTCTCTGTACCTTCACCCTCCTCAGTGACCTGCACAGTCCTCGGTTAGCCTTCAGGTGGGATGATAGGGCTGGCTGCTGGTGCATAGCGGTCATCCATTCCATAAATCGCCTGTGCCAATAGTGCGTCCTGTTCAGGTTACACAGCTCCTCATGTATTCCATGGATGTCAGTGCTCAGACTCTGATTCAGGCTACTGAGGGAGGTTGCACTCTTTCCTGGCTGAGATGCTGCTCTTGCATCCACTTCGAGTGCTGCTCCATGTGTCTCTCCAAGAGATTGGCCAGTTTCTAATGGCCAGAGCTCATGCGGTCAAGCCCTCAGAACAACGTAGAGGTCATGATGGCAATGGACACTTCCACTGTCTCAGGGAACTCTGCCAGATGTCCACATATCTGCTGATTGGAGAAATACAGTGCCCCAAAAGGTGACCCCTGAGGCACCACGTTCCTGCTCACTGGATCTTCATCGTGATTTTCCTCCCTCCTCCCAGGGGGACTGTACACGGATGTCTCTGCCTCAGACACCACCTCCTACACCCTGGTGCTGTTACATTCACCCTGTGCCATTGACCCGACATGCATTATGTCACACCAATGTGCTTGTACCTGAGTTGGTGGTGTGTGGGCTAGTCTGCTGTGACACTGCCCCCTTGGACATCTCTTCCTCCTCTTGATGCCTGAGGGATGATCTGGCCTGGGCGGGAAGGTGAGGGAGCAGACCTGTGTGAGACACAAAAGGAGTTATTTAGGTATAGCCCTTCTAATACCAAAAGCACTCTCTGATGCACTTCATTGCGATTAACCATGCTCACACTGTCCATATGATGAAATCCTTGCATGCCCTCTCATGTTAATGTCGAATTGTGCTCAGCGAAGTGACAACATAACCTCCAGCATTACCACCATGTGCCAGGGTGATTTCAACACTGCCTTTATCACCTGCAACATGAGATTCACCATCACCAACAGAGAGCTGTTCAGGCACCCTGGCAATCTCCATGGCCATCTGTTCCATGGGACAGATGTGTCTGAGCAAGGCTGACCCACCCCCAGTCCAGGCCATCTCCAAGGCATTTACCACCCTTTTGTTCTGCAACAACATGAATTTACATTAATCTGATATAACATGCACAGGAGGGATATTTCTCTTCACAGTGTCTGTGCATCACAGTGCTCCAGTGCTCATTCACATATGCTGTGTGTGCACCTAAATGAGCTGTGTACATAAACAAGCCTCATTGCTAAAGCTGAGGTATGTGCCATGTCTCAGATCGTAACAGCAGCATGCAGGTGTGACCCTTCAATTGGAGCTCTGTGTGGATGAGCCAAGCCACTCACCTTGATGGAATACAGTTAGCCATTGAACCTTTTCTGGCACTGAATCCACAAATGCTCATGCTCCCTTGCTGTGCTCACTGCAGCTGCAATTTGTATCCAGGCCTTCTTGGTTGCAGAAGGTGGATTGCGAAGGCCACCAGAATAGAGGACTGATCTCTTCTGGACCTTTTCCACTAGCACCTGAAGGTCCTAATCAGAGAAGTGTGGGGCAGCTGGAGCCATCCCCTCTGTGAGTGACATTCTATGAATAAAAATGGAAGTTGATAAAGGTCATGAGGCATTTAGATTACGATACTCTCATTCACTTGTGTGTGCTTACGTGCACTAAACATTTTCATCATAGCATCAATGAGTAATGTTAAGTGTGGTGATCAAGAGACCCAACATCAGGAACTGGGGAACCACTGAGAGCCACCCAGTGGCCTTGCTGCTGACCCCCTTTCCCCTGCAACCCCCACCCCATGAACCCCTCCCGTCACCACTCACCTGTGCCCATCAGCATCCTGGGCCTTGGCTGGATGTAACTCTTTTGAGTACAAACATGTTTCCATCTGTTCCTATTCAGATGAAGTTACATTGTTTCATAGTTTGCCATTGTGAGATTTGAACTCTTGATATATTTGAATCTACAGCTGCGTGGAAGAATTTCCTTACACACCTTAATGCAATCTGCACTACGCTCAACTTTTCGAGTACAAATCCGTTTCCATCTGTTTCAGATGAAGTTAAATTGTTTCATAGTTTGCCATTGTGAGATTTGAACTCTTGATCTTGGGTTACAAACCCAGTACCATAACCACTTGGCTATTTAGGCCAAGCCCTTGGCTGGATGTAGTAGCGGTGCTGGTGCTCCCAAGTGGTGCTGCTGAGCAATGAAGAGCTGCCAGCCTCTGATTGGCAGACAGTTCTCAGTAGGCAGGACTTCCTGATTGGCAATTAATTCAGGTGGGCCTTCCCAAAAAGAGGCAAGGTGAGACTCTTGTCAGCTGTCCAGCTAAAAGGTGAGACCCCCCATTGCCTCCATTAAAAATAGTCCAGTGTTTCTGTGAAAATATGGGGAATTGCAGAGTGCAGTTCCTGTATGAACCGGGTCCAGAGAAGTAGAGTGAATTTGTGAACAAGGACAGAGTAAAATTTGGTCCCCTCCATTCATGTAATAATTTACTTTCACATATCATAAGCTTATAATCAGGGCTGTTCGTGAGTTGTCAATTTCTCATGAGAATTTGTTCTCCAATATATGAGAATACGAATTCTGAATGTTATTGGGAATGGCTTCCATTTTCCGGCAGTGGATTGTCCAATTCCATTATCTGTTGGGGTTAGAGAGATTTACAATAAAACCCAATTTAATTGGGCTGATATGAAGAATGCAGGATGAAGAAGCATGATGTTTGGTTTCCTGATAGCGCAGCAATCAAGCCTTTGGAGCGTTTTAATATCAAAGAAATACAACATCATAAAGTGCATCTGACTATAAAATGGCACAGCAGCCCTGATCCTTTCAGTAGGTATTTATTTATTGCTTTTTAAATCAAGTACTAAATCCCATTTCATTTAGGCTGCAGCAAAATAAAAATATTCAGACCATGTGAGCAATAAAAATAAATGTTTGTATTCTGACCTTAAACCTTCTCTTCCATCTGTCACAACATAACTTTTCTGAAGGTTAATGGCTGAGTTCTCATCTTGACCTTGACAACAGTTGATTATATTTGTTTGAAGATGATACAATCTAATCTCCATCACCATTCACATTTTCATAGGGTCTATTTAACTATGTTCAAAAGGTTTAAAATCCAGAAGCATACATTAATGAGAGAGCGACATTTCTCTCTTAACTAAAAATGAGCGTGCATTTTTTTTTTCATAATGAATGGCTCTCTAATGAAAATCCCATTCTCAAACATTGAATGTTTCATAGCCACATGTTCCTGCAATTTCATTAATGGGTCATTAATTATGGTGAATAAAAGAGACACCTCCTGTTTTTTGTTAAAATAGAAACATTGCTCCATGCTAACTGAACTATTCCTAGCTGACTTGTTATTACTCAGACGTGCATAGAAACTAGCTATTTTACTGCTTCTGGGACCTTTAATACAACATTGCCACACTCAGGCAGCAAACTGTCCCTCACAGCCAAGGGCTGAATGTTCATGCAGACAGAGAGGCTTTCTGTCTTTGCAAAAATGACAGTGGAAGCCAGATCCAGAAATCCTGCCCTGCACGCAGCCTCTGCCATTTTCATGAGGTGGAGGGGCTTTGGGGACGGATTCTAATTTACGCATCCATGGTTCACAGAGGCAACTGCACATGTTAAAGCACAGTTGCCTCAGTCAGATCCAATTTTGGCTAGTGGTATGTCTAAAACATGACGTATGCACTTTAGACCAGACAGGAGACAGTCTAAAGCTACTGGAGTTCTTTGGAGAGGCAGGGCACCCTTTTAGAGAGGTAGGGTACCCTTATTAATGTGGTCTCTGGACACCTTAGGGAGTGGTAAGTTGCCCTTTGGGATTGTCAAATTTAGACATGAATGTGCATGGAAGATGCATAAACACATTGAAACTGTAAAGCTCATTGGAACTGTGAAGAGAATTGTCAAGATGTCAAGAGGTTTCAATTTCTGCCATTTAATTTTTTTAAAAAACCCGTCTCCAGTTAAAAACAAATCAGTGCTTGATATTTCACTCTCGCAACCTGAGGGTTGTCATTACATGATTAGTGCTGCATGACTGATTTCACAACTTTTCATTATCACAGTGGGGTTCATGTCGGTTCACGGTTTGATTCACAGCTCCAAGTGTTTTATTTTATTCATTCATGGGCTGTGGGCTTTGCTGGCTGGGCCAGCATTTATTCCTAGTTGCCCTTGAGAAGATGGTGATGAGTTGCCTTCTTGAACCGCTACAGTCCATGTGGTGTAGGTGCACCCACGGTGCTGTTAGGATTTTGACCCAGTGACAGTGAAGGAACGGCTGTATATTTCCAAGTCAGGATGGTGAGTGGCTTGGAAGGGAACTTCCAGGTGGTGGTGTTCCATCTATCTGCTACCCTTGTCCTTCTAGATGGTAGTGTTTGTGGGTTCGGAAGGTGCTGTCTAAGGAATCTTGGTAAATCCCTGCAGTGCATCTTGTTGATGGTACACACTGCTGCTGCTGTGTGTCAGTGGTGGAGGGAATGAATGTTTGTGGATGTGGTGCCAATCAAGTGGTTTGCTTTTTCCTCGATGGTGTCAAGCCCCTTGAGTGTTGTAGGAGCTGCCCTCATCCAGGCAAGTGGGGAGTATTCCATCACACTCCTGACTTGTGCCTTGTAGATGGTGGGCAGGCTTTGGGGAGTCAGGAGGTGAGTTACTTGCCACAGGATTCCTAGCTTCTGACCTGCTCTTGTAGCCATAGTATTTATATGGCTAGTCCAGTTCAGCTTCCAGTCAATGGTAACCCCCAGGATGTTGATAGTGGGGGATTCAGTGATGGTAATGCCATTGAACATCATGGGGCGAGGATTTGTTGGAGATTGTCATTGCCTGGCATTTGTGGGACTATGAAAACAAATGCTTGTTTTCATAAGGGACTAAATGAATGTAAATTAGCACATGGTTTTTAATGAATGGAAGTTTTTTTAGTAGTGAATTTATTAATAGACACTTAAAAACTTTATTTAATCTCAGCATGGGTCCTGAGGTCTGTGCATAGTGGGGGATATTGGGTGAGTTGACATGGTAGGTGTCAGGGCAAACAGTGATGGGCATTGTTGTATAAGGGTCTGGCACATATAGAGTTAATGTAGGATAGGGTACAGTACCGTCCACACAGTGATGAAAGAGACACATGACCCACACCCAGGATCAATCGAGTGTTGGCGAGAACCATGTGTACCAGTGAGCATGTCGACAGCTCCGAGCTTGTACCCTTTACTGTATATTTGTAGAAGTTCTAAGAGTCAATAAAGACTTAAGGTCAACCTTTGTATGACTACAAAGACCTTTTCAGACCTACCTAAGTGTAACCAACACCCTACAACATGTGGGGGATATGAGTTGGCACTAATTTGGCATAGGGGCTATAAAGGGCAATGGGTTGGAGGGGAGGTGGAGGGGCATAGGTTGACCTGGATTCACATGGATACATCATGTGAACCCAGATTTGTGGAGGATGATGATGGCATGCAGTGAGGTGACCCCATAATTCCTCACATTGTAATTGTGAACATTTGACTCCAGTCTGGCTTACAGCAGTGCAAATACCCTCTGAGAATGCTCCTGTCATGGAGAGGCAGTGGAGGCCCTAATAGTCGCTCGATTGCAGGAGGATGATGACGGCACACATTGAGGACACTGCATAAATCTTCACACAGCCTCTGAGAATGTCTAATTCCTGCACTCCTTGATCAGGGTCATATCATAGAGATACAGCCATGAAACTTTAGAAGCATGTGATGCTTTGTCCGCTTCAACACCTGAGTCCTTCAGGAGCTGGAGCACAGCATCAGTGGTCACAGGAGCTGAAGAGATGGGGACCAGCCCCTCCATAAAGGTGCTGAGAGCACACCAAGAGAATGAGAGAGCTCTGCCTGCCCACTCCATTCTGACAGCAATGACAAGCCTACCAAGGTGCAGGTATCAGTAATGTTTCCAGGGAGCGTGATTCCGGACCATCACTTTGGTCTGAAGGCTGCACAGAGTACAGGGAAGAGGCCCTGGACTGAGACACCTTTCTTTATCTTGTGCAGAAAGGTTTCACATCTGAGTGACAAGAACACCATCAGAACAAGGAGCCTTAGGCTCTTGAGACTTTATTGACAATAGTAAACAGTACGTACAAGTGATTAACACCCATGCCCAAACTGTGCAACTAATTCTCCTTAACTCTACTAACCCTGCCGCTACATCCTGGTGCTCCCCAGACATCCACAGCAGAGGTGGAGGCAGCTTGCTGACTGTGACGCCCTGTCTGTGATGACTTTGGTGGGTGTCCTCTGGAGGGCCGAGACCTGGAGGGCTTCTTCCTGCCTTCAGGTCCGGCTGTGAGGCAGCAGCACCTTCCTCAGCCTGTGGAGCTAGAGCTGCTGAGGTCACAGGAGGAGGGGAATCTGATGGGCTGGACACACTTGGACTCACCTGGATGGATGGGCCTGGAGTATGCACCTATGTATCCTCCTGCCTATGGGTGCCCGGTGGCCCCAGGCTGACTCCTTGAGAAGCAGGGGTAGCTGGAGTGAGATCAAGCTGCCCAACATCCTCTCACGGACACACTGTTGGAGGCCAACTATGACATCAGCAATGGAGTTAAGCCCACGTAGCAGTGCAGGAGTAACGTCCTGGACCAAGGTCTCCATGACGGCTGCATTGTTCACCTTGGTGCATTGCCATGCCAGGGCCATCACCTCAGCCTGAAGACGGACAGACTCCTCCATCATGCCTTGCAATCTGAGGAATGCAACGGACATTCCTTCCTGATGTTCCCTCACTTGTCTTTGCAACTCCAGCAATTATGACACGACTGAGGCCAGAGACTCGTCATCTGACTCAGACTCAGCAATGTTTTGGCCTCCAGCAGTCCTTCAAGTGCCGGATGCCAGGGATGTCCCTGCCGCCACCTATTTGGATCAGACAGTATGATGTGCTCACCAGGTTGTGATCCCATGGCAACTCTAAAGCTAGGTGCCATCGAGGTGTGTGTCTCTGCACTGGTCGAGGGTGTGGGTGAGCACTGTGATGGGACTTCAGGGAGGGTACTTCCAGATTACTCTTCAGAGGTTTCTTCGGGGCTTAATTGGAGGCCATGAGTCATGGACTCTGTCAGCTGTTTCTCAGATGTGTCTGCGAAAGCAAGGGGAGATAATTAGTGCATGGCAGTGGCCTGTGAAACAGGACACATCACTCACAGCATGGCTGTCTGATGGATTTTGCACTGCTGGATCCTCACTTGGTAGAGCAGCGCCGACCTCACTGTCAGCACAGGAATGGTGCAGGTCCTCACCAGGCATCTGGATGGCTCTGTTTTCAAAGTCCATGAGGACCTTGATTTTGGGCATTCTGCCACCAGTCTGCAACCTCTCTCTCTTGTTGTGTGCCAGCTTGTCCTGCATGAATAGAGATGGAGAAAGTGTAAGCAGGACCCCTGCTGGGCCAGAAGATAAGTATGCTTGGCCTGTGTGGGTGCTGAGTGGTCCCATGGATGGGATGAGGACAATGACAGTGAGTGTGAGAGAGTGAATGGTGATGTCCCCTGAACTGGCAGTGAGTGAGGGCCCTGTGGATGTGTGATGGGTTTGTGAGTGTGTGAGTTGAGAGTGATGAGAAAAGTGACTTACCCTGGCAGAACGGAGAAGATCATTCATCCTTTTGTGGCACTGGGTGGCTGCCCTCTTCTGAAGGCCATTGGCGCTGACCACCACTGCCTCCACCTCCCAAGCTGGATTGGTCACATTGCTGCCCATCCTGCGGCCAGAGGGGCGGTACAGGCCATCCCAGCGGGCCTCCACAACACCCAGCAGTCGCTTGAAGGACCCGTCATTAAACCAGGGGGCTTCAGTCTTCTTGTCTTTAAGGACCATGTCTCCCGAGCAGCAGTGGTGAGCTGGAAGAAATGAGCTCTGTGTTTGTGGCTGGCGTTTAAATATGGTGTCCAGAGTGATGCAACAATGGGGTGATGGCGGTCGCCGAATGAGGAGCCATGGAAACGGTGTGTTTCCTGGAAGTGCATAAATAATGAGGCAGGCCCGGGACGATACGGCATGAAAACCCGTCATCGCCATTGGCAGGTAAACGTTGTTTTACCTGCCCACCACCGCACTTAGTGCCAACTGGGAAAGTTCTGCACAAGACCATCAAGTTAAGACTGTACACTCACAAGACTGTAAATCTGCAGGATCCACATAGGATGTTGCACTACAATTATGTCTAGTCACAGCTTGAATTTCATACATCGCTGTTCTATTTCTGACATTTTGTGAATTATTTCACATGAAATTGGAAAAACAGCATGATTTAGAAATAAAGCTTACCCAATAGACTCAGAATTTATAACTTTGGAAACCTGGATTTTTACTGAGTAAATTAAAATATGAGATAGGATAATGTCATTCTGTCACTGACTGTTCCCGCTGCTGAATTTTTTAAAAAAATTAAACCATCATATCTGCTGCGGTATTGCTCATGATGAGTCAGGCTGAATAATCCTAGAAAGTCAGGCTCAAACTTTTTTTTGGTGCACAGGGCCCTAAACTATGAAGAGTGACATCCAAGGCCCAATATTGGGTCTCAAAATTCATGGTTGGCACCTGTTTCTAGCAGCAGTATCCAGGGGATCCAAACCCCAAACTGGGAGGCCCCCAGGCATTCCAAGAGAGCTGGCAATCTTACTATCACGGGCCAGTCCCATTAAAGTTCTGTCTATATACCTTATCTATGCACCAAACTAAAGTTCACTTTCAGGTATTATTTCAATCTTGACTTAAACATCGTGAAGGCAATATCAGGAAGAAGAGTTAGTTGTTCGTGCATTTTCAGTTTAAAAGAAATCAGGGAGGACAATTCAAAGAAGTGGTAACCGCAAGTGCAACACAAAACATGAAGACAAAAGATAAGCCGGATGCAACAATGTATTGTATGCAGTTCTCCTCAATTGTGCTTCCCCCAATGTTTCACGTTAGCTATCACCCATATCATGAAGTAGGTATTAGATTATATAAAACCTGAGGTTGGTTATTGGGAGGAAGAATAATGGAATTTGAGATCAAGGAAAAGAAGGGTTTAGAATAAGCAGATGATTCAATAAGTCTTGATTTCAGCATTTTGTTGATGCTGAAAAGAGGAAAGGCTATTTATATGATTTTACAAAATCAAAACGTGTTAAAGTAACTGTGCCATTAAAACTTAAAAATTATCAGCAATCAAAACTTTCAGGCTAAGTTATTGATTCAAATCTGAGGTTGTTTTATTGGATGTGAATTGTCCATTTCACTGACTTCTCTTCGCTTTTTCACTTAGTCCCAACAATGAAACCAACAGGAAGCTGAATCCAGATGAGATGTACCTGATAGATTCTGGAGGACAGTACCTGTAAGTAACTAACACACACACGCCAGACACACACACACACACACACACACACACACACACACATGCCACACACCCACACACAGACCATGCCACGCCACACACACACACACACACATCACGCCACACACACACACTCACAGCACACACACACACACCACACACACAATGAAGCACCAGTCTGCATTCAGTTAATGTACCTTTTATATTACAAAAACAATCCTTGTTGGTGAAGACTTCCTCCATTTATGCTGCAGGATAGATATAGCAGCAATTGGTCAACTGCACATGCACAAGATTGAGGCACCCTCAGGAACCATCAATGTAATTTAAAGCAACTGCATGGAATAATCAGGGGTTGCAGACAGAAAATTCCCTGACTGATGCTCCCAGCAAATATTGCCTCTTGACAGGAGTGTCCAATGGGAAATCAGCTCTCAAGACTAATGCAATAATTCATTCTTTCCCAGAATCTCAAAGCTGTGAAGATCCTTCCTTCCCTTAATCATTACTTCCAGACTAACTTTTTATCATTTGCTCTTTTTAATAGTAGTGGTGTCCTGCCTTGGCCCAATTCCTGAATGAAACAAAATGAAATAAATGCAGATAACAATTCATCTGAACCCTGTATAATGAATAGCTCATTTAAGCTCTAAATTCACGCTGATTTTGAAACAAACCCAGATAAAGAAAGAGAGCTTTAGACTCTCAAGAGGGTTGAGAGGTGGTGGTACAGGGGAGCTTGGTATGCTGTGTCTACTCGGTATTATCCAAAGATGGATTACCCAAATTATTGGTAGCTTCCTTTAAATTTGATCAAATGATGAGTTTAATGAAAAGGACTTCACTTTAGAACCTTTGTTCTTTTCTAATGAAACTAATGTGGATGGTGACAGGGCTCCATCTTTTAAAAACCCACAAATTGTGGAAGAAAGGAAAGATTGAAAGAGATAACATATTTCCACAGTTTTGAGGTATTGGGTAAGCATGATTTAGAGTTGTAACCTGTGGGGATAATTCTTGATTTCAATTCAGTAAAAATGCAAGGGGTAGAATCTTCTGCTCTTGCTGGTGGTGAGCTTGGAGGTGGGAAGGGCATTTAATTAGGCGGGATGATGGTGGACTGAAACTCCGCTGCCTTCCTGCCTCCGCCAGAGTTAAGTTCTGGGTGGGAAGGCCCATGGTCAACTTACCTGGCCTGCCACCTATTGAGGCCAATTAATGACCACTGAAGAGCTTCATCCCACTGCCACTGGTTAGGTGATATGCAGGTTTATTCACAGAAGGCATTAGCACTAAAACTGTTTACCTTAAATAATGCAAAATTAGGTGACCTCACAAAAAAAATCTCAAATGGTGAATCACAAATAAATTTCTGTCCTCAGTGTAATATTAAATGATATTTCATTCAGTGTTTTAATCAGTCAAACTTCATCCAGAAAAAAGTGCATGGAGTTCCATTAGCTGAAGATCCAGATTTCAAGTCATTGGCCTAGGATTTTGCAATTATAATGACAATGAAACTGTTAATGTTCACCATCATTGCCCTATGAAACTGACAGCAACCTCTGGAGTCAAGTGACTCCCTGCTCCACCACAGGTTGCACTTTTTAAGTTGCTGCAGGCAGCAATCATCTGGAAATGACTGGGCTGATGAGAATTTCCCCTCCTCATCTGCAATACCTCTGTTTAAAAAAAAACCCCGATAAAGGTACGTCTTGTTAACAGGGTGAAACTTGATTTTTAATTAGGTAATAAAATCATAACTACTACTGACCTTGGAAAACTAATTTTATAATTGTGTAATGTTATTTTTTTTCATCATGATAAAAATTCCAACATTTTTTCATTAAATAAATACATTTTTAAAGTTTGTGATGTTTCAGCATATAATGTTTACATCCCAATCTTTATTTTGCTCTCTGTAAAGTTTATAAAATGTAAAGGGCAACCAGTGCATTTTGTTTATAGTTTGCTGTCTGTGAGAATTCTTCAATACCACTGACTCCTTACCCTGTTTGACAACATCACTGCTGATAGACACATGAAGATCCCTTACTTAGCACCAGATTCAGGAAAGGCGAAATCCATTCCACAGAAATTTCCACATTTTTTTTGGTTTGGAAAACAAATTCTCTACCTTTTAGATCACCACCTGACAATCCATACAGCTGGAGTGAGATATTTCATATTAGGTAGAGGGAAGGTTTCTGATTGTAATAAATTATTTACAGCATAAATGTTGGTGGAAGATTTTCTGTGCTCTGTATTTCTGAAACCCAAGGTATTATCAAAGTGAAGCATAAAGTTCTCTGGTGTGCTTACCTCCCTCAACCAACAGTGCCTAAAAACACAAAGACTGCTAATGCACCTCATTGCTATCTATACAAAAAGCTTCATTCAAAATAGCTGCCATTTAGTTACATAATATCACAAAATAACAGCATTTCAAAGGCATTTCTTATGTGTGAAGTGCTTTGAGATGTTTCTGAAAAATGTGAAAAGATGTAAAAAGGTGTTAAGAGATCACACTCATTGCTAGAACTATTGACTGGAGGAAATTATTCCATTGTGCTTACCATGTTACACTGGAGGAAGCAAAAAAAATAGTCAGCTACTCTTTGTCTTTAATGTGTGAATCCTCTTTTTAAAGCATTGTGACTTTATATTAAAATCTTAGGGATGGAACAACTGATATTACTCGCACATTACACTGGGGAACTCCAACCGATTTTCAGAAGGTATGTGAGTTTACAAGTTTTTCTGTGTAAGCATTTCCTTATGCAGATTCATGTTGATATGATCATTAAGGCTGTGATCACAGGGTTAGAGCCTAAAATTAAACTATTTTCTCTTGAGTTTCCCAGTGCCTCAGTTCTTAAACACAGAGTAATACACAGCAATACACAGCATGCACCCCTACCTCACTATTGCCATTGAAACCACAGCATTAGATATTTCTTTATGTTCTGTTTCTCTGGTGAATATACACCTAATTTTTTAAGTTTTCAATTAAAATAATGGGATAGATTTTACAAATTTCTGCTCCTGGTTAACAGTTTTGCTCATCTGAAGCACACAACAGCAATCTGGTGTCATCATAGCTCCAGCATCTCTCCTATAATAAGATGCTCAAAATACCTCCAGCACTCCAACTGCAGCCTAGCCAAATTCTTATACAGATTTATCATCATCTTTTTGATTTTGTATTCCATATCTTGCATAAAAATTCTGGAATTTATTTGCTCGCTAATGGCTTTTTCCACCTGGAATTCTTCCTTTAAAAATTCATGTTACTGTAGGTCTCTGTTCCCCCACTCGTTAAGAATCAGTTTTGTTTGTATCATCTCATAAATTTTGAATATTAAATTTTCGTAATGTTTTTCATAAATTGTAACAATGTTTAAAGACTTAGAAAAAGTTCTACAGTTTTATTCAGATATTCTCATAGGAGGAAGTGTTCAAAAATTACTTCTCAGGCTGTATTCTGAAATTGTGCCAAAACATCAAGATCAGTTGCATTTAATTAAAATGGCAGATTTCCTCAAGTACCACAGTTAAAATCTCATTCTAATTTATAGAATTAGAATGAACTTATCCTTTAAAAATGGTTTATTTTTATGTATTTATTAGGAAGCTTACACTCGAGTGCTGATGGGACATATTGACCTGGCTCGATCCATCTTCCCTGTTGGAACAATTGGTAAGTCAGCAATGAGATGAACAAAGCCTATTTTCTGAATGTGTGCTATAATCTGGGAGCCTTGCCTGCTGATTGTACACATCAGGGAATTGTGGGCACACTGCCTATAAAGTTTCAACCACTCCTCTGTTGGTAGCATGCATTTGTAAGGTCAATCCCAATAATTTGGCTACAGGTAGTGATACCACTATTCCTGATCAGAATCTTAGAAGTTTACAGCATGGGAGGAAGCCATTCAGCCCATCATGTTCAGGCTGGCTGACAAGTAGCCATCTGGCCTAATCCCACTTTCCAGATCTTGGTCCGTAGCCTTGTAGATTACGGCACTTCAAATGCATGTCCAAATACTTTTTAAATGTTATGAGGGTTTCTGTCTCGAACACCCATTCTCCCAGAATGGAGGTGATAGCAAGATTAGCCAATCAACCACATCTGGAATTCCTAAGATTGATTTCACGCACAGAATTTGTACGTAATTATTCTCCACTCTACATTTTTGTGGAGAAATAATTCATTTGTACTATGTAGCTATCCTTCAGTTTTTGCTGGAGAAATCACCCTGCTTTTATCAGGAGATTTTGCTGCAGGTTCAGTCAGACTCTTTTAAATAGACTCTGTAGATTTTTGCCTTAATGTGCTGTTTAAACAGCCTCTGACCGTTGAATAAATAGAGTTTCTTTACGATAAGATAGACTGTTTACTTTAAGAACTTAGCAGGTCTGGCGGCATCGGCGGAGAAGAAAAGAGTTGACGTTTCGAGTCCTCATGACCCTTCGACAGAACTTGAGTTCGAGTCCAAGAAAGAGTTGAAGTATAAGCTGGTTTAAGGTGGGTGTGTGGGGGGCGGAGAGATAGAGAGACAGAGAGGTGGAGGTGGGGGGGTGTGGTTGTAGGGACAAACAAGCAGTGATAGAAGCAGATCATCAAAAGATGTCAACGACAATAGTACAATAGAACACATAGGTGTTAAAGTTAAAGTTGGTGATATTATCTAAACCTGTGTGTTCTATTGTACTATTGTCGTTGACATCTTTTGATGATCTGCTTCTATCACTGCTTGTTTGTCCCTACAACCACACCCCCCCCCCCCTCCACCTCTCTGTATCTCTATCTCTCCGCCCCCCCATACACACACCTTAAACCAGCTTATATTTCAACTCTTTCTTGGACTCGAACTCAAGTTCTGTCGAAAGGTCATGAGGACTCGAAGCGTCAACTCTTTTCTTCTCCGCCGATGCTGCCAGACCTGCTGAGTTTTTCCAGGTAATTCTGTTTTTGTTTTGGATTTCCAGCATCCGCAGTTTTTTTGTTTTTATCTCTATGTTTACTTTAAGTCCTGCCATAAATCCTATCCCATCTCCAATTCATTGGTTGTCGCAATGGTGGATGAACACTCTGTAATAAATTAGTCCCAAGGTAATCCCAGCCTATTTTTTTAAAACAATGTCTTAGGAGTAATCCATCATGCTACCTATGGAAGAGTTACTGATCCACCAAGGTATTACTATGACAAAAACAGAATTACCTGGAAAAACTCAGCAGGTCTGGCAGCATCAGTAGAAAGAAAAGAGTTGACGTTTCGAGTCCACATGACCCTTCCACAGAACTAAGCGATATAAGGAGAGGGGTGAAATATAAGCTGGTTTAAGGGGTGGGGGGTTGGGTGGGGGGAGAGAAGTGGAGGGGGGTGGTGTGGTTGTAGGGACAAGCAAGCAGGGATAGGAGCAGATCATCAAAGGATGTCACAGACAAACGAAAAAAGAACACAGAGGTGTTGAAGTTGGTGATATTATCTAAACGAATGTGCTAATTAAGAATGGATGGTAGGGCACTCAAGGTATAGCTCTAGTGGGGGTGGGGGGAGCATAAAAGATTTAAAAATAATGGAAATAGGTGGGAGAAGAAAAATCTATATAAATTATTGGAAAAAACAAAAGGAAGGGGGAAGAAACAGAAAGGGGGTGGGGATGGAGGAGGGAGTTCAAGATCTAAAGTTATTGAATTCAATATTCAGTCCGGAAGGCTGTAAAGTGCCTAGTCGGAAGATGAGGTGCTGTTCCTCCAGTTTGCGTTGGGCTTCACTGGAACAATGCAGCAAGCCAAGGACAGACATGTGGGCAAGAGAGCAGGGTGGAGTGTTAAAATGGCAAGCGACAGGGAGGTTTGGGTCATTCTTGCAGACAGACCGCAGGTGTTCTGCAAAGCGGTCGCCCAGTTTATGTTTGGTCTCTCCAATGTAGAGGAGACCGCATTGGGAGCAACGAATGCAGTAGACTAAGTTGGGGGAAATGCAAGTGAAATGCTGCTTCACTTGAAAGGAGTGTTTGGGTCCTTGGACGGTGAGGAGAGAGGAAGTAAATGGGCAGGTGTTGCATCTTTTGCGTGGGCATGGGGAGGTGCCATAGGTGGGGGTTGAGGAGTAGGGGGGGATGGAGGAGTGGACCAGGGTGTCCCAGAGAGAACGATCCCTACGGAATGCCGCCGGGGGGGGTGAAGGGATAATGTGTTTGGTGATGGCATCATGCTGGAGTTGGCGGAAATGACGGAGGATGATCCTTTGAATGCGGAGGCTGGTGGAGTGATAAATGAGGACAAGGGGGACCCTATCATGTTTCTGGGAGGGAGGAGAAGGCGTGAGGGCGGATGCGCGGGAGATGGGCCGGACACGGTTAAGGGCCCTGTCATTGATCGTGGGTGGAAAACCTCGGTTAAGAAGAAGGAGGACATGTCAGAGGAACTGTTTTTGAAGGTAGCATCATCAGAACAGATGCGACGGAGGCGAAGGAACTGAGAGAATGGGATGGAGTCCTTACAGGAAGCGGGGTGTGAGGAGCTACAGTCGAGGTAGCTGTGGGAGTCGGTAGGCTTGTAAAGGATATTGGTGGACAGTCTATCACCAGAGATTGAGACAGAGAGGTCAAGGAAGGGGAGGGAAGTGTCAGAGATGGACCACGTGAAAATGATGGAGGGGTGGAGATTGGAAGCAAAATTAATAAATTTTTCCAAGTCCCGACGAGAGCATGAAGCAGCACCGAAGTAATCATCGATGTACCGGAGAAAGAGTTGTGGAAGGGGGCCGGAGTAGGATTGGAACAAGAAATGTTCCACATACCCCATAAAGAGACAGGCATAGCTGGGGCCCATGTGGGTACCCATAGCCACACCTTTTATTTGGAAGAAGTGAGAGGAGTTGAAGGAGAAATTGTTTAGCGTGAGAACAGGTTCAGCCAGACGGAGGAGAGTAGTGGTGGATGGGGATTGTTCGGGCCTCTGTTCGAGGAAGAAGCTAAGGGCCCTCAGACCTTCCTGGTGGGGGATGGAGGTGTAGAGGGATTGGACGTCCATGGTGAAGAGGAAGTGGTAGGGGCCAGGGAACTGGAAATTGTTGATGTGACGTAAGGTGTCAGAGGAATCACGGATGTAGGTGGGAAGGGACTGGACAAGGGGAGAGGGAAGGGAGTCAAGATAACGAGAAATGAGTTCCGTGGGGCAGGAGCAAGCTGACATGATCGGTCTACCGGGACAGTTCTGTTTGTGGATTTTGGGTAGGAGGTAGAAGCGGGCCGTCCGAGGTTGGGCGACTATCAGGTTGGAAGCTGTGGGAGGAAGATCTCCAGAGGAGATGAGATCAGTGACAGTTCTGGAAACAATGGCTTGATGTTCAGTGGTGGGGTCATGGTCCAGGGAGAGGTAGGAGGAAGTGTCTGCAAGTTGACGCTCAGCCTCCGCGAGGTAGAGGTCAGTGCGCCAGACAACAACAGCACCACCCTTGTCAGCGGGTTTGATGACAATGTTGGGGTTGGACCTGAGAGAACGGAGTGCAGTAAGTTCAGAGAGAGACACATTAGAATGGGTGAGAGGAGCAGAGAAATTGAGAAGACTAATGTCACGCCGACAGTTCTCAATGAAAAGATCAAGAGAAGGTAAGAATCCAGAGGGAGGGGTCCAGGTGGAGGGAGAATATTGGAGGTGGGTAAAAGGATCCGTTGAACTATGAACTGGTCAGGGGCAGAACTGGCTTTTTGTTGAGGGACACACTTGTAAGCAATGACTTCTTGAAGGTGTTCTCACAAACTCACCACAAAGCAATACCATGCCCTATTTCTTCCTTTAACATTTTCTAATAGCTTTTTGGGAACATTTTTTTCTGAGTTTCATCCTGTCCCTGCTCACCCATTCTGCCATTTCCACTTCAACACATTGGTCTTTATTCTACCAATACACAGGTACGCACAACAAAATAATCCCTTGCATGCCTTTAATTTTATAAACTGGCCATTGGGCCGGGGGATTCTTGATCTGTGCACTTACTTTTCTGATTTGATCAGTAAATTTCTTTCAACAAACTGGAGTGATTTGTAACACTCACTTGGAGATGAGATTGCAAACTTCACACCACACCAGTTTAATTTTCTGAAGGAGAATTGTTGAAGAAAATTTAGTATCTCACCCAAGTGGTCATTATCTTTTGTATGACTCTTATTAGTGACTAGTCTATTTAATCATTAGGTCATCAAACCTGAGTGTGAAGCTATCCTCATGTGGAGCCTGCAGTTACCTTGCAGCAGGAATTGTTTGGTAATAACCAAGAGAGTCCACTGCTGATTTTCTCTTTAGCCTAAGGGCACTGAGGTTAATCATTACAGCCCTACTGTCGCCTGGCTGAAATCAGCTGACTAGTGTTCAAATCTGGAAGTTTCTGGATCTCTCTGCTCCTTTAAGGTGCTTCTCCGAAACCCACCTTTTGAACAAGCTTTTGTTCATCTGGCTTGTTTCATTATGTGGCTCAATGCTCAACTGTGTTTGATAATGCTCCTGTGGAAGCATGTAGTGTGTTTTAATGCATTAAAAAGCTATATAAATGCACACTGCTGCTGTTGTATAGCTCATCTACTCATTTTCGGAGCCACTGAGAAGCTCATTGTTCTCCAGTAACTATTATTGTTCATAATAGTGGACAATAAATGCTAGCCACTATGTCTGGGAGCCCATAAATCAATGTAAAATAAAACTTGGAGCACTTTGTACATGATTTTTGTTTAGTTTGTGAGACACATGGATGCATTCCTGTAAGATGAGGTTTTTGGATCTTTTAGAATTCTCAAAAAGGTACTTCTGACTTCAAATATCACAATTCTGTCTGTCCTATATTAATAATGTGTTTGCCATTAGGAGATGTGCTTGATGTATGGGCTCGACATGCCTTGTGGGAGGTGGGACTAAACTACAAGCACGGAACTGGACATGGAATCGGCAACTTCCTCAGCGTTCATGAATGTGAGCATGTTCAAACTATCAAACATTATGTTTCCACTTTGTTGACCAAACAAGCACATATCAAATATCCCCTACATTACAATAGTGACAACACTTCAAAAATGCTTCAGTGGCTGTAAAGGAATTTGGAAAATTCTGCAGTCGTAAAAGTTGCTATAAAAATGTAGGCCTTTCCTTCCTTGCATTCCAACGTACTAAAAAAAGTTTACGTTTCATTGCAAAAGCATTTGGTTGTAAGAAATTTTCAGCATTATGAAGGGGAACAATCAAACTGATCCAGGAAATCCTTCACTGTAGTGAAGCTTTGTAGAACCAAGCCTCAAGTTAAAATTAGAATGCTGGAGTAAAAAGGGAATTCAGGTTTTCACTCAAAGAAAAATAGACTTGTGAAATAGGTGATTGGGAAAGATCACGGAATCAGGCATTCTTTGGATAAATTTTTGATTTGCCCTCTCAATGGAGAGCCACATCTACTGACAGCACACAATGCACAAATTTCTGATTGGAAAAGTACCTGTTATAAATAGATTGAATTGGGGATCTGGTGTGGAGGGTTTTGCATGCAGCAGTCCCGTACAATCATAGATTAAGATGGTTCATGGACTCCCAAGCTGCCTGCAATTTCTGCGGCCTTGAGGAGTCCGTGTTCCATGCTTGAGTAGATTGTACAAGGTTGCATCCCCCATTCCATTATTTGAAGGGGCTGCTCCTCAACCTTTGGTTGCGCTTCAGCCCCACACTCCTAATCTTTGGCCACCCAGTGTGGAGGGGGTGCGGAAGAAGGTGGACCTCCTCATAAGTCTCCGCCTGGGCCTGACCAAGGTGGCCATTAATAGGTCCAGGCAGCGGGCGGTTCCGGGGGTCATCTGGCCCAACTCGTCTGCCTCTCTTCCATGGCCACATTCACACCCGGGTGTCCCTGGAGAGGGAGCATGTGGTGTCCACTCATATGCTTGAGGCCTTCTGCAACTGGTGGGCACCATGGGGTTGGAGTGCTTCATGAGCCCCCACAATGTTATTTTGATTTAGTCTGATAAGTTTCCTTTAATGTTTTGTCCTTTTATTGCAGTGCCCCTTTAAGACGCTGTCAATATGTTTAATTGGTTTATTTGATTAATCAGTCTATTTTATTTTATGGGTACTCAAAAGAATATAAATAGATTGCAGAGGCAATTACAGGCATTACATAAAGAGAAGTGATTGGTGGAAGCTCAAGAATGGGATTGATCTGCTCGAGGGACAAACTTATTTGTCCTAATGGAACTTTCCTAAAAATTCTCAAATGCACATTGTTCAATGTAACTATTTAAACTACATTTTAACGGGGTAAATTTTACGGGGATGGGGCAGGGGTGGTGAAGGGAGAAGAGAGGGGTTGGATTATCTACAGTCACACACACACCCCCCCCACCACCCACCACTGACCAAAAAGTCTGTCGGTACCGTACCAAACAGAAACCTAGCTGCCCCACAGTGACAAAGTGCTAGGTACAGCCTTTATTGCATCAGAGTGAGAATTCTTCCCCCGTATGGGGACAAGTTCCACCCTAGAGAGCTGCTGGCTAATCTGATTGGCAGCTCTGTGGTCCTAGCAGCGCCAGAATCAAGTGGTAACCACTGCTGGGACTATAGGTAGTCCATTGTTATGAGACAGCCATTTGGTAAAGCTGAGTTACTTAAAAATCCCAGAGGGAAACTTTAAACAACTGTCATAACCTATATTTTTAAGTGTTATGTTTGAGATGCAACTCTAAATTCAGGAATCAGACCCCCACTTCTCGAGGGGTTTTATATTAAACTAAATTAAATATTTTATTAAGCTACAATATATTAAACACATATACATGGCTACAAATTACTGCTACTACAACTTTTAACAAATGCTTAAAATATTCTCCATTAAAGCAACAGCAACCCATAGGCCTAACCAGACACCAGGCAAAGCATTTTCACCTTATGAATTCAAAATGAGGTTCCTTTCACTTTGGTTCCTGTGGAGTCAGACTCCAGTGGGGTACCGAGGGGGTGGGGTTATGGGTTTTAAAGGCCTAGGGGGAGGGTTACAGGGGAGGTTGGATCCTGGAGGGGCTACCTCCGATGGGTTCAGGGGACACCCCCAAAGGAGGTACCCCCCCTTTCTGCTCAAAAGCAGCCCACACAGTGAAAGCTGCTGGGCTGATCGCCTTGCCTCTACCTTCTCCATTAATTGGCCACTTAAGGGCATCAATAGCGGCAAGGATGGGTGTTCTGCCTGACACATTTCCCACTCATTGTAACTCACAGGTCGTGGATGTGTTGGAATGTGGTGGGCTAGCCACCTGTTTTATTTTACAAGACTCCAACTTTCAGTATGCCATCTGGGGACCATAAAATTCACTCCAAAGTTTGTCAGCCAGGATGGCAGGGACCTGGGAATTTTTTTTATGGTATCATGCACTAAAAATCTGGCCTGAACTTACTCTGCAAGATATTGATGTAAAAATATGTAATGTATTAGTGTGAGATTCCTGTTTCTCCACTAGTTTAATGGAGATGTTATCATAGCTAATACCTCATCCAAAATATCAGGTGGATGATTTTCCGGCAAACACATTAAATCTTTGGATACTGTCATCCCAACGTGACTTGGAGGCTTTTGCGAACTTATGTATCTTTTGAAGCAAATATAAACTTCAAACATTATGATGTGAATTTGTGATGAAGAACATAAAATATAAGATATATAGAAATATAAAATTTATATAAATATATTATTTTAATATATAAACATTTATAGATATTGGAGAAAAATATTTTCTTTTCTTTACTCGTTCATGGGATGTGGGCATCGCTGGCTTGGCCAGCATTTATTGCCCATTCCTAATTGCCGTTGAGAAGTTGATGATGAGCTTCTTAAACTGCTGCCATCCGTGTGAAGTAGATACACCCACAGTGCTGTTAGGAAGGGAGTTCCAGAATTTTGATTTACTGCAATCCAGACTCCTCATGCGTATTTATATATGAATATGTGTGTGAGATGATATATGTTTGTGCATGCATTACATACTGATTATCTGCACATTCACCTGTACACCAGGCACTTTATGTATGTACACGTCAGGCGTTGTGGAGGGGGGCTGGTGTGTGTGTGTGCGTACACACGAGTACATTACAGTGTGTGTCTGTATGCAAATTCATTAACTGCTGTGTATTTGTGTGTGTCTGTTAGGTGAGTTAATCTGTAAACTAGTCAGTACTTTGATTTATTTGCAACCAACCCCAATGCAGCAAATATAATTTGGATCAATTATATTACAAAATGATGGTCAGACTTCAGCTAGTTACAGATCTGGTTCTATTTTTAAACAGTGGTATAAAGAGGTACAGTATTGGAGTCAGTTAATCTGGACAATGACTGGCAACTCTTAGATTGTATCTGATAACAATGTCACTAGCCCTCCATCTCTGATCTTTTCTGTAGCATCTTTGTAACATGTATTGATCATTCATAACCTTCAGAGTAAGCAAATTATCAGTAATAACACAAGTTACTTGTTTGGAACCAAACTGAATTTTGCTTCTATTTCTATTTATGTACAGGGCCAGTTGGCATTGGGAGCCCTCATACTTGCCAACTGCAGGAGGGGATGTTTACATCTATTGGTAAGCATTTCTTAAAAGGAGGTTATTTAAACAACAAATGGTGGTTGAAGAAAAACATCGTAATCAGATATTTAGTGTTGCGTTGTTGAATTATTCAGTTTCAAAACCATGAAAGTACTTTGGCGAGGAAGTGGTTGGTGGTGGTGGCACAAAGGGGAACAATGGCTGTAGCACCAGGGTAGGGATGTGCTGAACGGAAACAAAGAGAATGTAAACCAGGAGAGGAGACTAGAAAGGCATATCTTTTACAATTGGATTCAAAAACCCTTTAACTGAAACCACAGAGAAAGAGAGAACATGCATGGAATTAGCATATCCTCGAGAACTCCACAGCTAATTACTTTTTAAAGTAGAGTCCAGGGAAAAGTTGCAGCCAGTTTAAGTAAAGCCCAACAAACAGCAAATTAAATGATCCATTTTTGTTGATGTTGTTTGAGTGAACAATGTTGGACAGGATGTCAGCAAAACTTCCTGATTTTCTTCGAAAAATACCATCAGACTTTTTGCATCCAGCTAAATAAATAAGACCTCCATTTTATTTGATTTGATTTGATCATGGAATATGAACTTTGCTGGCAAGACTACATTACCATTGCTTGTATTCTCTTGAGGCTGCAGATGCTAATTTTTTTTAACAGATTTCTCAATAGGGTGGATGGAATCTTCCAAGCCCATGGAGATGGGTTAGAAGGTGGGACCAGGAGGCAGAGTCAATGTGGCAGCAGGTAGCCAGTTAATTCCATTAAGGGGCCAATTGGAGTCAAGTTTATGGTGCTGCCAGGATCTTCCTGGAAGCAGGCAGGCCTTCCAAATGTGCCTACAGCCTGGCAGATACAAGGAGGCTGCCTCCTGCAGAGGTTTGGTTGGGGGGTTTGTGGGAGGTGGTGGTGTTGGCATGGGAAACTCTTTTAATCATCCCATCATGGAGCCGCTGAGATGAGAGGGACCACAACCACAGCCACAAGTTGAAGGGGTTTTCCCTCCACACTGATGGCCTGACAGCTACGGCCCTGAATGATTTTTAAATTTTCAGAATGCTGCAGAACACTCTCCATTTTGAGGTGCCCTCATGGTCTCCTGTCTTCCTCAGCAGCATCTACCCCTCCTGGTGGAGCTGCTGGCCATTCAGAGCTTTGGGCCCTCTAATTGGGTCTCCCACCTCAGGAACTTGCCAGCCATCCTTAAAATGGATGGCGAATATGGAAGCACTCTCTTCATTGTCAACGACTGTATGGTTGCAACATCATGCAGCCAGCCAACACCATTGGGATCAGTACCCACAATTGTTTCCAACAGCAGAAAAATTTCAAAGATGATAAGATTCTGCCCAATTTGTGCTGATTTCTAAACAGCAATGAATTGCTCTGCAACCAATTATCATCCAGAAGCCAGCTTTGTGGCTATGGGTTTCTTCATGAATAATATCATCCCACCAGTCCTACCTCCTTTTCTGAAATGAGCACAAGGGAGAGGCCATTAATTATGCACAGGAGGGTATCGGTCTGAATCACCTGGCGGGTCAGGAGCTGATTCATCTGCCCGCCATCAGCTGGTGAGGTCGAAGATCTGGGCGCCACATTTAAATGCCAGTCCCACACATAATCTCACTGTCTCCAGCCAATCTGTCTTCAGGACACGTGTAGACATGTCTTCCAGCCACAAGAAGAAGGCTGAAAGCCTCAGGAAGAAGGCAGCACCCTGCTTCACCTACCAGGCCCTCAAGCCTTGATCAGAGGACACATCCTGTATGCCAGAGATGGCTCCAGGAAGCACACCAGCCTCACCTCTCCAGCCTGGCAGAGCAGGTCAGCATGGCTGGCAACCATGCCCCAAATGCCACCCAGTGAAGAGGATGAATGATTTCATCCACTCCGCCAGGGTTAGTCATCCTTCAACTCCCTCCAATATCAAAGTCTCATCATGGCATCATGCACTCGAATGGCTACTCTCTTCAGGGATCCCAACAACCATTAGCAGGGGACACATATCAACACTCATTCTCTCACCGAGACTTTCACATCACCACCATCCCATCTATCAAGTTGCTCACACTCCATTCTCTAGCCCTTCTGGGGAGGGCTCGTCACACACACGGAACATGCATCTCACCCAACGTCTGCTCCATCTCTTCTCATCACATGCCTTTCTTTCTTCTTCATACAGGCCAAGCTGGCGCACAACAGATGCAAGAGATCACAGACCGTGGGAGGGATGGCAGATATCAATTCAGTCATGCACCAGTCCAAGTTCCTAGACCACGTCCAAAGAGGAAGCTCAGAAGGAACCATCACAGCACTCACACACACCTCCACCAGCTCAAAGACACACACATCGGTGGGGCACAGCTGTAGATTAGATTCAGGCTCACCTTGCTGGAGAACACCTCACTGTCACGTTCCCACAGCAGTCAGAGGCAGGGACAACCCAGGTCTCCGGCACCCAGAGGGCTGCTGGAGACCAGCCTCCCATTCAGACCGAGTCAGGTGATGAGCCTCTGACAGTGGCCACCAACTCAATGCTGGAGATGCACCAACAGGCGGCAGAACATCAGGCCGAGATTCGACAATCACTCAGCAGACTGGAGTGAACGATGGGGAAGTCAGTCCGTGTTGTCTTATGTCATGGCTCCAACATGCGAGCGCCTCGAGGTCACCATGGGAAGGCTGGCGACCACCATAGAGACCTTGGTCCAGCAGGCCTTGCTGGATTCACACTCAACCCACCACTTCATGGCCACAGACTCTGGTGGGCACCATCATGATGTAGGCAACTTGGGGACAAGGCACCTTGACTCCCCTCCAGGAGCACCATCTCCTGCAGGAGTCAGGGTGGGGCCCTCGGGCACCCACAGGGAGGATGAGCATCAGCCGGACACCACGGGGGCCTCCTCTTGGGGCACTCCAAGGGCGTGCAGCCGCTCACCGTCCCCTATGCCTGTGACACCATCCACTCCAGCTGCTCAGGCTGCTGAGGGCACTTCTGCCCTGAACAGGGGGCCCTCCTGGCCTTGGGCACCCAGGGACATCCACCAATGTCATCACAGACATCAGGATGTAACAGCCAACAGGCTGCCTCCACTTCTGCTGTGGGTCTGCTATACCTGCAAAGAAATTGCACTTTTGTGAATACATTCGATGTTTATGTGAATGTTTTGGATAACTGAAGGCATAGTGATTTTGTACATTGGAATCCTCTTATGCCAGGATTTGCCATCCTCCCACTCAGTGATAGTGTCTCACTGTGAGATTAACATTCCTGTGATGTCAACCTCAGTTGAACTAGTCTTCGCACCCTTGTGTGATGTCAGGGAGATGTGTTTAAGGAAATGTGTGATGTAAGCGTTTCTAACCCTTCTTCCTCAAGGAATACCATTGAGTGAGGGCAGCTCATCAGCATTGATATTCTAACGGCATTTGTATCTCCTCAGTGGTAGTGACAGGAGGAAAAACATGCACGGGAGGAGGAGATCCCTAGGCATGTCCACATCTCAGCCACAGCAGTGTTTGCATCATTAGATGGCGGCAAAGGCTTCAAATCTTCTCTCGCATTGCTCTTGTTCCTCAGTGGACTCTCAGTTCCCAGAGTGAGCTCACTCACAGAGCTCCATGGACCAAAGCAGAGATCATGGCCTGGCGATTCATGAGGCCAGAATACGCAAATGTAAATGCAGGACTCGTTCTCGCAGCAAGTGGGTGGACATCCCCTGAGATGAAAGAAAGTGGCATTGAGGGCTAGGAGAGATGTGGCCATATTCCCTCACTTGACTTTACTCTTCCTGGAACCTGTCAGCGATTAACCTATCACGGACGCGCCTCCTATGTCTTCTTTCTTCTATGACGTGATCACACTTTGATGATTTCTCATCCTCCTCCAGTTCATCCTCTGGCAGGGGTTCACGTCTTTGCATTGCCAGTTTGTGAAGGACGCAACACACTGTGATGGTGTGGGAAACCCTTTCGGGAGTGTATTGTAGTGAGCCACCTGAGTGGTCCTGACATAATGATGGGGCTTCCTGTAAAGGGCATCTGTGATCTTCTGTATGCATTAGTGTGTTGTGGGCTGAGAAATGCCGCACAGGTCCCCTGTTCATCCTTGAAAAGAACCAGAAGCAAAGAAATTGAGCACCGCGGTCACCTTCAAAGCCACTGGTAGAAGATACCCTCCAACTCCATGGGGTGTCAGTTCTTCAAGAAGAATGTGGCATATCTGATGTACCAGAGCTTGGGACAAGTGCAGACATGCATGGCATTGCCTCTCACTTATTTGTAAATAGGAGACTCTTCTACGATAAACCCTCGGTCTAGAGAGTTGCCCCTGTTGTCTGGGTCTCTCCTCCTGGCCCTCCTATTCATGCTGTGGCTCTGCTTGATCATGTCCCTCAGGTGTGGCCTCCTGCTGGATCTGAGCCCAGTGTTGCCTCTCCCTCCTTCATCTCCTCCATTACATTGGGACCCTGACAAAGGCAGCATTGAGCTCTACATCCATATGTGCTTTTGCCTTCTCTCTAAAAGGAAACATTGAAAACATTAATGATTCAAGGGGTAAGAAAGTGAAGCTCAGAAGATGAAATGTTTGGAAACTGTAAGGGTCCATGGTTTTTCCTGCCCTACATGCCTGGGTGGCTGATGCTACCTTGTCCCGAGACACTAGTATACACATTGAGGTGATCAAGATGGTATTGCAGCAACATAACATCTTGGGCCCTGCATGGGATGCTAAGGTTTAATTGAGATCAGTGACCCAACCTAGCTCTGTGCTCCAATCTCTGATGTGGCATATTAATGACCAATCAGTTGCTCATGATCAATGGGTGGATGCCCTTTGGCCCGTTAGGGGTGTCAAATCTGATAAACACGTGACAGGCCTTCATTGATAGAATATCATATATGATATAGCTGTACCTCCTTCACTATTGCCTGTATTCACAAATTCTACATCCCTATCTGTTACTCTTGAGATGCAGTGACTGTGATGTGAAGCCAATGAGTTCTGAATAGCCCATTAACAGTATTAATGAAGCCATTGGTTTTCAGTGGCTTTCATCGCAAGGAGGTCTTTTTCCTTTCTTTCTAAACAGAGTCCTGTTCACTCTTACAGCAACAACAAGTTAGAGGGCAACTCCAGGAATTCCCAACAAGTATTCACCCTTCCCTCTCATTGCCATTCCTCAGCCTTCCCTCTCTGTTGTCCATCTTGTGTTCATTGTCCCTTCCCTCGCCTCACAGACCACCCCCAATTGAAGTGCTAGTTTTGAAAGTGGAGTTTTGTCTGACTACCACTGCACAGTGGTGTCATTGTGGATGACGGTCTCAGCCACCAGGTGTAAAAGACCCTTGCACTCCCCAACCTCGGCTGCAGTATTGGTCACTGTCTGAAAGTGAAGGCCTGAATGAGTGTCATAGCACAGTGGTGTTCTTTGGGATAACATAGGCAAAGAACAGAAGCAGACCAACCGTGCAGCACCAGCAATGTGACGTTCATTGCAACAAGACCGGCGCAGTGCTGTGGCAGGTAGGTTATGCATGTTGTAAATCGAAGTTATGAGCGAACTGAGACCTGGCTTGTGCAGGCCACCCCTTTTCAAATAAGTCTGAAGCCAACGTAATTACCTGCAAGATTGGAAGGCGTGCCAAGATTCCGGCGAGCAGCAGTTTTAATGAGCATCCATGAGATGTTAATGAATGTAAGCTGCCTGTTCTCCGAGGGATGTTTGTTGCACTGCGTAACATACTTGTTAACTTTTCCCCTACCAGAGCCTGGTTATTATGAAGATAATGAATTTGGAATTCGAATAGAAGATATTGCAATGGTGGTAAAGGCAGAAACTAAGGTAACACTTATGAATTTGTTAATGTTGTATCTCAAGTGCACCAGACACATTTTTCCAATTAATCAGCAGGGAACCTTTTATAAATGTACTGCACTCCGAACACAAAGGTCTTTTCAGCACCAGCAAGTTCCATCACTCCCTTGCAGATTAATGTTTACTTCTTCTATAATTCCCTAATTAAATCTAGAATCCAAATTTTGCCTACTAAAAGCAGAGTCAGAATCATCTTGAGTGCAGAAGCCTTTCCTGTCTGCACATCACCACATGATCACCATGGGAGCTCCCTTATGAGCATTATCATCCTTTAACAACAAGATATATAGAGTAAAAACAGAATTACCTGGAAAAACTCAGCAGGTCTGGCAGCATCGGCGGAGAAGAAAAGAGTTGACGTTTCGAGTCCTCATGACCCTTCGACAGAACTTGAGTTCGAGTCCAGGAAAGAGCTGAAATATAAGCTGGTTTAAGGTGTGTGTTTGGGGGGCAGAGAGATAGAGAGACAGAGAGGTGGAGGGGGGAGTGTGGTTGTAGGGACAAACAAGCAGTGATAGAAGCAGATCATCAAAAGATGTCAACGACAATAGTACAATAGAACACATAGGTGTTAAAATTAAAGTTGGTGATATTATCTAAATGAATGTGCTAATTAAGAATGGATGGTAGGGCACTCAAGGTATAGCTCTAGTGGGTTTTTTTTTTATAATGGAAATAGGTGGGAAAAGGAAAATCTTTATAATTTATTGGAAAACAAAAGGAAGGGGGAAACAGAAAGGGGGTGGGGATGGGGGAGGGAGCTCACGACCTAAAGTTGTTGAATTCAATATTCAGTCCGGAAGGCTGTAAAGTCCCTAGTCGGAAGATGAGGTGTTGTTCCTCCAGCTTGCGTTGGGCTTCACTGGAACAATGCAGCAAGCCAAGGACAGACATGTGGGCAAGAGAGCAGGGTGGAGTGTTAAAATGGCAAGCGACAGGGAGGTTTGGGTCATTCTTGCGGACAAGACGGCAGGTGTTCTGCAAAGCGGTCGCCCAGTTTACGTTTGGTCTCTCCAATGTAGAGGAGACCACATTGGGAGCAACGAATGCAGTAGACTAAGTTGGGGGAAATGCAAGTGAAATGCTGCTTCACTTGAAAGGAGTGTTTGGGTCCTTGGACGGTGAGGAGAGAGGAAGTGAAGGGGCAGGTGTTGCATCTTCTGCGTGGGCATGGGGTTGTGCCATAGGAGGGGGTTGAGGAGTAGGGGGTGATGGAGGAGTGGACCAGGGTGTCCCGGAGGGAGCGATCCCTACGGAATGCCGATAAGGGGGGTGAAGGGAAGATGTGTTTGGTGGTGGCATCATGCTGGAGTTGGCGGAAATGGCGGAGGATGATCCTTTGAATGCGGAGGCTGGTGGGGTGATAAGTGAGGACAAGGGGGACCCTATCATGTTTCTGGGAGGGAGGAGAAGGCGTGAGGGCGGATGCGCGGGAGATGGGCCGGACACGGTTGAGGGCCCTGTCAACGACCGTGGGTGGAAAACCTCGGTTAAGGAAGAAGGAGGACATGTCAGAGGAACTGTTTTTGAATGTAGCATCATCGGAACAGATGCGACGGAGGCGAAGGAACTGAGAGAATGGGATGGAGTCCTTACAGGAAGCGGGGTGTGAGGAGCTGTAGTCGAGATAGCTGTGGGAGTCGGTGGGTTTGTAATGGATATTGGTGGACAGTCTATCACCAGAGATTGAGACAGAGAGGTCAAGGAAGGGAAGGGAAGTGTCAGAGATGGACCACGTGAAAATGATGGAGGGGTGGAGATTGGAAGCAAAATTAATAAATTTTTCCAAGTCCTGACGAGAGCATGAAGCGGCACCGAAGTAATCATCGATGTACCGGAGAAAGAGTTGTGGAAGGGGGCCGGAGTAGGACTGCAACAAGGAATGTTCCACATACCCCATAAAGAGACAGGCATAGCTGGGGCCCATGCGGGTACCCATAGCCACACCTTTTATTTGGAGGAAGTGAGAGGAGTTGAAGGAGAAATTGTTCAGCGTGAGAACAAGTTCAGCCAGACGGAGGAGAGTAGTGGTGGATGGGGATTGTTCGGGCCTCTGTTCGAGGAAGAAGCTAAGGGCCCTCAGACCATCCTGGTGGGGGATGGAGGTGTAGAGGGATTGGACGTCCATGGTGAAGAGGAAGCAGTAGGGGCCAGGGAACTGGAAATTGTTGATGTGACGTAAAGTGTCAGAGGAATCACGGATGTAGGTGGGAAGGGACTGGACAAGGGGAGAGAGAAGGGAGTCAAGATAACGAGAAATGAGTTCTGTGGGGCAGGAGTAAGCTGAGACGATCGGTCTACCGGGGCAGTTCTGTTTGTGGATTTTGGGTAGGAGGTAGAAGCGGGCCGTCTGAGGTTGGGCGACTATCAGGTTGGAAGCTGTGGGAGGGAGATCCCCAGAGGAGATGAGGTCAGTGACAGTCCTGGAAACAGTGGCTTGATGTTCAGTGGTGGGGTCATGGTCCAGGGAGAGGTAGGAGGAAGTGTCTGCGAGTTGACGCTCAGCCTCCGCGAGGTAGAGGTCAGTGCGCCAGACAACAACAGCACCACCCTTGTCAGCGGGTTTGATGACAATGTCAGGGTTGGACCTGAGAGAATGGAGTGCAGTAAGTTCAGAGAGAGACAGGTTAGAATGGGTGAGAGGAGCAGAGAAATTGAGACGACTAATGTCGCGCCGACAGTTCTCAATGGAAAGATCGAGAGAAGGTAAGAACCCAGAGGGAGGGGTCCAGGTGGAGGGAGAATATTGGAGATGGGTAAAAGGATCGGTTGAACTGGGAGAGGACTCCTGCCCAAAGAAGTGAGCCCGGAGACGAAGACGGCGGAAGAAGAGTTCAGTATCATGCCGAGCCCGAAATTCATTGAGGTGAGGGCGTAAGGGTATGCAACTAAGTCCTTTGCTGAGCACTGAACGTTCAGCATCGGAGAGGGGAAGGTCAGGGGGTATAGTGAATACACGGCTGGGGCTGGGATTGGAAGATGGGGTGGGGACGGAGGGACAGGCAGGGGTGGAGGGTCCTAGATGGGTGTTGGTGTCGATGAGTTGTTGGAGCTTGCGTTCCTTAGCACTTGAGAGAAAGAGAAAAAGTTTCTTGTTGAGGCGTCGGATGAGCCGATGGATAAAATGAAACTGGGGGCACGCGCAGCTTTGAAAAAGGGTACGGCGGTGCTGCTGGAGGGAGAGGTCGAGTGTGTTCATATGGCGGCGCATGGCACTGAGAGTGGATTTCAGAATGTGACGGGAACAGCAGTCCGAGAAACGTTTTATGTCCCGGAGATACCTGTAATCCTGGGTGGGTTCGAAACATGAGGGGTGGAATTTCAGTTGAAATCCACGTGGGGTAAGTCGGAGACAGAGACAGTCACTGAGAAAGGAGATATGGCTGTGAAAGCGGGTTTTAGTAAACACCTTGTCAAACACTAGGAGGGAAATGGAAAGCAATGAAGGTGAACAAGGCAACAGAGAGATACGGAAATCTTCTCGCAGAGAGGAACAGAACTTCTTCGAGGAGGTAGGCATTTCTTGAAGAGCAGTGGCAGTCAATTAAACACAGAGATAAAAACAAAAAAACTGCGGATGCTGGAAATCCAAAACAAAAACAGAATTACCTGGAAAAACTCAGCAGGTCTGGCAGCAACGGCGGAGAAGAAAAGAGTTGACGTTTCGAGTCCTCATGACCCTTCGACAGAACTTGAGTTCGAGTCCAGGAAAGAGCTGAAATATAAGCTGGTTTAAGGTGTGTGTGTGGGGGGCGGAGAGATAGAGAGACAGAGAGGTGGAGGTGGGGTGTTGTTGTAGGGACAAACAAGCAGTGATAGAAGCAGATCATCAAAAGATGTCAACGACAATAGTACAATAGAACACATAGGTGTTAAAGTTAAAGTTGGTGATATTATCTAAATGAATGTGCTAATTAAGAATGGATGGTAGGGCACTCAAGGTATAGCTCTAGTGGGTTTTTTTTTTATAATGGAAATAGGTGGGAAAAGGAAAATCTTTATAATTTATTGGAAAACAAAAGGAAGGGGGAAACAGAAAGGGGGTGGGGATGGGGGAGGGAGCTCACGACCTAAAGTTGTTGAATTCAATATTCAGTCCGGAAGGCTGTAAAGTCCCTAGTCGGAAGATGAGGTGTTGTTCCTCCAGCTTGCGTTGGGCTTCACTGGAACAATGCAGCAAGCCAAGGACAGACATGTGGGCAAGAGAGCAGGGTGGAGTGTTAAAATGGCAAGCGACAGGGAGGTTTGGGTCATTCTTGCGGACAAGACGGCAGGTGTTCTGCAAAGCGGTCGCCCAGTTTACGTTTGGTCTCTCCAATGTAGAGGAGACCACATTGGGAGCAACGAATGCAGTAGACTAAGTTGGGGGAAATGCAAGTGAAATGCTGCTTCACTTGAAAGGAGTGTTTGGGTCCTTGGACGGTGAGGAGAGAGGAAGTGAAGGGGCAGGTGTTGCATCTTCTGCGTGGGCATGGGGTTGTGCCATAGGAGGGGGTTGAGGAGTAGGGGGTGATGGAGGAGTGGACCAGGGTGTCCCGGAGGGAGCGATCCCTACGGAATGCCGATAAGGGGGGTGAAGGGAAGATGTGTTTGGTGGTGGCATCATGCTGGAGTTGGCGGAAATGGCGGAGGATGATCCTTTGAATGCGGAGGCTGGTGGGGTGATAAGTGAGGACAAGGGGGACCCTATCATGTTTCTGGGAGGGAGGAGAAGGCGTGAGGGCGGATGCGCGGGAGATGGGCCGGACACGGTTGAGGGCCCTGTCAACGACCGTGGGTGGAAAACCTCGGTTAAGGAAGAAGGAGGACATGTCAGAGGAACTGTTTTTGAATGTAGCATCATCGGAACAGATGCGACGGAGGCGAAGGAACTGAGAGAATGGGATGGAGTCCTTACAGGAAGCGGGGTGTGAGGAGCTGTAGTCGAGATAGCTGTGGGAGTCGGTGGGTTTGTAATGGATATTGGTGGACAGTCTATCACCAGAGATTGAGACAGAGAGGTCAAGGAAGGGAAGGGAAGTGTCAGAGATGGACCACGTGAAAATGATGGAGGGGTGGAGATTGGAAGCAAAATTAATAAATTTTTCCAAGTCCTGACGAGAGCATGAAGCGGCACCGAAGTAATCATCGATGTACCGGAGAAAGAGTTGTGGAAGGGGGCCGGAGTAGGACTGCAACAAGGAATGTTCCACATACCCCATAAAGAGACAGGCATAGCTGGGGCCCATGCGGGTACCCATAGCCACACCTTTTATTTGGAGGAAGTGAGCGGAGTTGAAGGAGAAATTGTTCAGCGTGAGAACAAGTTCAGCCAGACGGAGGAGAGTAGTGGTGGATGGGGATTGTTCGGGCCTCTGTTCGAGGAAGAAGCTAAGGGCCCTCAGACCATCCTGGTGGGGGATGGAGGTGTAGAGGGATTGGACGTCCATGGTGAAGAGGAAGCAGTAGGGGCCAGGGAACTGGAAATTGTTGATGTGACGTAAAGTGTCAGAGGAATCACGGATGTAGGTGGGAAGGGACTGGACAAGGGGAGAGAGAAGGGAGTCAAGATAACGAGAAATGAGTTCTGTGGGGCAGGAGTAAGCTGAGACGATCGGTCTACCGGGGCAGTTCTGTTTGTGGATTTTGGGTAGGAGGTAGAAGCGGGCCGTCTGAGGTTGGGCGACTATCAGGTTGGAAGCTGTGGGAGGGAGATCCCCAGAGGAGATGAGGTCAGTGACAGTCCTGGAAACAGTGGCTTGATGTTCAGTGGTGGGGTCATGGTCCAGGGAGAGGTAGGAGGAAGTGTCTGCGAGTTGACGCTCAGCCTCCGCGAGGTAGAGGTCAGTGCGCCAGACAACAACAGCACCACCCTTGTCAGCGGGTTTGATGACAATGTCAGGGTTGGACCTGAGAGAATGGAGTGCAGTAAGTTCAGAGAGAGACAGGTTAGAATGGGTGAGAGGAGCAGAGAAATTGAGACGACTAATGTCGCGCCGACAGTTCTCAATGGAAAGATCGAGAGAAGGTAAGAACCCAGAGGGAGGGGTCCAGGTGGAGGGAGAATATTGGAGATGGGTAAAAGGATCGGTTGAACTGGGAGAGGACTCCTGCCCAAAGAAGTGAGCCCGGAGACGAAGACGGCGGAAGAAGAGTTCAGTATCATGCCGAGCCCGAAATTCATTGAGGTGAGGGCGTAAGGGTATGCAACTAAGTCCTTTGCTGAGCACTGAACGTTCAGCATCGGAGAGGGGAAGGTCAGGGGGTATAGTGAATACACGGCTGGGGCTGGGATTGGAAGATGGGGTGGGGACGGAGGGACAGGCAGGGGTGGAGGGTCCTAGATGGGTGTTGGTGTCGATGAGTTGTTGGAGCTTGCGTTCCTTAGCACTTGAGAGAAAGAGAAAAAGTTTCTTGTTGAGGCGTCGGATGAGCCGATGGATAAAATGAAACTGGGGGCACGCGCAGCTTTGAAAAAGGGTACGGCGGTGCTGCTGGAGGGAGAGGTCGAGTGTGTTCATATGGCGGCGCATGGCACTGAGAGTGGATTTCAGAATGTGACGGGAACAGCAGTCCGAGAAACGTTTTATGTCCCGGAGATACCTGTAATCCTGGGTGGGTTCGAAACATGAGGGGTGGAATTTCAGTTGAAATCCACGTGGGGTAAGTCGGAGACAGAGACAGTCACTGAGAAAGGAGATATGGCTGTGAAAGCGGGTTTTAGTAAACACCTTGTCAAACACTAGGAGGGAAATGGAAAGCAATGAAGGTGAACAAGGCAACAGAGAGATACGGAAATCTTCTCGCAGAGAGGAACAGAACTTCTTCGAGGAGGTAGGCATTTCTTGAAGAGCAGTGGCAGTCAATTAAACACAGAGATAAAAACAAAAAAACTGCGGATGCTGGAAATCCAAAACAAAAACAGAATTACCTGGAAAAACTCAGCAGGTCTGGCAGCAACGGCGGAGAAGAAAAGAGTTGACGTTTCGAGTCCTCATGACCCTTCGACAGAACTTGAGTTCGAGTCCAGGAAAGAGCTGAAATATAAGCTGGTTTAAGGTGTGTGTGTGGGGGGCGGAGAGATAGAGAGACAGAGAGGTGGAGGTGGGGTGTTGTTGTAGGGACAAACAAGCAGTGATAGAAGCAGATCATCAAAAGATGTCAACGACAATAGTACAATAGAACACATAGGTGTTAAAGTTAAAGTTGGTGATATTATCTAAATGAATGTGCTAATTAAGAATGGATGGTAGGGCACTCAAGGTATAGCTCTAGTGGGTTTTTTTTTTATAATGGAAATAGGTGGGAAAAGGAAAATCTTTATAATTTATTGGAAAACAAAAGGAAGGGGGAAACAGAAAGGGGGTGGGGATGGGGGAGGGAGCTCACGACCTAAAGTTGTTGAATTCAATATTCAGTCCGGAAGGCTGTAAAGTCCCTAGTCGGAAGATGAGGTGTTGTTCCTCCAGCTTGCGTTGGGCTTCACTGGAACAATGCAGCAAGCCAAGGACAGACATGTGGGCAAGAGAGCAGGGTGGAGTGTTAAAATGGCAAGCGACAGGGAGGTTTGGGTCATTCTTGCGGACAAGACGGCAGGTGTTCTGCAAAGCGGTCGCCCAGTTTACGTTTGGTCTCTCCAATGTAGAGGAGACCACATTGGGAGCAACGAATGCAGCAGACTAAGTTGGGGGAAATGCAAGTGAAATGCTGCTTCACTTGAAAGGAGTGTTTGGGTCCTTGGACGGTGAGGAGAGAGGAAGTGAAGGGGCAGGTGTTGCATCTTTTGCGTGGGCATGGGGTTGTGCCATAGGAGGGGGTTGAGGAGTAGGGGGTGATGGAGGAGTGGACCAGGGTGTCCCGGAGGGAGCGATCCCTTCGGAATGCCGATAAGGGGGGTGAAGGGAAGATGTGTTTGGTGGTGGCATCGTGCTGGAGTTGGCGGAAATGGCGGAGGATGATCCTTTGAATGCGGAGGCTGGTGGGGTGATAAGTGAGGACAAGGGGGACCCTATCATGTTTCTGGGAGGGAGGAGAAGGCGTGAGGGCGGATGCGCGGGAGATGGGCCGGACACGGTTGAGGGCCCTGTCAACGACCGTGGGTGGAAAACCTCGGTTAAGGAAGAAGGAGGACATGTCAGAGGAACTGTTTTTGAATGTAGCATCATCGGAACAGATGCGACGGAGGCGAAGGAACTGAGAGAATGGGATGGAGTCCTTACAGGAAGCGGGGTGTGAGGAGCTGTAGTCGAGATAGCTGTGGGAGTCGGTGGGTTTGTAATGGATATTGGTGGACAGTCTATCACCAGAGATTGAGACAGAGAGGTCAAGGAAGGGAAGGGAAGTGTCAGAGATGGACCACGTGAAAATGATGGAGGGGTGGAGATTGGAAGCAAAATTAATAAATTTTTCCAAGTCCTGACGAGAGCATGAAGCGGCACCGAAGTAATCATCGATGTACCGGAGAAAGAGTTGTGGAAGGGGGCCGGAGTAGGACTGCAACAAGGAATGTTCCACATACCCCATAAAGAGACAGGCATAGCTGGGGCCCATGCGGGTACCCATAGCCACACCTTTTATTTGGAGGAAGTGAGAGGAGTTGAAGGAGAAATTGTTCAGCGTGAGAACAAGTTCAGCCAGACGGAGGAGAGTAGTGGTGGATGGGGATTGTTCGGGCCTCTGTTCGAGGAAGAAGCTAAGGGCCCTCAGACCATCCTGGTGGGGGATGGAGGTGTAGAGGGATTGGACGTCCATGGTGAAGAGGAAGCAGTAGGGGCCAGGGAACTGGAAATTGTTGATGTGACGTAAAGTGTCAGAGGAATCACGGATGTAGGTGGGAAGGGACTGGACAAGGGGAGAGAGAAGGGAGTCAAGATAACGAGAAATGAGTTCTGTGGGGCAGGAGTAAGCTGAGACGATCGGTCTACCGGGGCAGTTCTGTTTGTGGATTTTGGGTAGGAGGTAGAAGCGGGCCGTCTGAGGTTGGGCGACTATCAGGTTGGAAGCTGTGGGAGGGAGATCCCCAGAGGAGATGAGGTCAGTGACAGTCCTGGAAACAGTGGCTTGATGTTCAGTGGTGGGGTCATGGTCCAGGGAGAGGTAGGAGGAAGTGTCTGCGAGTTGACGCTCAGCCTCCGCGAGGTAGAGGTCAGTGCGCCAGACAACAACAGCACCACCCTTGTCAGCGGGTTTGATGACAATGTCAGGGTTGGACCTGAGAGAATGGAGTGCAGTAAGTTCAGAGAGAGACAGGTTAGAATGGGTGAGAGGAGCAGAGAAATTGAGACGACTAATGTCGCGCCGACAGTTCTCAATGGAAAGATCGAGAGAAGGTAAGAACCCAGAGGGAGGGGTCCAGGTGGAGGGAGAATATTGGAGATGGGTAAAAGGATCGGTTGAACTGGGAGAGGACTCCTGCCCAAAGAAGTGAGCCCGGAGACGAAGACGGCGGAAGAAGAGTTCAGTATCATGCCGAGCCCGAAATTCATTGAGGTGAGGGCGTAAGGGTATGCAACTAAGTCCTTTGCTGAGCACTGAACGTTCAGCATCGGAGAGGGGAAGGTCAGGGGGTATAGTGAATACACGGCTGGGGCTGGGATTGGAAGATGGGGTGGGGACGGAGGGACAGGCAGGGGTGGAGGGTCCTAGATGGGTGTTGGTGTCGATGAGTTGTTGGAGCTTGCGTTCCTTAGCACTTGAGAGAAAGAGAAAAAGTTTCTTGTTGAGGCGTCGGATGAGCCGATGGATAAAATGAAACTGGGGGCACGCGCAGCTTTGAAAAAGGGTACGGCGGTGCTGCTGGAGGGAGAGGTCGAGTGTGTTCATATGGCGGCGCATGGCACTGAGAGTGGATTTCAGAATGTGACGGGAACAGCAGTCCGAGAAACGTTTTATGTCCCGGAGATACCTGTAATCCTGGGTGGGTTCGAAACATGAGGGGTGGAATTCAGTTGAAATCCACGTGGGGTAAGTCGGAGACAGAGACAGTCACTGAGAAAGGAGATATGGCTGTGAAAGCGGGTTTTAGTAAACACCTTGTCAAACACTAGGAGGGAAATGGAAAGCAATGAAGGTGAACAAGGCAACAGAGAGATACGGAAATCTTCTCGCAGAGAGGAACAGAACTTCTTCGAGGAGGTAGGCATTTCTTGAAGAGCAGTGGCAGTCAATTAAACACAGAGATAAAAACAAAAAAACTGCGGATGCTGGAAATCCAAAACAAAAACAGAATTACCTGGAAAAACTCAGCAGGTCTGGCAGCAACGGCGGAGAAGAAAAGAGTTGACGTTTCGAGTCCTCATGACCCTTCGACAGAACTTGAGTTCGAGTCCAGGAAAGAGCTGAAATATAAGCTGGTTTAAGGTGTGTGTGTGGGGGGCGGAGAGATAGAGAGACAGAGAGGTGGAGGTGGGGTGTTGTTGTAGGGACAAACAAGCAGTGATAGAAGCAGATCATCAAAAGATGTCAACGACAATAGTACAATAGAACACATAGGTGTTAAAGTTAAAGTTGGTGATATTATCTAAATGAATGTGCTAATTAAGAATGGATGGTAGGGCACTCAAGGTATAGCTCTAGTGGGTTTTTTTTTTATAATGGAAATAGGTGGGAAAAGGAAAATCTTTATAATTTATTGGAAAACAAAAGGAAGGGGGAAACAGAAAGGGGGTGGGGATGGGGGAGGGAGCTCACGACCTAAAGTTGTTGAATTCAATATTCAGTCCGGAAGGCTGTAAAGTCCCTAGTCGGAAGATGAGGTGTTGTTCCTCCAGCTTGCGTTGGGCTTCACTGGAACAATGCAGCAAGCCAAGGACAGACATGTGGGCAAGAGAGCAGGGTGGAGTGTTAAAATGGCAAGCGACAGGGAGGTTTGGGTCATTCTTGCGGACAAGACGGCAGGTGTTCTGCAAAGCGGTCGCCCAGTTTACGTTTGGTCTCTCCAATGTAGAGGAGACCACATTGGGAGCAACGAATGCAGTAGACTAAGTTGGGGGAAATGCAAGTGAAATGCTGCTTCACTTGAAAGGAGTGTTTGGGTCCTTGGACGGTGAGGAGAGAGGAAGTGAAGGGGCAGGTGTTGCATCTTCTGCGTGGGCATGGGGTTGTGCCATAGGAGGGGGTTGAGGAGTAGGGGGTGATGGAGGAGTGGACCAGGGTGTCCCGGAGGGAGCGATCCCTACGGAATGCCGATAAGGGGGGTGAAGGGAAGATGTGTTTGGTGGTGGCATCATGCTGGAGTTGGCGGAAATGGCGGAGGATGATCCTTTGAATGCGGAGGCTGGTGGGGTGATAAGTGAGGACAAGGGGGACCCTATCATGTTTCTGGGAGGGAGGAGAAGGCGTGAGGGCGGATGCGCGGGAGATGGGCCGGACACGGTTGAGGGCCCTGTCAACGACCGTGGGTGGAAAACCTCGGTTAAGGAAGAAGGAGGACATGTCAGAGGAACTGTTTTTGAATGTAGCATCATCGGAACAGATGCGACGGAGGCGAAGGAACTGAGAGAATGGGATGGAGTCCTTACAGGAAGCGGGGTGTGAGGAGCTGTAGTCGAGATAGCTGTGGGAGTCGGTGGGTTTGTAATGGATATTGGTGGACAGTCTATCACCAGAGATTGAGACAGAGAGGTCAAGGAAGGGAAGGGAAGTGTCAGAGATGGACCACGTGAAAATGATGGAGGGGTGGAGATTGGAAGCAAAATTAATAAATTTTTCCAAGTCCTGACGAGAGCATGAAGCGGCACCGAAGTAATCATCGATGTACCGGAGAAAGAGTTGTGGAAGGGGGCCGGAGTAGGACTGCAACAAGGAATGTTCCACATACCCCATAAAGAGACAGGCATAGCTGGGGCCCATGCGGGTACCCATAGCCACACCTTTTATTTGGAGGAAGTGAGCGGAGTTGAAGGAGAAATTGTTCAGCGTGAGAACAAGTTCAGCCAGACGGAGGAGAGTAGTGGTGGATGGGGATTGTTCGGGCCTCTGTTCGAGGAAGAAGCTAAGGGCCCTCAGACCATCCTGGTGGGGGATGGAGGTGTAGAGGGATTGGACGTCCATGGTGAAGAGGAAGCAGTAGGGGCCAGGGAACTGGAAATTGTTGATGTGACGTAAAGTGTCAGAGGAATCACGGATGTAGGTGGGAAGGGACTGGACAAGGGGAGAGAGAAGGGAGTCAAGATAACGAGAAATGAGTTCTGTGGGGCAGGAGTAAGCTGAGACGATCGGTCTACCGGGGCAGTTCTGTTTGTGGATTTTGGGTAGGAGGTAGAAGCGGGCCGTCTGAGGTTGGGCGACTATCAGGTTGGAAGCTGTGGGAGGGAGATCCCCAGAGGAGATGAGGTCAGTGACAGTCCTGGAAACAGTGGCTTGATGTTCAGTGGTGGGGTCATGGTCCAGGGAGAGGTAGGAGGAAGTGTCTGCGAGTTGACGCTCAGCCTCCGCGAGGTAGAGGTCAGTGCGCCAGACAACAACAGCACCACCCTTGTCAGCGGGTTTGATGACAATGTCAGGGTTGGACCTGAGAGAATGGAGTGCAGTAAGTTCAGAGAGAGACAGGTTAGAATGGGTGAGAGGAGCAGAGAAATTGAGACGACTAATGTCGCGCCGACAGTTCTCAATGGAAAGATCGAGAGAAGGTAAGAACCCAGAGGGAGGGGTCCAGGTGGAGGGAGAATATTGGAGATGGGTAAAAGGATCGGTTGAACTGGGAGAGGACTCCTGCCCAAAGAAGTGAGCCCGGAGACGAAGACGGCGGAAGAAGAGTTCAGTATCATGCCGAGCCCGAAATTCATTGAGGTGAGGGCGTAAGGGTATGCAACTAAGTCCTTTGCTGAGCACTGAACGTTCAGCATCGGAGAGGGGAAGGTCAGGGGGTATAGTGAATACACGGCTGGGGCTGGGATTGGAAGATGGGGTGGGGACGGAGGGACAGGCAGGGGTGGAGGGTCCTAGATGGGTGTTGGTGTCGATGAGTTGTTGGAGCTTGCGTTCCTTAGCACTTGAGAGAAAGAGAAAAAGTTTCTTGTTGAGGCGTCGGATGAGCCGATGGATAAAATGAAACTGGGGGCACGCGCAGCTTTGAAAAAGGGTACGGCGGTGCTGCTGGAGGGAGAGGTCGAGTGTGTTCATATGGCGGCGCATGGCACTGAGAGTGGATTTCAGAATGTGACGGGAACAGCAGTCCGAGAAACGTTTTATGTCCCGGAGATACCTGTAATCCTGGGTGGGTTCGAAACATGAGGGGTGGAATTTCAGTTGAAATCCACGTGGGGTAAGTCGGAGACAGAGACAGTCACTGAGAAAGGAGATATGGCTGTGAAAGCGGGTTTTAGTAAACACCTTGTCAAACACTAGGAGGGAAATGGAAAGCAATGAAGGTGAACAAGGCAACAGAGAGATACGGAAATCTTCTCGCAGAGAGGAACAGAACTTCTTCGAGGAGGTAGGCATTTCTTGAAGAGCAGTGGCAGTCAATTAAACACAGAGATAAAAACAAAAAAACTGCGGATGCTGGAAATCCAAAACAAAAACAGAATTACCTGGAAAAACTCAGCAGGTCTGGCAGCAACGGCGGAGAAGAAAAGAGTTGACGTTTCGAGTCCTCATGACCCTTCGACAGAACTTGAGTTCGAGTCCAGGAAAGAGCTGAAATATAAGCTGGTTTAAGGTGTGTGTGTGGGGGGCGGAGAGATAGAGAGACAGAGAGGTGGAGGTGGGGTGTTGTTGTAGGGACAAACAAGCAGTGATAGAAGCAGATCATCAAAAGATGTCAACGACAATAGTACAATAGAACACATAGGTGTTAAAGTTAAAGTTGGTGATATTATCTAAATGAATGTGCTAATTAAGAATGGATGGTAGGGCACTCAAGGTATAGCTCTAGTGGGTTTTTTTTTTATAATGGAAATAGGTGGGAAAAGGAAAATCTTTATAATTTATTGGAAAACAAAAGGAAGGGGGAAACAGAAAGGGGGTGGGGATGGGGGAGGGAGCTCACGACCTAAAGTTGTTGAATTCAATATTCAGTCCGGAAGGCTGTAAAGTCCCTAGTCGGAAGATGAGGTGTTGTTCCTCCAGCTTGCGTTGGGCTTCACTGGAACAATGCAGCAAGCCAAGGACAGACATGTGGGCAAGAGAGCAGGGTGGAGTGTTAAAATGGCAAGCGACAGGGAGGTTTGGGTCATTCTTGCGGACAAGACGGCAGGTGTTCTGCAAAGCGGTCGCCCAGTTTACGTTTGGTCTCTCCAATGTAGAGGAGACCACATTGGGAGCAACGAATGCAGCAGACTAAGTTGGGGGAAATGCAAGTGAAATGCTGCTTCACTTGAAAGGAGTGTTTGGGTCCTTGGACGGTGAGGAGAGAGGAAGTGAAGGGGCAGGTGTTGCATCTTTTGCGTGGGCATGGGGTTGTGCCATAGGAGGGGGTTGAGGAGTAGGGGGTGATGGAGGAGTGGACCAGGGTGTCCCGGAGGGAGCGATCCCTTCGGAATGCCGATAAGGGGGGTGAAGGGAAGATGTGTTTGGTGGTGGCATCGTGCTGGAGTTGGCGGAAATGGCGGAGGATGATCCTTTGAATGCGGAGGCTGGTGGGGTGATAAGTGAGGACAAGGGGGACCCTATCATGTTTCTGGGAGGGAGGAGAAGGCGTGAGGGCGGATGCGCGGGAGATGGGCCGGACACGGTTGAGGGCCCTGTCAACGACCATGGGTGGAAAACCTCGGTTAAGGAAGAAGGAGGACATGTCAGAGGAACTGTTGTTGAATGTAGCATCATTGAGAACTGTCGGCGCGACATTAGTCGTCTCAATTTCTCTGCTCCTCTCACCCATTCTAACCTGTCTCTCTCTGAACTTACTGCACTCCATTCTCTCAGGTCCAACCCTGACATTGTCATCAAACCCGCTGACAAGGGTGGTGCTGTTGTTGTCTGGCGCACTGACCTCTACCTCGCGGAGGCTGAGCGTCAACTCGCAGACACTTCCTCCTACCTCTCCCTGGACCATGACCCCACCACTGAACATCAAGCCACTGTTTCCAGGACTGTCACTGACCTCATCTCCTCTGGGGATCTCCCTCCCACAGCTTCCAACCTGATAGTCGCCCAACCTCAGACGGCCCGCTTCTACCTCCTACCCAAAATCCACAAACAGAACTGTCCCGGTAGACCGATCATGTCAGCTTGCTCCTGCCCCACGGAACTCATTTCTCGTTATCTTGACTCCCTTCTCTCTCCCCTTGTCCAGTCCCTTCCCACCTACATCCGTGATTCCTCTGACACCTTACATCACATCAACAATTTCCAGTTCCCTGGCCCTTACTGCTTCCTCTTCACCATGGACGTCCAATCCCTCTACACCTCCATCCCCCACCAGGATGGTCTGAGGGCCCTTAGCTTCTTCCTCGAACAGAGGCCCGAACAATCCCCATCCACCACTACTCTCCTCCGTCTGGCTGAACTTGTTCTCATGCTGAACAATTTCTCCTTCAACTCCTCTCACTTCCTCCAAATAAAAGGTGTGGCTATGGGTACCCGCATGGGCCCCAGCTATGCCTGTCTCTTTATGGGGTATGTGGAACATTCCTTGTTGCAGTCCTACTCCGGCCCCCTTCCACAACTCTTTCTCCGGTACATCGATGATTACTTCGGTGCCGCTTCATGCTCTCGTAGGGACTTGGAAAAATTTATTAATTTTGCTTCCAATCTCCACCCCTCCATCATTTTCACGTGGTCCATCTCTGACACTTCCCTTCCCTTCCTTGACCTCTCTGTCTCAATCTCTGGTGATAGACTGTCCCCAATATCCATTACAAACCCACCAACTCCCACAGCTATCTCGACTACAGCTCCTCACACCCCGCTTCCTGTAAGGACTCCATCCCATTCTCTCAGTTCCTTCGCCTCCGTCGCATCTGTTCCGATGATGCTACATTCAAAAACAGTTCCTCTGACATGTCCTCCTTCTTCCTTAACCGAGGTTTTCCACCCACGGTCGTTGACAGGGCCCTCAACCGTGTCCGGCCCATCTCCCGCGCATCCGCCCTCACGCCTTCTCCTCCCTCCCAGAAACATGATAGGGTCCCCCTTGTCCTCACTTATCACCCCACCAGCCTCCGCATTCAAAGGATCATCCTC
This sequence comes from Carcharodon carcharias, assembly GCF_017639515.1. Lineage (NCBI taxonomy): Eukaryota > Metazoa > Chordata > Chondrichthyes > Lamniformes > Lamnidae > Carcharodon > Carcharodon carcharias. Next base: position 95,505,477 of record NC_054475.1, read on the forward strand.
CGCCATTTCCGCCAACTCCAGCATGATGCCACCACCAAACACGTCTTCCCTTCACCCCCCTTATCGGCATTCCGTAGGGATCGCTCCCTCCGGGACACCCTGGTCCACTCCTCCATCACCCCCTACTCCTCAACCCCCTCCTATGGCACAACCCCATGCCCACGCAAAAGATGCAACACCTGCCCCTTCACTTCCTCTCTCCTCACTGTCCAAGGACCCAAACACTCCTTTCAAGTGAAGCAGCATTTCACTTGCATTTCCCCCAACTTAGTCTGCTGCATTCGTTGCTCCCAATGTGGTCTCCTCTACATTGGAGAGACCAAACGTAAACTGGGCGACCGCTTTGCAGAACACCTGCCGTCTGTCCGCAAGAATGACCCAAACCTCCCTGTCGCTTGCCATTTTAACACTCCACCCTGCTCTCTTGCCCACATGTCTGTCCTTGGCTTGCTGCATTGTTCCAGTGAAGCCCAACGCAAACTGGAGGAACAACACCTCATCTTCCGACTAGGGACTTTACAGCCTTCCGGACTGAATATTGAATTCAACAACTTTAGGACGTGAGCTCCCTCCCCCATCCCCCATCCCCACCCCCTTTCTGTTTCCCCCTTCCTTTTTTTCCAATAAATTATAAAGATTTTCCTTTTCCCACCTATTTCCATTATAAAAAAAAAACCCACTAGAGCTATACCTTGAGTGCCCTACCATCCATTCTTAATTAGCACATTCATTTAGATAATATCACCAACTTTAACTTTAACACCTATGTGTTCTATTGTACTATTGTCGTTGACATCTTTTGATGATCTGCTTCTATCAATGCTTGTTTGTCCCTACAACCACAACACCCCCTCCACCTCTCTGTCTCTCTATCTCTCCGCCCCCCACACACACACCTTAAACCAGCTTATATTTCAGCTCTTTCCTGGACTCGAACTCAAGTTCTGTCGAAGGGTAATGAGGACTCGAAACGTCAACTCTTTTCTTCTCCGCCGATGCTGCCAGACCTGCTGAGTTTTTCCAGGTAATTCTGTTTTTGTTTTGGATTTCCAGCATCCGCAGTTTTTTTGTTTTTATATAAGATGTATAGAGTGCTGCTTTCTACCATAACATCAGCTGGTGGCTGGAGGAGAAATCAAACCAACAAAAACCTACTACTTGTAACCTAATTTAGATTTGACAAAAGTCAGCATGTATGAGAGCTGTGACCATGAAGTTTGGTAAATTTTATAAACAGTAGATTTCACTTATCATCTTGAATCCTTTGAGTTAAAAAAGATTGTCAGGAACACACCGCAGTTTTAAAAGAACCTGTAAAGAGAAAAGGGATCAACAGTGTGGTTGCAGTCCTTACATTGAGCTCTAGTGAAGTTCTGCTTTGAAATTATAACCAGGTATTACTATTGTTTGTAAGAACTATGTACATGAAAAGACAATTCTAGATGCTGTGTAATCAGCATCTCTTATTGGGCTGCCTAGCAATGAATTGAACGTTTCTGCTGTTTCAGAAGACTTTGGAGATTTCAAATGGTAAGCCAGAGCTGCAGCAGGAAACCACTTCTTGGTATTACAGATAACAAAAAAACTTTTCTTTGAAAATGCTTCTGCACATGCTGACAGTTGTTTTTCTGTTCTTTCTACTGGTGCTGATATTTTCCACTTTACAGCAAACTCTGTCCTCCATCACTGTACTCCATGTCAGCTGTGGCTCTGGTAGCACTCTTTCCAAGATAGAAAATTCTGGGTTTGGGTATTGCTTTAGGTCTTGAGCACAAAAATATAGGTTGATAATCCAGTGCAGTACTGAGGGAGTGCTACACTGTCAGAGCCGCCACCCTCCAGGTGAGATACTAAGGGGCCGTGTGCTCTCAGGTGGATGAAAAAGATCCTGTAGCTATTTAAAGAAGACCAGGGGAGTTAATCTAGGCATCCTAACCAATGTTTATCCCTCAGATCAATATTAGAAAAACAAATTGTGCGGTCATTATCATATTGCTATTTGTGGCAGCTTGTGTGTACAAATTGGCTGCTGCATTTCCTACGTTACAACAGTGACTGCACTTCAAAAATACTTCATGTCTGTAAAGTGTTTTGAAAAATCTGAAAGACTCTATATAAATACAAGTCTTTAATTTTTTTTTTCTTTTTAGTAATTCTCATTAAACAGTTAATTGTTCTCAGTATCACAGTCAACTCCATTTGGATTTTAAATGCCAAGACATTTGGACATTTTGATTCTGGCATCAGCGTTTTATTGAAAACTTGGATTAAAACTGGTACATTAGATGACTTGATGCTGAAATATATCCTGCCAGATTAAAGAATCACACAAAACAGGAATAATGCAATGCCCAAATGATTCTCATGTCCTTTAAAAAAATGTATGAAATAAGAATTGTTTTAAACATTAATTTTTACAGCACACATTTGGAGGTATTCCCTACCTGACTTTTGAACATGTGTCTCTTGTTCCTTATGAACGAAAACTGATCAATGTGGCCATCATGAACAAGCCGCAGGTGAGTTATTATTTGTGCCTTATCTGCAAGGTGATTAAGTGATGTAGCTGCTTAGATCCTAAATTCTGGAATTCCATCCTAAACCTCTCCAACTCTTTACCTCTCTCTCTTCAAAACCCACCTCTTTGACCAAACTTTTGACCCCCTTATATCTACTTATGTGGCTCAGTATCAAATTTTGGTTGGTAATATACTCCTGTGAAGCAGCTTCGGATGTTTTATTGCAATAACAACACATAATAAATTAAAGTTGTTGTTCAGGGTTTGTGATTGTGCAGCTCAGAAAGCTTCTTGATCAGAGCACAATGCATTTCATTTAGCAACTTAGAAACTGGTGGAAAAAACATCAGTTTTTCATATTATGGTGATTTATCATCACCATTTTGTAATGCAACTCACCTGGTTTTTCCAATCAGGGATATTTTAACTGCATTGTTCATTCACATATTTTAAACAGGTTAAGGTAACAAGGATCAGAAATTCTAGTCTCCCCCTCTTGTGTACTGAGTAAAGGCTGCTGCACCTGAATGCACTTTTACCTTCATCATTTTGCAACTTATTGCAAAGACATCTAGGACAGTGACATGGGGTGCACATGGAAAGCATGTTTCATTTTACGTACACTACAATCGGCTAGATTCCAGTGTTGTTTAAATTGTTCAGATGTTTCTCTGTCAAAGCTCACACTCTGGCATCTGGAAACGAGGGAGGAAAATTAGCATGCAAGGTAACCGCAGCACTTGTCTGTCAGTTGTTCCAAAACAGCATCTAGAACTCATCCAGTCCTAATCCCGATCTTGCTGGTGCTGTAAAAAGCAGCACTTACTGGTTTCAGATCCAGTATTCATCAAGGTGAGAGGTTTTAATGCTGGTGAATTAAACTCATTCCCATTTCAGGTCCCTTGAAGTACCCACTGATCACTTTCAAGTTGGGAACAGCATATTTTGTTGCAGAGTAAAGTTTCCTGCAGACAGCCCTATACTTAGAAAAATAACCTGTAGTCCTTCAGTATGATGTTTTTCTACTTCCCACACCATCCCATCCTATAGGGCTGTGAATGCGATTACCAATTTAATGGCAAATTAGATGCAGTTTCATGCTGTGGATCCATGCCAATTAGGAACAGAAGCTTACAACAGTGATGAAGAAAATTAAACTTTATCAGAAAATAGGCTACATTGAGACATACAAATAGTTTTGAGTCACCTTAATTTGTACAGTGACAGTTTTGCTTGCATTGTCCTTGAGAAAGCCAATCTTGAGCAGGAACATTTGAGGCTTTCCTGGAGAGAAACAATTGCTCCAGTCATTATGTGAAATGAGAGCTTAAATGTAATCAAAAGAAAAGAGTTTACAAATAATACCAGAGCAAATTCTTGACGTTTATATATTAAGTTAAAAGCCATTACAAATTACAAAACTGAAGGGGCGTGACTGAGTTGAGTATTGATGTTAGGGACTCCATTTTCAGTAGCATCAGTTCAATAATGTCTAGGGAAACACAGCTGTTAGTGATCTCTATGACCAGCTGATTTGAAGCATGCAGCAAAGACATGGGGCAGAATTTCCCCATTGGCAGGCGGGGACGGGCCCTGCACATCCGCGCATAAAATGACGCGTGGTGACGTCAGGCGAGTGTCCCAATGTTACCATATGCCATTGCGATATTTCGCTGGGCGGGCACGCGATGATGTCCGACGTGTGCCCACCATTAATTAACGGGCTACTTAAAGCCCTTGAGTGTTCAATTGACGCTGATTTTTCGGCACCCATGCAATCCTCAGGTTGGCGCATGGGCGCAACAGGCAGGCGGGTAGGATACATTTACATTAACCTCATCCACACGTGGGATAAAAGGGCTCACTGGGGTCATGAATGTCAAGCATTTATTTTTGAAAGTTTTTCAAACTTGCCTATGTGATCTGCAGTACTTCAAAATGCATACCAGCTGCTTTTTCTGGGCTCTTAACCTTCAGGTGAGCAGTGAGGAATCTTTTCTGGGCCTGCAGGTTTCAGAAAGCCTTCCCTTAGCCTGGGAATGGGAGCTGAACTGTCCACTGGAGGCAGCTCCTCTGAGGAGGAAGGGAGGGCTAGAAGGTGGAGGAAGCCAGGAGTGCACAAACAGCCTCAGCCTCCAGGGGAGCCACCTTTGGGAGGACAGGTGCAGGCAAAAGGGACGTAGGGCCAAGAGGTAGTCCAAGGCGGAAGGGGCTGCGGAAGACGCCATTATCCTGCTGCCAAGGTATACAGGTGGTGAAGCAGCTACCTCAATATGTCTGAGGTGCAGTGCCAAAGGCAGCTCCATCTCTCAAGGGAGACAGTCAACTACATCTGTCAGATGCCTGGGCCTGAGATCTCCGCTAACTGTGTCACCATGCCAGTGGCTCTAAAGATCACAGCTGCCCCCAACTTCTATGCCTCTGGCTCCTTCTGGGGCTCAGTGGGTGATCTTTTTGGTGTCTCCCAATCAGCTGTCCACACTTGTGTCAAGCAGGTCACAGATGCTCTGTTCAGGTGTACATTGATCTTCATCCACTTCCATTGGAACCAGGCCAGCCAGACACAGCGAGTCAGAGGCTTCGCGGCCATTGCTGGCTTCCCCCGCGTCCAGGGTGCTATAGACTGCACACATGTGGCCATCAAGGCGCCAGCAGTTGAGCCCGGTGCCTTCATCAACAGGAAGGGCTTCCACTCCATGAATGTGCAGATAGTGTGTGATCACAGGATGATAATTCTACAAGTCTGTGCAAGGTACCCAGGCAGCTCCCACGACGCCTACATCCTCAGACACTCCCAGGTGCCGGGACTCTTCAGTGCTCCGGCCCGGCTGGATGGATGGCTGCTGGGTGACAAGGGCTATCCCCCTCAGAAGGTGGCTCATGACGCCTCTCCGCCATCCAAGAACAGAAGCTGAGCAGCGGTACAATTGGAACCACGCCTCCACAAGGGCTGTGGTGGAGAGAACCATCAGTCTTCTGAAGATGTGCCTCCGATGCCTGGACCACTCAGGGAGCGCACTCCAGTACCCCCCCCCAGATCATGTGTCGGTGATAGTGGTTGCATGCTGCACTCGGCACAATCTTGCACTGGAAACAGGGGATGCAGTGGATGATGAAGACGTCAACACAGTGGCTGCGGCTGCACACGATGAGTCCAGCAGTGAGACTGAAGATGAGCACGCATAGGGAAATGCTGAGGGGGTAGACGCTGACCCGGGCATACTTCAGGGAGTCAGGGACACCCGGGAGGCTTTAATCCAACGAACCTTCAGCTAGCACAACACAGATGGTCCTCCAGGACAAGCCTGGGCTGTCGGCTTGATACTCGACACCTTAGTGCAAAATCTGCCAGGTTAGCAACAGTAACTAAGGGCTTTGTTAATAAAGTTGAATGTCCAACAAAGCACTCATTACTGCTTTGGAAACCATACACATGCAGAAGAAAAGAGGTATGCTCAGCCATGGTGACATATCTGAATTTAATGTGTCAAGCAAGGCAACTTATTACAAAAGAAAGACAATAGTGTTACAGACCAAATAAAATCATAAGGACCTCATCTTGGGCCAACACAAAAGCACCAGTGAAAAACCCGTGGTGTGCCTAAGGTGCCTTATGCTTTTGTTTCTGGGTACTACATCTTGGTGCTGCCCCATCGCTCGGAATGACATCTGAGACAGCCTGCTGACTCTACTGGCCCAATGGCCTAGATGACCTTGGTGGTCATCTTCTGGCACATGGAGCCTATGCTGGGCCCGCCTGGGAGGGAGCTGCCAGTTCCACAGCTGGCATCTCCCCAGTCATCACAGCCTCACCAGATGATATGATCACTGGGAGCGGGCCGGAGGAGTTGCCGCCTTCATCCGGAGAGCTCTTAGAGGAGCCTGCAGAGACGACAGGCAGCTGCTGTGCCGATGTGAGGTCCCTTCTGACCTCCCTGCTCGCCATGGATGGACGGGCACCAAGCTGGGAAACTTGGTGCCCACACCATCTCCCACACTGGCACTAACCAGCTGAGGTCAATGCCGATGTGAGGGCTTGCTGGTCCAAGCGCATCGCCAGGAAGCCCTGACGGGTTTCCTGGAGTAGGCTCTCCACGAGAGTCGCCACTCTCTCCATAGAGGACGCATGGCGATCATCCGTGTAGACTCCTCCACCACGGAGACCAGGCCAAGCATAGCCTCATGTATCTCCCTCAGATGCTCCCACACACCCGGCTGCATTTCCTGCATCTGCTGCGTCGCGGACGACTCCAGAGGCACATCATCAGGCACTGACTGAGCATGTGCCTGGTCCCCTGCTGGCTCTGTCTCTGCCAGCTCCTCCAGCAACTGTAAAGTACCCTCACTGCTGTGCCCTGGGACAAAAGCCGATGTTCGAGTTCCCACCCAGGTGCTAGTATCTGCGCGGGTGCCTGCCTGGCAGAAATGGTGTGACGCTGGTGAGACTTCAGGGCCCTCAGTTGTAAGAGGGGGCCTCTGCTGCTCCTTCTCCCAGCCCTGCTCCACTGATGCTGAAAGGAAAAACAAGGTCAGTGGATCACTTAGCGTGGAGACAATGACAAAGTACACCCCTGTCCCCCGGATCATTGTGCGCTCATTCTTCCATAACCAATGGTCAAGCCATGTTGCAAAATTAAACCATTTAATGTTCAACAGTGCTAAGGGCTGTTGGGAGGACAATGCTGACCTCACTGTTGGGCCATGGCACCCCAGCCTCACTGACACCAGTGGACATTAGCGCATGGCACCTCTCCAGATCCAGGGCCTCCTGCTCAAAGCGGCTGAGAATGGCTAACTGCGCCTGGCCACCACCAGTCTTCACACGCTTTGCAGCATTACAAGTATTCTTCTCCTGAAAATGAGAGAAGAGCATTGGTTTGTGCAAACTGTACATGGACTCTCTTTGCGCACGGCCCACCCCCAACCAGAGTGGGACATATCAGGGCTCCAGTGCCTCCTCACCTCGCTGCTGCTGAACACTCACACAAAGCTGCTAGGCCTGTTCCCCACCCACCTCCCTGGACTCATGCTGACTATATCATATTAGGCACCACACGGTATATCCTTACATAGCAAGGAGGTGCAAGCATGTGGAGCACAGAGCGCAGCAGATGATTCGTTGCCACGCCACCTTGAAGCTCCCCTCCCAGCATGTCATCACCCTGACTTGGACATGTCCTAGAGTTCTCACACAGCGCCTTGGTGTAGCTCCTCCAGGTTGCCCCCAAAACGGTCATGTGGGACTCAGTGTAATACATGCTGCGGGGGCAAAACACATCTCCTCATCACCCTCTCAGGCTGACCTCAACATGAGCAATATCTGCTTGCCCACCCAGCAAAGGACAAATGCCTTCAATGATTCAATGTAGTCACGACACTCACATTTGAGGGGGTGCGGCAGCAGGGGGATAGGCCGACCTTCTGGGTTAAATTCCCAGTGCCAACATGGTACTCACCCTTCCAGAGCGCAACAAGTCGTTAGAGCGCTTGCAACACTGGATCCATGTGTGTCGCATCATGTAGCTGGAGCTCACCACCTCCGTCAGCTCCTCCCAGGCACATTTGGCCATGTGGGGGGGGCCTCCTCCTCCCATCCTGGGAGACCAACACCTCCCGCCATGCTGCCACCTCCTCGAGGAGAGCAGCAAGGAAGTCATCAGAAAAGCAAGGGGCACACTGGCCCCCCTCCCTCCCCTCCGGCCTGGCCTGTCCCACTGGCCTCCCCTCCAGCCTGGCCTACTCAGCAGAAGCCCACTGCTGTGGCCTTGCACTTGCCATTGTGAACAGCCTAGAAAAGGCTGCCAGGCCTTCATTTAAACAGGCTGACGGATCGCCATTGGACCTGGCCGTCTGTGCACTCCCGCTATCCTCGGGAGTCAAGAAATACACTGGGCGGAGCCTTAATTGGTCCACCCTCGTAAAATGGCAGTGCGGACCCAATCGTAGGCAGCGATTGGGTCAGCACCCACCCGCTCCTGCCCCACCCCCCCGCTCCTGCTCCGCCGCACCCCCCCCACCCCCAGCGCCAACAATCGAAGAACAATCCAGAGATTTCTTTTCCTCAATCCCCATAACAAAATTCTTCAAATCTACTCTATACTTCATCTTAACCAAATTCAGTAGATCACTGTTTTGGGACTTGTGGGCAGAGTTCTACAGTCGGAGTCCACATGGCGTAGCATATTATACAGCAGTACAAGCTAATGCTTAAAATGCATTCAGAAACAATTTTAATGATGATAATCTTCTACTATCTCTATGATGTTACTATGTTTAGAACTTAGAAGTTTATTTTTCTTCTCAATGTTCTATTTTCTAGATTGACTGGCTAAACAATTACTATGAGAAGGTCCGGAAGACAATGTCCCCTGAACTGCAAGCACAAGGGTTAACAGAAGAATATGATTGGCTTCAGAAGCACACAGAGCCATTTTCGCACAGTGTCCTTGTAACATACTCACTTATCAACTTGGCTGGGGTCCTCCTGGGAAACTTTCTGTTACAAGGAAGTTTTCTTTAAAAATGCTGACCTCTAATGCCTTTCACAGTCTGCTCACAGGATCCTTCCTTAAAATAGAAGCAAATCCTATGAATTACTTTCAATGTAAACTAGACCCCTATCTGTCCAATTAAAAACATAATGTGCCTATCCCTACTTTAAAGGAGATGACGTCATTGCCTCTGAGGGAATCTGTTTAGTTTTCTCATGCCTAGAGCTGGTGCAGTTACAGAGATTGCCAGTTTCTTGGAACAGCTCAATTCACTTAAAATCAGTGTTTCAGAATGGCCTGGATGCCATTCTCTAAATTTCCAAGCAGTAAAAATGTTGGTTCTGCCTAAGGACACAGCAGTACTCAGCTAGCATTAAGGGAAACTTTCCCATGGATGATATTTTGTTGTGAATCTTTCTTATTAAATTAGGTTAATACCTGACTTAAAATAATACTGGCAGAAATATGATTTTAAGTTATCAAACCAAAGGAGCACCCGTGGAAAATATCTTTTCTAAGCTTTCTTGGCTCAGATATCCCCAGTTCTATGCCAAAGAACTTTGACATTGAGGTTATGATGGAATTGCCAAGATCAAAGTTTGTTAGTCGCCATAATGGTTTACTGAACTATGTCCATAATCTGTGTCACTGGAGAAGTTAAAGTATCAGCACGTCAAGATTGCAATTCTCCCTGAAAAGGGAAAATTAGGAATGAAATAGGCATTTGCACCTTTGACAAGCTAAGACTCATGCAGAAGTATTTTGAAGGAAAGGCCTGCTTTCTCCTTGGCATTCAATCTTTTAACAGTTTTCAAAGGATAATAACCCACAGAAGAATGCAAGAAAATATAGAGCAAGAGAGGTACATTTGATCCCAGTTTGATTTTGTTTCCTCTGATCAAATTGCCTTGAGATTAACATTGCCATTAACATTGCCACACCAACCAATATGCTAAATTCAAACTTACTTAAAATTATTTCTTCTTCGGCTGTCAAGCATACTATACTATGGCAGGAACTGGAGCTATTTTCTATGCCCTCTATTCCAAGGGTGGCTTTGAGGGGACTATAAGACTTGGAGACTACTGCCATGAATATTTTAAATCAGCCTCACCCCAAGAAATCAGCTACAGTCAGCCCAGAGTCACACAGGCAAATGGAATTCTGCCCGAACCCACTTCTGAGGGAACTCCACCACAGTGGAAACTCTGGGCCATTGTATTCTTGATATGTGGCTGACCTGTTTTTCTGAGCAATGAATTCCCTCCAATACAAATTCACTATACCTGGTGGTATGTATCCTTATCCTAGATATCTTCCCTAGCTTCTTCTTCATAGACTGATTTGCTTTTGAATTGAGAGTCAAAGCCTCATTTCTGGTTAATAATATCTTTTCCTATCACAGGATCAGAAATGGCAGCATAGATAGAAGCTGTTCAGCCTAACCCTGCTATGTTGGTGCTAGCCTTTCAACTGAAGCTATCTGCTAAATTCCTTTTCCCTGCATCCTTTATAAAAATATATCTAGTTCCCTTTTAAATTATGTCAAGCCTTTACCTCAATTAGCTGTTAGTAATGGACAAAATGAGTAATCTACCTAACACTTTTATTTCCCTTGTTATTTGTTTCTGAATTAATTTACTTTAACATTTTCTTTAACTTAGCTGCATTGTACCTGTTTATATCAATTGTCTTCCCAGCACCAATGGTTCCCTCATTCAGTCAGTGCTGATCCATCCTCTTCACTGAGTGTTGACAACAATTATCTGGTCTAGTTGTAAATATTCATACTCAATAACCCAATAACCCCATCACATTTATTAGTTTACAGTTCCTGTGCACACATGTCATAGGCCATAACTCTTTCCTTGAACTTATTGATAAAAGAGTCAGTTGTTGCAACCATTCCCTGGCTCTTATAACTGGCTCTTTCAAGCATAAACATCCAATGCATGATCACTCTTATTTTTCAAAACAGACCATGTCCTAGCTACAACCCAAAATATCCTAAAGCCTGCATATTCTTCATTTGACCTAAAAATCTTACAGCTTTTGTTATATTCTCCATTTGTCTCTGCTGCCATTCCCTTGACAATATTTAGGCTTGGGCTTATAAGTGGCAAGTAACATTTGTGCCATACAAGTGCTAGGCAATGACCACCTCCCACAAGAAAGAATCTAACCATCTCCCCTTGGCATTCAATGGTATTACCATCGCTGAATCCCCCGCTATCAACATCTTGGGGGTTACCATTGACCAGAAACTGAACTGGACTAGCCATATTAATACTTTGGCTACAAGAGCAGGTCAGAGGTTAGGAATCCTGCAGCGAGCAACTCCCTTCCTGACTCCATTCCAGTCTTTCCACGATCTACAAAGCTCAAGTCAGGAGTGGGATGGAATGCTCTCCATTTGCCTAGATGAGTGCAGCTCCAACAACACTCAAGAGGCTCGACATCATCCAGGACAAAGCAATCCGCTTGATCAGCACCAAATCCACCAGTTTAAAGATTCACTCTCTTCACCACCAATGCACAGTGGTAGCAGTGTTTACTATGTATAAGATGCACTGCAACAACTCACCAAGGCTTCTTTGACAGCACCTACAACCTAAAAGAACAAGGGCAGCAGGCACATGGGAACACCACCATCTGCAAGTTCCCCTCCAAGCCACTCACCACCCTGGAACTAAATCACTGTTCCTTCAATGTCACTGGGTCAAAATCCTGGAACTCCCTTCCTCACAGCACTGTGGGTGATTCCAGACCACATGGACTGCAGTGGTTCAAGAGGGCGGCTCACCACCATCATCTCAAGGGCAGATAAGGACGGATAATAAATGTTGGCCTTGCCAGCGACGTCCACATCCCATAAAAGAATTTTAAAAACAAGGTCCTACTTTAATGCTTGTTAATTAAAATATAGAGCCCGTCAAGCCTGATCCCACAAGAATGCAATCGACGTCTTTCCCTTAAAACAATACCACTATTAACATTTATAGAATGATGAGGTTGGGTGGTGGATGGGGGAAAGGGTGCATGGCCCACCCAAACAAGTTTTTAAAACCGCAATTAACTAATTACAAAACAAACTCCAAGCTTTTTATTGCAGTTCCTCCACAGAATCTGACCTTTGCTGCTACCATACCAATTTCCTATTCAAAGTACTATTTACTTTGAAAGATGGTCACAAGAAATGGTGAAGGATGCTCTCTAATATGATGATGTCTACCTTCTCGCTCTTTTGATTTTTAAATAAAAGGTTATTCACTGAAATAAACTATAGTCATTGGATTGCTCTGAACATTAACCAGTAACCATGTCTAGATGACTGCCCATATACTATACCCAAACTAATTCTGTTCATCCATCACCTCTGTGCTCCCCGATCTATGGTTAAGCAATGCCTCGATTTTAAAATTCTCATTCTTGTTTTCAAATCTCCCCTTTGCCTCATCCCTCCCTTTCTCTATAACCTTCTCCTCCAGCCCTAGTATCCTATAGGGATAATCATGAGTCAATACAACACAGAAGGTGGCTGGTCAGCCTATCAAGTCCATTGCCAGTTCTTCATTCCAGTCTGTCTCAATCCCCTGCCCCCTGCTCTATTCCTGTAGCCCTATAAGTTTAATTCCCTCAAGTGCCTATCCAATTTCCTTTCAAAATCATTTTTAAGCGATCTCTGCACCCATCCAATTCTGGCCACTTACGTATTCCTGTTTGTCTTCACTACACTGTTATGGGCTGTGTCTACAGCTGCTTAGGCCCTGATTTCTGAAATTCCCTCCTTAAACCTCTCTGCCTCCCTAGCTCTCTCCCCTCCTTTAAGATGCTTCTTAAAACATATCTCTTTGAACAAGCATTTGATCGCTCATTCTAATATCTCCTTATCACAGAATTGTTGCGGCACAGAAGGACACCATTTGGCCCATTGTGTTTGCACAGGCTATAGTGGCTCAGAGTCATATTTTGTTTCATGACTCTCTTGCAAAGTGCCTCGGGATGTTTTACTATGTATGCAAGTTGTTGCTTTTATAAGATTGAAGAGCCAGTGTTGGAGAAATATCAATTTTAACTGATTAACTTTGATCTGCCTTAGTTTCGTTTAATTTTAATCTCTGTGAGAACAGAAGGGCTTCGACTCCGACCACCGTGAGAAAGAGGGCAATATCAATTTTTAGAAATGTGTGATGGTTTTGAGGTTTTCGATTTCCCTATCGTTTGCTTAGCTGCAAGTCACTTCTCTATATCGTAGCACATGCATGAAGAACAGTTAAATTATCTGAACCTTAAATTGCCTGCATCATTATGTTTCATCAATAAATTCTCCTCAGCATTACCTCAATCCTAGCACTCTTACTTCTGAGTTAGAAGACATGTGTCGAGCCTCGCTCCAGAGCCTTGAGCACATAATCTAGGCTATTGTTCAATGCAGCACTGAGGGAGCACTACACAGTCTGAGATACAATCTTTCAGATGAAATGTTAAAATGAGGCCCTACCTTCCTTTTAAGGCAGAGGCAAAACATTCCATACTGCTATTTGGAGTTCTCCTGGTTTCTAACCAGCACTGATGCCTCAGCAAACACCATAAAGCAAATTATGTGGCCTTCTACTTTAATGCTATTTATGGCACTATTGAAGCAGTTTGAAAAAAAGCCAGCTGTTCAACTATAGCCACAAAAATAACTCAAAAACAACCTGAAACGAGTTTAAGATAAACAAACAAGCAATATAGTTGAGAAATAACTCAGGCAATCTTCTTAGTGGATCCTTTAAACTCATCTTTACGTAGTTCAGTGTTTAACAAGCCTGGCTGCCCATTATTTACGGGCGCAATATATCTCAATGTCATGCATTGAATATTAGAAAATGGCATCCAGTATGTAATGACCTCATTCTCCACCTCAAATTATTATTTAAACTCCCTAACCTGATTTTTAATTGGCAGAAATGTAAGGTGCAAAATGGGAGTAAATTCAACCCAAGGACATGGCATACAATTTTCCAGTCAGGTTCCATCGATTAACATCTGTTTGTCAGATGAACACCATCCAAAAATTTACCTAGTGATAATGGGCTTATATACTTCAGGCTCAGGGCGGGATTGTCCCAGATTTGCACTAAGTGCGGTAATGAGAGGGAAAAAGGACATTTTACCTGCTGGCCTCAATGGCGGGTTTTCACGCCGCATTGTCTCAATCCCGCCTCATTAATCATGCATTCCCAAGAAACACAGTTTCTCAGGTGGGCAGCCTCTGATTCACCAGCCACGTCACCTTGCCACTTCCTCAAGCCGGGCGCCATATTTAAAGTACAGCCACATGCACACATCTCAGTCCTTCCAGCCCAGGACTGATGCACAGAAGACATGGTCCCGAAAGGCAAGAAGACTGCAGCCCCCCCGGGATGCCTTCTGGACATCGTTGGAGTCTGCTGTGATGCCCTCTACACCCACTCTGGCTGCAGGAGGCCCATCAGTGTCACCAATCAGGCTTGGGAGGCAGTGGCAGTGGTGGTCAGTGCCAACGCTGCACAGAAGAGATTGGCCACCCAGTGCAGGAAGAGGATGAATGATCTCATCCGTGCCGCCAGGGTGAGGCAATCATCTCATCACTCTAAACTCACACACTCACAAGGCCATCACACATTCACTGGCATCTTACTCACTGCCAGCTCAAGGGACATCAGCTCTCTCTCACACTCACAACTCCATCTGGCCTCATCTCCTCTAGAGACTCCCTCCTCAGCCCTCACCCTCTTGAGACCACTGCACAGATCAACATGTGTCCCCACACCCACCCTGGGATACTCCCCTTCCCCAGTACAGCCCTTGCCCTGCAGCCTCTTCCCTTGCCTGAGGCCACTTCTCCCCCTTCCCCAAAAAAGCCCTAGCCCTGCAGCCAGTGAAAGGCCACCCCCACCTTATGGCTAGTCTCATAACTAAAGACTTGTCCATGAGCCCCCCCTAAAAGTGATGTGATGCTACCTGCGAAGCCTGGCATTGATGACCACAAGTGCTGCTGAAGCAATGTAGGCAAACAAACCTCAAAAGTCCCACGCAAAGTGCACATCGCTTATGTTGAGTTGTGAAACACGGCAGCGTGCCCGGATCATCCAGCTTGGGGGGATGATTCTGGTGAGCTTGGTTAATAATGATATGCAGATGTATTACAATGAAGTTCCCGATGTACAATGGTGGGGAACGCAGCCCACCATTGACGAACAGAGTGGATGATTGCAAATTGGTTTCATAACGTCGTGAAACTGATTTTTGGCCTTCTCACCATATTGTCCACTCTTGTCCGCCATGACGCCGATGCCAGCGGGCACAGAAAATTCTGCCCTCATTTCCTGGTCTGATGAAAAGGTCACAGACCTGAAATGATAACTCTGGATGGAATTTAATGCTCCTCCCTTTGTGGGTTAGGAGGCAGTGGGACACCATAGGGTGTGGTGGAATAGATCCATGTTGAGACCCTGTTACATTCCGGAGTCCCCCACCAATTAAGTCAAGGATAGTCTTTCCACCTGGAGGCCAATTGTGGCCCTTAAGTGGCCATTTATGGGCCTCATCCCGCTGCCACAGGTGGGGGCCATACCATGTGGGCAAACCATCTGGTAAACCCTGATAGGTGTGCCTCCGGCTTCAAGGGGAGTCCTTCCTTCTCAGAATCCTGTGCCCAACGGAGGGACCCATCAGTGGCAAGTGAGGAACCCAAAGGAAGACAACCCCCCTTGTTCTTTACACTGATCTCTCCCCTTTCTGGGGCCTTCCTGACTTGCCCCAGTGAACGCATACCATTCACCTTTATCCAGGGGCTCCAGCCCTGATCTTCACCCTAGGGCCTCCTGCAGTACCGGCAGTGGCCGCTGCTCACAGTGCCGGTGTCTTATTGGCTGGCAGCTCTTGGAGGTGGGACATCTAGCCCGCCCTGGGAAGTACAGCAGGAAATTGCTCCTTGTGAAGCCAGGAACCCTGATAGCAGCCCACAGGCTGCTTAATTGGGACATAATTCCAATGGGAGTCCCTGTCCAACTGGTGGACAGGCCTACCATCATGGCTATTAAATTCTGCCATCTGTTTCTCGTTCCACAGATGCTGCCAGACCTGTTTTTGGATCATGTACAGTATCCACATAATGTTTGTTATCATACACTTCTTCACTGGTTTAAAAAAAACTTTTGAACATATAAATGACCAGTTGAATCCCACAAAAATCAATTATATTCTAAAAGGCGAGATATAGCTGTCATGCTAATTCCCCATCTCGCTACACCTTGGTGTTGGCCTCCAACTGGAAGTAGTGATGCAGTCCCTATGATACCACCTTGGTTTTGTATCATACCATCTCACAGGACTGAGCATGAGGCAGCAGTAACAATACGCTAAGAGGAATCAGATTTATGTAAACCTGCAAACAATGCCACAGAAAATGCACAAACACAGCTGTATTATTAGACTCCTTGGTTAAGGTAAATCATTTGTTGCAAGTGTGAACCAAATTGGAACAGGATTTATTACTGTTTGTTGGGTTTTGCGGATGTATTGCAATCGGTTGTGGCTCTGAAAACAGTGCAGCTGTGACCTATCTCAATGCAGAAGGTAATCAACATTAGCACACACAAACACACACACACAGATTTTACTGGTTAAAGATCTTCACAGGTAGCAGGAGAACATTGCAACTTGGTGTGGTTTTTTGTCGAGCTAAATCCTGTGCTAAGACCTGTACCACTTCAACCCCAGGCAGTTGTTTTTGATTTTTATCTATGTTGAGAGAAGGGTTTCCTGGCATAAAGACTAGAGAGTAGAAATTATGTCAACAGTCCTACCTTAAAAACTCAATGTGCCTGTACCAAAATTATCCTTCTACTATTTTAACAGGAGTGTTAATCTCATTATCCTAACAATAGATATTTCTGCCCTTATATCAGTACAACTTTAAATCAAGAATACTCTGTTTTGATACCAGATCAAACTATGAAAAAATAATTACAAGTCACATTCTTTCTGATATACCATTTATCAATGAAGCAACACTTGAAAATAAATGTATCTATTATGAAAAAAATCAAAACAGATAATGTTATAAATATGTAGATTTATTTAAATTAGATCACCTATTAAAATTATGAGGTTTATAAGGTTATAATATGAAGGCCCTGTGGTGTAGTGGGTAGCATTCCTACCTCTGAGCCAGAGTTCCTGGTTCAAGTCCCACTCCAGGACTTAATGGCCAAGGTAGATGCATTCATAACATGCCCAAATAGGGTGAGTAACAACTTGCAAATCCTTCCAACACGTGCCCATGGCAGGCGGTAAAAGCCAGAGAGATTCCTGGCCAGCCATGTGACGGAAAAAAGTTGGAGCTTCTACGATCACTATCCATAGATCTAGACTACAACAATTATGTAAAAGTTCATGTTGCCACGGCAACTCAGACTCCTTGTGGAGGGCAGGTTGCCTCAGTTGGCTAGACAGCCAGAGTTGTTCAAGTTGATACCAACAGCTTGCGATTCAATCCCTGATTTGGTTGCGGTGGATTTGGGACCTACCTCTTTGCCTACCCGTGGTGGAGGTCACAGTGCTGTGGGGTGGAATTGCCTTCAGGCAGAGAACTGAAGAAGATTATAATGTTTTAGGACTGTGCTTTTAGATTTAGGGTAAAATGAAGGGGGTTATGTGACCAATGCTGAAATCTACTTCACATCAATTCTGGGTGATGGGGCTGCTACAGATTAAAGGAAGGTGATTGTTTTACTGGGGAAAAGGTGGAAGGTATTCACACTTGAAGATAATGCTGAAGGCAATTGCATTGGACAGACTATGAGATCTCACTTTTTGCTCCCGAGGCCGGTGTGCAGATTTGGGTTAGAGAAAGACATTCCTGTCTGAGATGAGTTGGCTCATCTCAGCCAAGACACTGGTTGGGCAATGCAATTGGCCTCAGTGCCCGTAGTCTCAGGACAAGAAACATTATCAGGGTTACCACTCCTGGGCAGAAAGCTGCCAGCCATTCAGAGGCCAGCAGTTTTCCACTTCTGGCAGCACCACCAGGAGTGGTGGCTGCTGTCAGGTATGCACCCTAGGATTATAAAGGGACCAAGGTCACAGGTGAGTGAGGGCAGGATGGGGTTCGTGGGGTGGGGGGGGATGTTGTGAGGGGGTGGGGGGAAGGAGAATCAGCGGCAAGGGCCAAGGGGTTGACTTTCAGCAGCCACCCCTCTGCCCAATGCTGGGTCCCTCAATCGGGTACAAAGTGTCTTTGAAAGAGGGGCTCCCCCAGAAGACTACTGGCAAACCTGACAAGGTTTGGTCTGACAACTTTCAGGAGGCATGGGAAACCTGTGCGACTCATACGTAATCCCTGAGCCACCAGTAAATTCCACTGGCTTCAGGGTTAATTGATATCAATTGGCTTATTAATGACCTAATTGACAACCCATCATAAACAGACAAGCTCCCCCATGAGCGGCAAGTTCCCCCATGGGCCCATCCCTGCCTCCAACCTAATTGCAGGGGGTTTTCCCTCCACCAGGCATCTGGCATGCAGCTTCTCTCCCTTTTGTCATAAACAAAAAACAGAGTCAGGTAGGATTTATATTTTATGAGGCTTATGCCCCCTTATTTTTGAAAATATGATTTTTCAACTGACTGAAACTTTGCAATTTAAACTGAGACAGAGCAAACTGCTTAAAAATGCAAGGCCACATTCCAAGTTGCAGGTGAGAAACCAGCAAATCATCCTCAGGGGAGTGCGAAGAGAGAGACATTTCCTATAATCCAGACAGAGCCCACCCAAAACCTCATGGAAATACACAATGGGTGAAGTATTTCAAGGCGAGGCTGCCAGCCATTAGAGAGAGATTGTGACACAGTCAGTCTCATGAAAGTCTTCAGCAGAGGAAACAAGCTGAAGGCTATCTCTCTCTCTCTCTCAGAATAAGAGTGTCACCTGTTCGAAAAGCCAACTCTACCAGAAACCTACCGGTGAACCGAGATCCCATAATAATGGCAATATCTTCTACACCTGACTGCATCCACAAAACCAGCTAACCTAAATTGGCAGCAATGTTTAAAATCTTTGCCTCAAGGATGCTTAACGTATATTCTTTTACCTTTTAAAAAAAAAATTGGACTCTTCCCTTATTTCTGATATGTGTGTGCGTGTGTGTGCATGTGTGCCCTAATGACTGCATGAGGGCCGAAGGCTTGACGTTGCAGTTTTTATTATTTTTCCTCAGGTTTAGAGATGACTAAATTTCCCCCTTCCTTGACTCAAGAAAACCTTGTTTGATTGGCTCCTTATTACTCACAGCTTAAAAAGTAAAATACATTCTGAGCAGGATTTTTAGGTCAGCATGTGGGCGAGATCAGCGGGCCTGGGAGTGGCCAGGGAACAGGCCGGCGGCTGCTGTCAGACCCTCAACCACAATTTCACACTGGCTAACCAATTAACGGCCAGCCAGTGTGAAAAGCGTGCAGCAATACTCAACACTGCTGGGATGGGGGGTGAGAGAAAGGCAAGTGCTGAAGGCACTGCAGGCACGGCCAAGCGCTCATGGAAAGCTCCTTGAAGGCATAAAGCTGCCTCAGGGAGCTGAAGGCTTCAAAAGTTTAAATAAGGAATTTAAAATCAGAACAAACTTGTCCAAACATCACAAACAATCACTTGAACATAGACATTATAAAAATTCTGTCCATAGATTTTTATCTTTTTTAAATTCAAGAATGGAAACCTCATCCTGCCCTTGGTTTCCTGAAAAATGCAAAGGCCACCTGGCCAATTCGCCCGCCCGCCCGCCCACTGTAATGTTGGACGGGCAATGTAAAATCTCCGCTAATTGCGCCGTTAATGGGCTTAATTGCCGTCTTAATTGTCCGCGGGTGCACTTCCAAGTTTAACTTGTGGCGGCCGACCAAACTGTCACATTAGTGCGTGATGACATTGGGACGCTTGCCCAACGTCATCATGTGCTATTTTATGCTCGAGCGGGTCGGACGCACACCCCCATGCGGAGCTGAAAATCTTGTCCTATGATTTGGAAAATGCTAATCCTCTTTAAAAAAAACTGAAACCTTTGTTGCGATCAACTGAGTAGGTAATAACTGAGGAGGACTAAACGTCATAATCATGGCTATGATTTCTTGGATCTACTCACAAGCTATTTGTTT
Organism: Carcharodon carcharias; assembly: GCF_017639515.1. NCBI lineage: Eukaryota > Metazoa > Chordata > Chondrichthyes > Lamniformes > Lamnidae > Carcharodon > Carcharodon carcharias. The sequence goes on from NC_054475.1 coordinate 95,525,665, forward strand.
CACTGCCTCCAACTGTTTCAATATAAAACAGATTGCATGATACATGTTATATGTAGGAATTCCTAGGTTTTGTTGTGTATTAGTATACGGTACCAAATCATTTGCCCTATTCATGAGTAGTTTCATTATCGTGTGGTATCTGGTTATCCTAGAAGTAAAAGCTACATCTCACATTAAGATCTAACTCTTCATCATGTGCACATCTCAGTAAAGGAGCACCAGGCTGGAATTTTACCGGCAAGAGTAAAGTCCCACCGTTGGGACCAAAAGCGGATCCCAAGCGCGTATGGACAGTCAGTGGGACCCTAGCAGTGGTGGCAACAGCCAATTAAGAGCCCGTCGCCAGGACCATCATCCAATTTAGGATGGCAGCCTGCATCTCAGAACTGCTGGTGCAATAAGAGGCCTGGCAACCTCATCAGTGCCACCAAAAGTGATGGCTGCTGCTAAGGCTGCAGGGAAAAGAGATGGCACCTCCATGTTGAGGTGCCCTCAAAGAATGGGTAAAAAATTTTTTTAATGTGCCAAGGGTAGGCCCCAGCGAGTGGAGGTGTGAACCCTCCAGCAGTGATCTTTGCCTCTGGGGGGCCCCTCTGTGGGCCATGGAGCAGCCAGAAAGGAAGCCCCCCAACCACCCCCCCCCCCCCCCCCCCCCCCCCCCCCCCACCCCCATGCCATCCAGGAAGCTGCTGGCAGACTGCCTTAACTTACCTGGTGGTCTCCTCAGATGGCGAGGACTTATCCTGACAGCAGTAAAATGCTATTGGGGGCATAAAGTGCCCGTTAATTGAATTCATTGTCTGTCTGTCTCCAGTCCAGTGGGCAGCCTTGCTCCTGCCATTCCCACCTTTGGAAATATCCTGTGGGTAATGAGGAGGCATCAGGCTTTCATTCCAGCACCTTCCACCATCATTTTACAAGCCCTCCAGCCTCCCAGCCTGTCTTCGGAGGACTGGTAAAATTCCAGCCCTGAGATCTGAGATCCTGTAAAATTTAAATACATATTGTAATGATTTCAATACCATAAGGAGGTGTGCAAAAATTGTTTACTTCTCTCAGTTTTCCCTTCCTCCTACAATCTACAGGCAATTAAAACCACTACATCTCGATTTATCTCAGCATTTCTTCTACCCGAGTGGTGGCTTGCGCTATAAGCATTTATAGCTGCATTTCACAATAAAATGAAATCCACCAATACCCATAAATGGAAAGAAATGCTTTTAAATCCAATTGAATTATTTAGATAATAATAAAAATATCTTACGAGACATCATTGTTTTAAACTGAAGGTATAATCCCACTGAATTTTAATAGGAAGTGCACAACAGCTGTTCCTCATGTCAAAAATAATATCAGCGTCATTTCTCACATCCTTTGGTGATTTTTTAACACTACGAAAGGAAATTAAAAAAAAACTCCTGTCTAAGTAAATTTTTACAGGGAGGCTTATCACTTTATGAAGTCTGTATTTTCACAGTTCAATGTGTCAGAACGCTGCCTCCACTAGTGGAAGCTGAAACTGAATATAACACTCACAAGTCTGCATTCCTGCTGAGGGCTAATGAGGCTACATGATCAGCCAGCCGAGCAGCATGTGATATATTCATTTGGAGCTGGGTGGGGCTGTGAACTACATCTATGTTGGCTAGGTGGAGTAGTGCACTTAATGTGGTGCTTGGGTGGAGTAATGTAATACATGTTTGACATTGATGTGTGATTTTCAATATTGTTCTTTGCCGACATGAAATGTGGAGCAATCTACATTTTTATCAGGGCAGAAGAATCTCCCTGAGTTCTCAACACCAGTGCCTGAGGAAAGCCAATGCGGCAGTTCAGTGATTGAGTTTATGAATGCTAATCCTCTATGAATCACCAGTTAGTCCTCAGCTGAAGTGCTGCTTCCAATTCTAGACACCACACATTAGGAAGGTTGTCAAGCATTAGGAGAAGGTGCAGGGGAGATTTATTGTCATGGTACCTGAGATGAGGAACTTCAGTTCTGTGGAGAGATTAGAGATACTGGACTTGTTCTCTTTAGAAAAGAGAAGGTTGAGGCAGGATTTAATTAGAGGTGTTCGCAATTTTCTGGTGCTTTGACATGTGGAAAAAAGCTGTTCCCATAGTCAGAGGGTAGAGATTTAAGGTAATTGACAAAAGAATCGGGGAAGATGAGAATTTTTTTCCAATACAATAAGTTCTTATGATTTGGAATGCAGTAACTGAAAGGATGGTGGAAACAGATTCAATACTAACTTACACAAGGAAATTGGATAAATACTTAAAAAAGGGAAAAAAATTGCATGGCCCTGGAAAATGAACAGGGGAGTGGAACTAATTTGAAAGTTCTTTGAAACAGCTGGCAAAGGCATTATGGACTGAATGACCAACTGGGTGCCATATGATACTATGAATAGATCTAAGGCCTTCTTTCTATGCTCTGAGAAAATGGCAACACATACTTATTTAACAAATATTGGACATTAAAATTAAGATGCATTCATCTAAAATTGGAACATTTTCATAAAGATTATCATTACACTGCTGAAATCAGAACCAGTGACTAATAGGCTTTTATCTGTAGGGAAGACTTACATGGGCTAGAACCTTGTTTGGAATGTACTCTTGGCTCAGTTGCATCGCTTGTTTCTGAAGCAGAAATTTGTGGATAAAAGTCCTCTTTTAGGACTTGAGCACAATTTAGAAAACACCCCAATGCAGTTCTGAGAGATTACTGCATTTCAAATGGTAGTGTTCTTCAAATCAGATGTTAATCTGAAGCCTTTTTTGTCTGTAATCAATCTTCATGTGGAAATATGAGTGAATGTTCTCAAGCTTTTCAACAATAGGAATAGCGGATCATAGTCAAATCCAATCCTGTCTGCACTCTATGACCACATGTGGGCATTTTCCATTAAATAACCATCAGGAGCAGGAAACCTTATCTATTTTTCCCTTCCTTAGCCCATGGTGAAAAACAATTTATAGCACAGTCACTGTCACCCTAGCTGAGATCAACTAGCTCAGTATAGCCCAGTATCAAATTTGGAATTTGCTGCTTTGTATATTTTTAGTCTTTCATAAGTGTCATTGGTAAGGCTAGCATTTGTTATCAATACCTAATTGCCCTTGAGAAGGTGGTGGTGAGCTGCCTTCTTGAATTGCTGCAGTCCCTGTTGTCATGAAGCTATTAATGTGTATATTTTGGAAAGTATTTTTCTTTTAAAATAGAGGTTTAGTCTGCAGGTGTGTCTTAATTGGATTGAAGCCAGCTAGTCAGGGTGCTTTGATATGTACTAGTTCTGATATGTAAGAGAGATAATATGCATTTACATTTTTTGAGTAGAGCATTCAAGAAATGGAGTGAAAACTGACACCTATCTAGCAGATACCAAGCAATATATTTGCATTACTAATAAAGTTGGTACAACTAAAGGGGTTTTATTGTTGCAGAGGTTTAGTTCAAAGGTTGTTGATACAATGAGAATTGACATTTAATGGGGCTGGTAGGTTTAACTTCAGTTTTTGGGTGTGCAGGGCAGAGGCAATGTGAGATCAAAGGCAGCTGTAAGGCCCCAACTGGCTCCACAGTGAAAGGAACCTCACTTTGAATTCGTAAGGTGAAAATGCTTTGCCTGGTGTTTGGTTAAGTTTATGGGTTGCTGTTGCCTTGATGGAGATTAGCTTGGGAATTCATTAAATAATAGTCATTTGTAGCCATGTATATATATATTTTAACCTTGTAAATTAATAAAATGTTTCACTTAGTTTAATGTAAAACCTCAAGAACTGATGGTCTGATTCTTGAATTTAGAGTCGTATCTCAAACATAACACTTAAAATTATAGGTAATGACAGTTGTTTAATGTTTCCCTCTGGGATTTTTAAATAACTCCACTTTACCAACTGCATCGGTCATTACACTGTGGTATAGGTGGCAGGATTTGTTTCAGCGACAGTTAAGGAACTGCAATATAGTTGCAAAATCAGGATGATGTGTGGCTTGGAGGGAAACTTGCAGGTGGGAGTGTATAACTCAGTTATATGCTATCTTTATTAAATGGGTAGCTTACATTAAGAATGGTGATTGTAAGATATGTGGTTTGATACAGGGTGTACACTTGTCATGAGATAAGAAAGACATTTTTGTTGGTTTAGCAAGTCTCACTTTTTGCATTCTGAAGAAATTCATTGTAACTGCTCAATTAACATTCACTTCCCTTCTTTTAATTTAGAATTGATCACTATCATGTGTTGCTGATGTCGGAGAAACTTTGAACATGTAGCCACTGATATTGTTCACTATATGTCACAATGCTGCTCTGAGGTGCAGGAGGTAAAGCTTGGCCAAGGCTCCTAAACACAGTTAGTTGGCATAATAGAATAATATGTCTAAGGTTACAACAATTTATATTTACTGTGAATCTCTTGCTTAGAATTAGTTACAGATGATGAGCTAACTGTCTGCTATCTTCACAATGGTGCTTCTCAGTTTTTAATCCCACTTTGAGGGTACTGAGGGAGTGTTAGATTGTGAGAGGTGTTGCCTTTTTGATAAAATGTTAAACTGAGACTTCATCTGCCCTCTTTGGAGTACATTAAGTATCACAACGCACTATTCAAAGAAGAGTAGTGGTGTTCTCCCCATGTCCTGGCCATCATTTATCCCTCAACTAATATCTCTATCAGATAATTTGATTGTTTATTTTATTACTGTTTGTGCTACTTTGCTGCATGCAAATTGGCTTTCACATTTCCTACATTACAATAGTAACTACATTTGAAAGATATTTAATTGTTTGTGAAGTGCTTTGAGACATCCTGAGGTTGTAATGCCACAGAAACCAGAGGCACTTATGATTGTAGTATCAGGGGTTCGGCATAGCAAGGGTTAATGTGGGACTGGAGAACAGTACCACTCACAATGTGACGTAGAAAGTCACATGATGGTAGACTGTGTGTGGAGGAATCTGATAGAAGTCAGCATGAAGATAGTACCTAGATAGGGCTATACCTTGGAGAGATGTATCTAGTTGTGTGTTAACAATTAACAGTTTATGTTAAACCACACAAGCCTCCAGACTTCTTAGTGAGACATCAAACAACCTAACAACATGGTGACAGCTAACGAATGAACCCAAAACCCCAGAAAAGCTGGCAAAGGACACTGAAATATGAAAAACTAAAGGAACAGCATCCTGATCTGACTGGAATGTAGCTGAACTGAAGACACAGCTGGCAATCACCTCAAAAGAAACCCATTACAGATGTTATGACTGGTCCCTGGGTGATGTCCCCAATTTGTTAACTTTCTGAATGGGACTCCAATTTTGTTATGCTCCTAGATGAGGAGAAATGAGCTGGCTCCCTTTCTTTATTCAAGCCCTTGGTTGGTCTCAACAAGGTTAATTTAAAAGGGGTCCCTTCCACTCCATGGATGCCTTTCTCCAGTCCAAATGTAATTTTTTTTTTAGAAGGAGCCAATATAACTAGGCTTTCTTGAGTCAAAAAATGAGTAAGTTTATTAGTTACTAAAACCTGAGAAAAATAATAAAAATGCAATGCATACACACAGATCAGAAATGAGAACTTAAGAATCCAAATAACTGTTTTTTTAAAAATGTGAATCAGTCTTTGGCTTGTCCATAAGACATAGATGATAGTACATTAAGGCCATTAAGTTGGGTGATTCCGGTAGAGCTGACTTTGGCAGTTTCACAATTCGTTTGGAGACACTTGGTTCTGCAGGGTGGCTGTCCTATTTCCTTTAGATTGTGGTTTCTACTGAGCTTTGCCTCCAGCAACAGTGAGGGAAAGAGAAATATCCTTTGTCTGCAAGCTGTAAGGGTGACTGACTTGTTTTTCGGCTTGCTATCACACAGTCACACACCAGTACACCAGCTTTTCAACTGATTTTTCCCTCTGTATTCTGGAAATGAAAAATCTATGACTCGTACCCAAAGTCCATGTTCTTTTCATCTCAGACCATTTACACATTCTGAGATAGAAATCAACCGGAGGTGGATTTTGGATGTCTGTTGAGATGTGCAAATCAGTCTTTTCTCTCTGCAGCCATAGGAGATTAAAGTTCAGTTTTTTGCATTTTTTCTATCTCCCTTCCAAGTGTCTCTGTTTTAAGATGGGCATGGCACCTTTCAGGTGCGACATTCCATGTCCTCTCAGGCCGTCGGTCAAGTGTAATCCATATAGGAATTTTCCAGAAAGTGGCCACTTTACATTATCAGCCATCTTTTGCTCAGTGTCTTTTGTCCAGTGCCAGAAGAGCAGAAGAAAAATCCGATGTACAGTTAAAGGACTTCACTAAAACATTTGGATGTCCATTGTGAATCCCCATCGATTGCAGTGTCAAAGGACATAGACAGATCACAAGGGTGAGCAAAAGAAAAAACAAAATTCAGTACAAAGGCTAAACCATATTCAGGGCATTGATCAGGAAGAGCAGTGCATTTCTTTAACCACCACAGCCAGCCCAGTTCCAGGGTTGGCGCCATACCATGTGGCAGTCGAGCTCCATTGAAAAAAAGTAATAAAGCCTCAGCCAGAGCCGGGAATCAAATTTTAATCAACTAAAATAGTCTGAAAATGTTCTAAAGGGCCCAATCCTTCAATTTAAGATTTGCTGCAAGAAGTCATTCCCTTAGAGACCGGGCCTCTGGATTGCAGTAGGTGCCCACCAAAACCTGATAAGTACAGGAAGAAGACAAGTTAAAGCAGTCACTGCAATGCTATCCTTAAAACAGGCATAACATTGAAAGCTGTCCTCCCCTGTGCTGAAAAGCAGTAATGGATAATAAATCAATTGGGGCTGATACAGGGGCCGGAGCAGGCGCAGAATTGGGGCTTTGGCAAAAACGATTTTAAGATATATGATAGCTTCAGGATTAGATAAGAAGACAGAGGCTGAACAAGTGAATACACTACTGTACTCAGCAGGTCCAATAGCCGATTATTTCTTGTCACTCCTTGAGAGGCAAGGAATAAATGCATTTTCAGATAAGCTTGAAGATATTCTGAAGTCCTTTGATACCTATTTTAACTTAAGAAGTTAAATTAAATCTGAGAGTGAACAAAGATTTTAGAGTGAACAAAATTCAACTAACAAGTCCAGCACATGGAGAACCTGTTGACTATTTCATAAATGAGTTATACAGGTTGGCCAAAGGCTGTGACTACGGCAACCTCAAGTCAGAGCTCATAAGAGACCAAACAGTAGTCAGAGTGCTAAAACACACAAGCCCCCAGACCACTTAGTGAGACACCAAACAACCCCATAACAGTAAAGGCAGGTGCAGTATTTCTGGTCTCTTCCAGTGATGGCCATGCAGCATGCCATGCTGGGAAGGACACTAACATGGGCATGCCATATGCGCAGTAGAAGATTTTCACAGTGGGCAAATTGCGATGTCAAACAATTACTCAGGCTGATTTGATGCATGTTCTGTAAAGCTGGGGCGCATAGGTCCACTGAACACCCTATGTTAACCATTCATAATTGACCATATGTTCAGATGCAGGAGGGACTCCCCAACTCTGTTATTTAAAGGCTCAGCCACGCAACATGGAGGTGAGGGGCTTTTGACTTACTGTCATTCTGGCAAGTGCTGTTGTGTGTCATTGGTGGTGTTCTGGCGAGTTGTTGGATTTGGAAGGAAGTGTTGCTGCATCCTGACAGGGAGAACAGAGAAGTTTTGTTTCCTGTCCACAGAAAGGCTGCTACAGTTATGATGGCTGTAGTTGCGTTGTCTCTGAGTCTGCAACAAAACAGGGAAATGGAGTTAAGGTAACAAAGAGATGAAGTTCAGTGCAGAGGGAGGAATGTTTATCACAGGAGGCCCTATTCACCAAGGGTTTTCAGGAAGCCTTCTCCTACTTCCATCTCCACCAGGAGCAGTGCCTGATGTGCCTCAGGTTCACCAAGGAGGTGGTCCCAGAATCATGCCACCTCCTTCAACGGGGCCTACAGCCTTACAGCAGGATGAGGATGGTGCTGCCAGTGAACGTCATGGTCACTGTCGTTCTCTACTTCTAGGTGACTGGATCCTTTCGTGTGGGAGCAGGCAACGTTGCAAACATATCCCAGTTCACTGTCCATCGCTGAGTCCGAGAGGTGACAGAGGCCCATAAACCATAAGAGTTGATTGTTTTCTCTCAAAATAGAGGGAAGCAGGATAAGTGGGAACATGGCTTTTTCAGGGTCGCTGAATCCCAATGGTGGAGGGAGCCATTGATTGCATGCACATGGCTCGGCAGGCTGCGCACATAAATGGGGAAAGGTGCTGGAGCTGCAAATGATTCCACTTTATTTATGTACAGTCAGTATGCAGACCTGCCCAGGCCATCACAGGTGGAATTCTCCCATCGGGGACTAAGTCCCGTGGTGGGGACGGGAGTGTTTCCTGCTGCGAAGGCCAATGGGAAGTCCCACGGTATCTTGCGGCCCCAGTGTTATTAACTATGCAGTCGGAGATCTCCCGACATCTCGCTTGGTGCATGTCATCCAGCCTGTCCCACCGTCATATCCGGGCACCATATTTAAAAGGCACCCAACTTACTGACGAGGCTCACAGAGATGGCAAGAAAGGGAGAGGGACATCCTGCACCTAGGTTCAGTGGCACACCTCCATGCGTCCTCCTCGACCAGGTGGAGGTTAGGAGGAGCATATTTATCCAGCTGATGGGAGGAGGAGGCCAAGCAGGGTAAACCAACCCTGCATGGGCGCAGGTTGCCGACGCTGTCAGTGTCCAGGGTGTCCAGCGTAATTCAGCCCTCCAATGCCGGAAGAGAATGAACAACCTCATCCACTTTGCCAGGGTAAGTGAAGATTTAGCTACTCATAGTAACCACAATGAAACCAATTAATGTCCGGGGACATGGCCTGAGTGGCAACAGCATAGTTTGTGCCTCATAGCCCCACTGCAGTGTATCCACTGGATTGAGTGACCACTGTGCCTCCTTCACCCTTCCACACCCGAGCTCACAATGCCATCTGGAAGTGGTGGGAGAAGGGACTCAGGTGCAGAGGGCACCAGCAAACTCCATAAAGGACATGCCTCTCTGAGCCTCATCCCTATATGTGGATGGGCTCAATGTGCTGGAGGGTGCTGGCCCAGAACCCTTTGGACAACATGCAGTAGGTTATCTCTAAGACTGGAAGCATGAGAAATGAATGTGAAATTGTGATGTAAAATGAATGCTACATCCAATTCCTCTCAATTCCATCTTCTCTCTGTTATCTTTGAACAGGACAAGTTAAACCACAACCAGCGAGAATGTGAGAAGATGGGAGGGGGTCAGCCACACCTGAAGGAAGCGGCTGAATTCAAGGAGACGGCAGCCCAGCTGGCAGGGGTGGAGCAGGACTGGGTCATTGGAGACGGGGAGACTGGATTTAGTCCTCGAACCAGTAAGGATCCATGCATGGAATAGAAACCTCAGGGCCAAGGGTGCCTCCATGCTTATGCTGTCACTTGCTCTCTTCTCTCTCACTTACAGATGCCACCAGGAAGAGGCCAAGGCCTGAGCCAGAAGAAGCCCTGTCCAGCTTCAGTGCAAGCCCAATCCTGGGGACAACACAAGAAGAGAGATGTGCAACTATAGAGATGTCACAGCAGATACATGCAACCTCCACCAGCCCAGAGAGACAGACCTCGGTGGGTATTAGCTCTAGTGTAGGAAGGATCTCACCCTCTGGTGGTCACCACACAAACACATGTCGCAGCAGGAGGAGGCAGGGTCAGCCGAGCTCACTAGCACTTGGCAGACTGCCGGCGAAGAGGCGTCTGCAAGGTCTGAGTCTGATGACGAGCCTCTGGAATTGGGCTTCCAAATGATGCTGGAGGATGAGCAAGGGGCAGGGTAACATCAGGTAGAGGTGTTGGAGGTCCTCAACAGAGTGGCACGCCAGGCGGAGGAGGCCATCCGCCTGCTGGCTGATGAAGTGGCTTCGACCTGTACACACATTGAATTCTCCAAGGGGAGGATGGCGGACTCCATGGAGATCCTAGTCCAGCAGATTCTGCTGAAGATGTGCGCAGACCTGCACTCCACTGCAGTAGTCATGGGCAAGATTTTGCAGTTGGCACACAAGAGGGGGATGGGGCACCTTTACCTCCTTCCAGGTGCCCCTTTCCCTCAGCAGTCAAATGGAGGAGGAACGGCAGCTGGATACCCCTGGGACATCCAGTCAGGAATCTCAGAGTTTATCCAGCCCATTGGAATCCCCTTTGCCTGTGACCCCTTCAACCTCATCCTCTGTATCCAGAAAGGCAGCAGGTGGTCCACAGTCCGACAGCCAAAGGAGGCCTGGGCCCTCCAGGCATCGGCCCTGCAGAGGACGGCTGCCAAGGTCATCCAAGGCAACAGGGCCAACTGGTCATCAGGCTGCCTGTATCCCTGCTGGGGGTGTCAGGGGAGAACTTAGAAGAAGTGGCAGGGAAAGGAAAAATCAAGAAATATTAAATCACAACTGGTTGCATGGAGTGATCAATTGAATATCACAATTATAGAACTTTTGTAAATAGAATCACTTTCACTTTAATAGTGTCTACTGTCTTGTTTCAGCATTGTCCATAAGGCTTACTGATGGCACCCCCTCCACTCCCTTCATCTGCCTGCGGAGTACGCCCAATCCCCAGAATGAGACATCTACAGGGAATCAACGGTATGTGCCAGGGACCGTGCGAGCCATGTGTAAGCACTATCTCACGCACACTGTGCCTTTCTCCTTTGAAGTCTCTGAAGTGCTGCTAGAGAGGGAGTTCCAGGATTTTGGCCCAGCAACAATGAAGGAACAGGTGATATATTTCCAAGTCATGAAGTTGAGTGGCTTGAAGGGGAACTTTCGGGTGGTGGTGTTCCCATGTATCTGCTGCCCTTGTCCTTCTAGCTGGTAGCAGTTTGGAAGGTGCTGTTGAAGGATCCTTGGTGAGTTCCTGCAGGGCATCTTGTAGATGGCACACACTGCTGCTACTGGGCGTCAGTGGTGGAAGGAATGTCAAGCTTCTTGGGTGATGGTGGAGCTGCACTCATCCAGGTAAGTGAAGAGTGTTCCATCACAATCCTGATTTGTGCCTTGTAGATGGTGGACAGGCTTTAGGGAGACAGATGGTGAGTTACTCGCCTCAGGATTCCTAGCTTCTGACCTGCCCTTGTAGCCACAGTATTTATATGGTTAGTCTTGTTCAGTTTCTGGTCAATGGTAACCCCCAGGATGTTGATAATGGAGGCTTCCATGATGGTAATGCCATTGAATGTCAAGGAGCAATGGTTAGATTCTCTTTTGTTGGAAATGGTCATTGCCTGGCACTTGTATGGCACAAATGTTACTTGCCACTTGTCAGCCCAAGACTGGATATTGTCCAGATCTTGCTACATTCGGACAGGGACTGCTTCAGTATCTGATGAGTCACGAATGATGCTGAACATTGTGCAATCATCAGCGAACATCCCCACTTCTGACCTTATGATGGAAGGGAGGTCATTGATGAAGCGGCTGAAGATGGTTGAGCCGAGGACACTACCCTGAGGAACTCTTGCAGTGACGTCCTGCAAGATAATTGACACAACCATCTTCTTTCGTGTTAGGTGTGACTCCAACCAGCGGAGAGTTTTCCCCCTGACTCCCATTGCTGAGTAGATGCCAGTGTTGTAGCTGTACTGGAACAGCTTGGTTGGGGACGCAGCAAATTCTGGAGCACAAGTTTTCAGTATTATTGCTGGATATTGTCAGGGCCCATGGCCTTTGGATTATCCTATGCCTTCAGTCATTTCTTAATATCATGTGGAATGAATCAAATTGGATGAAGACTGGCATCTGTGATGGTCCTCTGGACCTCCTGCAGTTTGAACTCCATGTTAGATAGCAGGATGTGGGTAAGGTGGGATTTGAGTAGGGCCATAAGGCAGGAACATATTCTGAATGTTCTTAGCTGTGTCTGATGCAATTACCACTATCACAAACAGCCCCATGATACTGAGCTAGCACAGCTTCTTCCAATGAGCTTAGGTTTCCCTCCAATTCTGCTCCATTGTCTGTGGTTACGGGTCACTTTGTCCTAGAAGGGAGGGAGAGAAGGACGTCAGTGACTGTGGTGCACTATGCTTGAGTGATGTGCCTGTCACAGCTGAATAGCTGTAGGTATGTTGAGGTAGTGAGAGGTGTGAAACTGGCAATGTGTGAGGTTGAGGAGGAGTATCTGAATGTGCCTGAGTCCTGACTGCTAATGGGTGAGTGATGGGGCTGTGATGCTTTGAGCAGCGTGAGAAGCTGGTGGGATGATGGGTAGGAGATGCGAAGAAGTATTCACTAACATGTTGACCACGCACATGAGGTCATTGAATTTCTGGTGGCACTGCTGCAAGATCCTCAGGAATTGATCTTCCTGGCCAGCTGCTCCCATTCCCTTCAGAGGATGTTACTTGAGGCCCTCCAGAGATGTGGGGCTGGATTTTACGGCTGTAAATCGGGCAGACCGCGCCTCCCCCTCCCCTCCACACACACAAACATAAAACAGGACGTAATGACTTTGGGTTGGCAATATGTTACACCAATCTCTGAAATGACGGAAGTCAAGCAGTCACAGAAATTGGAAACCCGTCCATCATTTTGAGATTGCTAATCAACAAGCCATTGAGCTTGTTAATGACCCAATCATCTGCAATTTTTCATTTTCCGCTGCATTTTTCAGGTGTTGGACATGAAAAAGTTTGGGACTGTTTTATGGCAGCCATGACAAGCCAGCACAAGGGCAGGAGGAAAGGCCTGCTACCTGGCTGAACATAGCAGCAGATTCTGCTAGTGAAGGTGGTAGTGTCTGTTTGTTTTTTAGCTCTATGGAGCCTGCCATAAAAAATAAAGATTGAGAAAGCAGGGCAGCCTTTAAAATTTGTAGCCATGACCAACTTCCTGTTAATGGCGCATGACGTCCCAGCCTATACTCCTGATTGGGCACAGAGCTCCCTTCAAACTCCTAATTGGCTGCCTTCCCACTGCTCGGCCCCTAAGTGGCCATCTGATGCTTGACTCAATGAGCTGAGAAAGCAGGAGTAGGCAGACCACCCAGTTTCCGTCCCACTTTCCTCAACCCACCGCTAAACATAAAATCTTGCCCATTGTCTTTCTCTGCCTGTCGATCTCATGGATTAATGCTCCCAGTATCACATCCATGCACCTAGGAGTCCTTTATTTTGGCTGTTGTTCCATTTGATGACCTTTCCTTGCAGTCACTTGCACGTACAATCAGCAGCAGCAGCTTCCTTTGAATAAGTGCGTCTCCCTTCTAAGAGGGCCAGTCTGCCTTTAAGAGGTGCAGGCTGGCTGGAAGACATGTGAGTCACACATGCTGTTGGGCTTCCCTACTGAGCTTGCAGCCAGCTAGCAGCATAATTGCACTTGGCTCAATATTGCAATTATTCAAATAATGAGGCAGCACCAAGTTTGTTTGCCGTCTAATGCAATAGGACAGGTTGCCAGCTTTTTATGAGTTGCGACCCCCGCTCCTGAAATCGACCATTAGTGGACCTATAACAAAAGTCATGTGATGGAGGTATCGTCCAATAAGAGGAAACATTGGGCCGGAGAAAGTCAAAGAGGTGTGCTGTGATAAAACTAGAGTTGAAAAGCTGGAGGTTGCCCTGTACTTTGCATCACATTTGACTATGGCTGGGTTCAAATTGATCTATCTTTGCAGGCTTTGGGCTCCCCCAGGAGTTTACACCACCAGAGAGTGGGCAAGTACTGACTGAGATGAGCTGGAGCTGAGTGACTGAGAGGCAGTAAGCAGGGATCTAAGCTTCACCCCAGGTGCTGAGTGGCTGGCGCAGCCCTGCTTCAGTCATTGCTTGTTATTCAGCTTCTCATTCGTCACCGGCTAGGCACAATGTTCCGTAGAATGTTAGTTCTGTTCTGTGTATTTCCATTGTATGAGGTTGGTTTGCTGTCATTGTCTGTGCCTGCTTTAACCTGTGGCAATGAAAAGGAGGGATTTCTTTGGCTCTAACTGAAAGGTAAAGGTTTGACCAAGGCAAGATTTTCATACAGGTGAGTGAAAACAGCAGAGAAGAAAGCGACTCAGGCAATTGGATGCACAGAGGGAGGAGCAGCATCCTCTGGAAGAAGAGGCAGCTGGGGCTCCTGCACGTGCCACCAAAGAACCACAGTGAGCGGCTGCTGGTCAGTGCCTAGCTAGACCCAGGGCCTATAGACGCCACCTTTCATTCCTGCAGATGACCAAGAATCTGTGTTGCTGAAGACTGTGCATGTCCAGAGAACTGGTCGGTCACATCTGCCAGCTATTGCAGGATTTGGCACCACATGGACACGGAGGGCATCCACTGCCAGTGGCCGTGAAAGTGACAGCGGCACTCAATTTCCACGCCAGTGGCTCCTTTCAGAGCTCCACATGTGGCCTCTGTGGAATATCACAAGCCTTCACTCACAAATGCATCCATGAGTGCAGTCAACGGCACCAGTGGGATTCCAGCTTCGCAAGGGCACACAACTTTGTCCATTTTGCCCAGGACCAAGAGAACCAAGATGCAAGAGTGATTGGATTTGCCCAGATTTCAGGTTTCCCTCAGATCTCCATCGCAACACGTGGTCAACTATGTTAGCCACAAGGGCTTCCATTCGCTGAATGTGCAGCTGGTGTGCAACCACCACAAACGCATCCTGCAGGTCTGCACACAGTTTCCTACATTCACAGTCGGTCACAGATCCCTGACGTCTTCCAGGGTCCACAGAAGCTACAGGGTTGGCTCCTTGGGGACAAGGGCTATCCGCGGAGGACGTTGCTGATGACACCCATGCAGCGGCCTCAGACTACTGCAGAGTGATGCTATAATGAGGCTCATGTTGCAGCTTGCAATTTGGCAGAGCAGACCATCGAGATGCTGAAAATGAGGTTCTGGTTGCCTGGATGGGTCTGGTGGAGCCCTGTAATATAGTCTACAGAGGGGATCACACATCATCATTGCCTGCTGCGCCCTTCACAACCTGGCACTGCAACGGGCAAGAGGAATTGGCTGAGGAGGAGATGGAGGGGCTGGAGGTCTCCTCTGATGAGGAGGACGTCGACAGGGATGAGTGAGGTGGTCCTCGAAGACGACGATGATGGGGATGAGGCTCTCACACTGGCCAGGTGAGGCAGGCACTCAGGAGGCCCTCATATCTGCTAGATTTGTGGAGGATGATGACAACATGCAGTGAGGAGACACCACAGATCCTCACCTTGCATCTGTGAATAGTTGACTCCAGTCTGGCTTATGGCAACGCACATTCCCTCTGTGATAATGCTCCTGTCATGGAGATGCAGCATGGCCCAAATAGTCACTTGATTGCAGGAGGATGGTGACAACATGCAGTGAGGACACTCCACAGATTTTCACATAGCCTCCGAGAATGTCAGACTCCTGTCTGGCTGAGGGCAGCTCACCTGCACTCTGTGATCAGGGTCATATCCTAGAGACTCAGCCATGACATTTTTAAAAGCAACTGATCCTTTGTCCACCTTCAGCATCTGAGCCCTTCAGGAGCACAGTGTCACTGGTCACAGCTGCTAAAGAGATAGGGGACAGCCCCACCTTAAAGGTGTGCTGAGAGCACACAGAGAGAATGGCGGAACTCTGTGATGCCTGCCCACAACATTCTATGACATCCTGGCAGCAATGACAAGCACCACTGAAGTGCAGGCATCAGGAATGTGCCCAGGGAGTGAGAGGCTCTATATCACTTTGGTCTGAAGGCTGCACAAAGCACAAGGAAAAGGCCCTGGACTGAGACATCTGCCTTTATCTTGTTCAGAAAGGTTTCACATCTGAGTGACATGAACATTGCTCAACAGAACAAGGAGCCATAGGTAGGGAGTTTATTGGGAGTTTTTAGATAAGTAAATATTATGTACAAGTGATTAACACCTGTGCCTGGGCTGTGTAACTACATCTTCTTAACTGCCTTTCAGCACGGCATGGAGGGGTTTACTGTATGGGCTGCTGCTGCACACCCTTCACTTCCTTTCCCTCGCCCGCTACTAGGACATGCCCTGGCATGCTTTATTGCATACGGCAGCAGAGGTCTCCAGTGGGGGGCCCACTACGGATGTGTCCTCCCCTTTTCCATCGGAGACCTGGGGTGGAGGATGTAGCACGCAGCAGTCCCATAAAACCGTAGGATGTATGCTAAAAGCAAAATACTGTGGATGCTGGAACTCTGAAACAAAAATAAAAATAGCTGGAAAAACTCAGCAGATCTGACAGCATCTGCCGAGAGGAATACAGTTAACGTTTCAAGTCCGTATGACTCTTCATCAGAACCGAGGAAAAATAGAAATGAGGTGGAATATAAGCTGGTTGAGGGGGGGATGGGACAGCTAGAGCTGGATAGAGGGCCAGTGATAGGTGGAGGCAAAGAAGAGATTGCCAAAGATGTCATAGACAAAAGGACAAAGGAGTGTTGATGGTGGTGATATTAACTAAGGAATGTGCTCATGGTGACATTAAGGATAGAAAGCAGGACCAGCAAGTGACAGATAGCCCTAGTGGGGGGAAGGGATCAAAATAGGTTAAAAGGTGGAGATGAAACAATGGATGGGAACACATTTAAAAATAATGGAAATAGGTGGGAAAAGAAAAATATATTAAAAAAAATATAAATAATTAGAAAAAGCAGGATCAGAAAGAGGGTGGGGATGGAAGAGAGAGTTCATGATCTGAAGTTGTTGAACTCAATGTTAACTCTGGCAGGCTGAAGAGTCCCTAGTTGGAAGATGAGATGCTGTTCCTAGGATGTGTTGGTTCACGGACTCCCAAGGCACCTGCATCTTTTGCGGCCTTGTGGAGTCCATGGACCATGTCTACATAGGGTGTTGTAGGCTGAACTCCCTTTGCAGTTATTTTAAAAATCTTTTACTGTTTTGTTTGCACTTCAGCCCCACGGTCCTAATCTACAGGCACCCGGTGCGGAGGGGGCCAGGAGGGAGGAGGATCTCCTTGTGAACCTGCTCCTGGGCCTGGCCAAGTTGGCCATTAACAGGTCCAGGCAGCAGGCGATCGAGGGGGTTGTCCGACCCAAATGTCTGCCCCTCTTCCATGGCTACGTTCGCGGCCAGGTGTATTTGTTTTGTAATAAAAGAGTTCCATCTTCTTAACCTTCCTAACCCTGCCTCTATGTCAATGGTGCTCACCAGACATCCACAGCAGAGGTGAAGGCAGCCTGCTGACTGCTACACCCTGTCTGTGCTGACCTTGACAGGCATCTCAGAGGCCAAGACCTAGAGGGCCCCGGCCTGCATTCAGGGTCCTGCTATGTGGCAGTGGCACCCTCTTCAACTGTGAAGCTGGAGCTGCTAGGGTCACAGGAAGAGGGGATTTGGATGGGCCGGACTCTCCCAGAGTCACCTGGGTGGATGGCCCTGGGGTGTATCCCTGTTGATCCTTCTCCCAATGAGTGCCCGAGGGCCCCTGGTTGATTCCTTGAGGAGAAGGGTAGCTGGAGTGAGATCGAGCTGCCCTGGACCCTTCTCACATACACGCTATTGGAGGCCAACTCTGGCATCAGCAATGGCATTTAGCCCACGCAGCAATGGAGGAGCGATGTCTTGGACCAAGATCTCCACACCAGCTGCCATCCTACCAGTGTTGACCTTGGTGCATTGGCATGCCGGTGCTATCACCTCACCTGAAGATGGACAGACTCCTCCATCGTGCCTGCAATCTGAGGAGTGCCGCGGGCCTCCCTTCCTGATGTTCCTGAGCTTATCTTTGCAAATCTAGCAGCTGTGACATGACCGAGTCCAGAGACTCGCCATCTGACTCGGACTCAGCAACGTTCTGGCCTCCAGCAGTCCTCCGAGTGCCGGGGACCTGGGAAGTCCCTGCTGCGGATCAGAAAATGTGATGTGCTCACCAGATTGTGATCCTGAGGCTACTCTAAAGCTAGGGCCCACCAAGGTGTGTTTCTCTGCACTGGTGGAGGGTGTGTGTGAGCGCTGTGATGGGTCTTCAGGGAGGGCTTCATCAAATTCATCTTCAGCAGTTTCTTTGGGGCTTGATTGGAGGCCCTGGGTCATGGACTCTGTCGGCTGTTTGGCAGATGTGCCTGTAGAAGCAAGGGGAGACAATTAGTGTATGGCAGTGGCCTGTGAAACAGAACACATTACTCATGGCATGGCTGTATGATGGATGTTGCACTGCTGGATCCTCACTTGGTAGAGTAGCACCGACCTCACCGTCAGCACAGGACTGGTCCAGATCCTCGCCGGCCAGCTGGATGGCTCTGTTTTCAATCTCTGTGAGGACCTAGATTTCAGGCGTTCATCCTCTGGTCTGTGACCTCTCCCTCTTGTGGTGCCAGCTTGTCCCGCATGAATAGAGATGGAGAGAGTGTAAGCAGGATGCCTGCCAGATCAAAAGATCAGTATTGCCTGGCATGTGTGGGTGGTGAGTGGTCCCATGAACAATGAAGATGTGTGTGAGAGAGTGACTGGTGATGTCCCTGGAACTAGCAGGGTGAGATCCCTGTGGATGTGTGACGGGTTTGTGAGTGTGTGAGTTGGGAGTGATGAGAAGAATAACTTACCCTGGCGGAACAGAGGAGATCATTCATCCTCTTGCAGCTCTAGGTGGTTGTCCTCTTTTCCAGGGCATTGGCGCTGACCACCACTGCCACTGCCTCCCAAGCCGGATTAGTGTGGTTGCTGCCCATCCTGCGGCCAGGGTGGGGAAAGAGGACATCACTGTGAGCCTCCACTGCATCCAAAAGGTGCTCGAGGAACACATCATTGAACCTGGGCCTGCAGTCTTTTTACCTTTCAGGGCCAAGTCTTCTTTGCAGCAGCTGTGGCCTGGAAATGAGAGATATATACGTGGCTGGACTTTAAATATGGCGCCCAGCGTGATGAAGTGGCGAGATGCTGGCATGGTGGGCGAATGACAGCCTGCCCGGCGTGGAAATGGCGCATTTCCCAAGAATGCAAAATTAATGCGGTGGGTTTGGGACGATAGGGTGTGATAAACCGCCATTGCAACAGGCGGGTAAAACATTCTGCCCACTATCACATTTAGTGCAAATCTGGGACAATTCCACCTTGATTGTTGTGGAAACTTGAAAGCAGGATGCCAATGTTGTGGCTGAGTTAAAGAGCCACAGCAAAGCCCACTTCAATTATAAATGGGTTGACAAACTGTTACCAATCTCCCCACTCTGTGTGGGTCTATTCAGATAAAATTCAGCCCCTTGAGTCTTATGACCAGTGAGAATCCGGTGATAACTCAAAAGCAAAAATGCTTATTATCATACTTCTTAATTCTATAACCAGATACTTTCATTCTGTGATCACTGCCTGATCATAATTTAATTTAAATACTCTTTTTACTTCTTCATTTCCCATTAATCCATTTGCTTCTGATCTTATGTTCCTTTTACATCACAGAGTTTTCTTTTGATCTCTCAATACGTGTTATCTGCAAACTGTTTGCTGTGACCCTTTTACCCTTCTAGTACATGTTTTAATTATCTTGAAGAATTTTAATGACTCCTTTTCTTAATAAATTTTATCTACAGGCATCTTTTAATATAATTCTTTATGCCTCAATGTTACTTTGATCTTCTAGTTCAATTTGGTCTGAGGAACGATAAAGCTGGTTAAGATTATTTCTAATTGGTGTGGCTCAATGTACATATTTATGTCTGTAACCCTGTTGGAGTCAAAAATATGTCATTATTTTCTGGAACACAGGCATATATATTGGTGTGAATTCCTGTTGAGTCAGCTTGCCATACAAATTAAAAAGCACCAGATGATTTCCAATCTGTGTTAACACAGCAAGTGAGGTGGGTCTGTTGGGAACAGTGGCATTATATGAGCCTGCACCTTCAGCAGAGGATAGGAGAAATACTAGTAGGAGAAAATTATGGGAAAAAAGTGTGACAGCATAGTTATATACGAATTTATTCAAATAAAAGTGACTAGAGTGTACAAGTGAGCAAATTTTGTGCTAGACTACTGAACAAAAGAGGTGTGTAAAGCTCGAGTACGGAGCCTGCACATTTACACCTCATTGCCATTAGTAGCTCTGCAACATGTAGTAACTAAGAAAATATATAACAGCACTTTGATATTAAGTAAGTTTTTTTAAGAATTAGCTATATCCAATGGGTGAGATCATATCATTTCAGTAAATTAATTACTGTACCACTAAGTACATCATTTTTGTGCCACTGACAGAGTCAAAGCCACATGTCTAAAATGGCTGACAAATTTCAATTATGACAAAATTATAAATATTTCCCAATGTTGCTATGATATAATCACGAATGATGTGCCATTTTTGATATGTGGATCTTTACACACACACACACCTTATTGCACTATATGTCATATTTAATTACAAGTACTGAAACTTCTGCATAAAATTGCAAAATTGACAGCTGAAACCTTATATTAAATATTAGCAACTGCTTTTGTCATTTTTAACACCTTGGTTCTGTTGCTGTGCAAGCAAGCATAGCAATTAATAAGACTTGTTACTTCCTTCCTGGTTAGATGTTGGAGGCTGATGTTCGAGTTCTAACCAACACCATTTTGTTGCGGTAACGATTTGCCATGTGACTCCCCTTCCTGTGACTCAGATTCCTTCAGTTAAGCAGAATATCTCATTTTTTTTTTAATCGTTATCTTTCCGTAAAAAATGTTACGAAGAAAACCTTCCAATGCATCAGAAAAGGAGCAAAATCGAAAACCAAAGGTAAGGAATTTAATTTACCAGTAATTAAGATAGTAGTAATAACAATCAACTGAAGGCATTTTACAGTTTGTGGATGAGCTATGTGGTGCTGCGAGACAACACTTTGGGCAATCTTTTAGTCACACTGCAAGCTCAGTACATAGATCTTAACAGTGTTTCAACAGTATTGTTGTAACAAAATCTGATTAGTTCAGATTACTCATTCTGAATTCAATCTAGTGTGTGTACATTGCTCTGTTACATCAATGTTAATCATGTAGTAACTGAAGTATGCATTGATACAATTTGGCCATTTAACCATTAGACAAATGGTTAGTGAATATTCCTCTGTATGGGACATTTTCTGACTTACGTTAAACCTGTATTGATGTTATTATGTCATTTTCTTTTAAAAAGTATATTTTATACACAGATCAAAATGGTGTATACGTTAAAGCTGCTGAATGAAATATGTTCTGTTTAAAGCACTCAGTGTCAGAATGAAGTCAATACAATGCCTTATTAAACTTAAGTCATGCAACAGGGTCTTTTGCTAAAACTAAAACACTCCAAGTTCAATAATGAAGTGCCAGCATAGATTATGTGCTGAAGCTGTGGTGTGGGGGTTGAAACCATAACCTTCTGAGTCAGAGATGAAGGTGCTATCACTGAGCCAAAACAATACTTGAGGAAAAAAAAGAGAAAAATCTTTCAAAAATTCAAATCTTTCAAAATTGTTTAATTTTCAAAGTGCAAGGCACCCAATTCTGAATTCAAGCCTTTTTTAAAATACAGGAAATCACTTGTTACTGAGTTACCACAGTTAACCACAGCTCCAGGTTTTAAAAATAAGCAGTCAAATTATCCTTTAACTTCCCTCCCTCAACCATTATATATTATTTAAAATGTATTATCCCATTTAACGTAATTCACTGATTTACGAGATACACATGAATATTAAAGAAAGACATGCATTTTTACAGCATCTTTCACCACCACCGAATGTCTCAAAGCGTGCTATAGTCAATGAGGTACTTATGAATTGTAGTCACTGTTGTAATAGGAAAGGCAGCAGCCAATTTGCTGTCAGTAAGCTTCCACAAACAGCAACATGATAATTACCAGATAATATTTTTTATGATGTTGATTGAGAGATAAATATTGGCCAAAACACTGGGGAAAACTCCCCTGCTCTTCTTCAAAATAATGCTCCGGGATATTTAAGCCCATCTGAGAGAGCTTAAGGGACCTCAGTCTTATCTTTCAGCCTCCTCTTTTGAGCATGCAAGCAATGTACCCAGGGAAAGGCAGTGAGACTCTATAAATACGCAACGTAGGGCCAGATGACGTTATTTTAGTCAGAGGTCTGAGTGGGAGAGCTGATGGCTTCCCAGAGAGGTCAAAGCTGTCAGAAGAGATATTGTGGTTCAGAAGAGGCTCAAGTAGGTTTTTTTTATTGGATTTTCTTGTGGACCAGGAAGAGAAGGAATGCTTCTCCAGTCTCCGTAAGGAAACCTTAGCCTTCCTTACCATGGACTTTCACAGAAACTGTGTAAAATTTCTTTCAGTGGAAGACTTTGCAATAAAAGGGTTAATTTCAGCAGGGAGTCTCCACGCCAGCCACTGCAACGTCAGTGGAAGATCCACAGAAACCCTGGCAATTTTGTGTATGCATCAATTAGGCTATTTCCCCAGGCTTTCTGCAGACCTCCATGAAAATTGTGGCAGACCATCAAGAGAATCCCTTAAGAAATTCATACCCTAAGTCTTAATTTTCAGACTTTGAGGGTACAGGAAGGAGAGAGAGCAAGTAAAAGAGGAAAAATTAGAGGAGAACTGACTGTAATGGCATTGATAAAAATTAGATTTAAAAACCCTATGACAGAGAAAAAGATTAAAGCCTAAAGGCAGAATTTTTCACCCTGCAGGCAGGCGCGCACTCAACCCAATCGGGAGTAAAATAGTGCATGATGATGTTGGGTGAGCGTCCCGACATCATTGCGCACTCACATGATATTTCGGTCCGCGGGTGTGCAAAAGACAGCATTGCCGACAATTAACAGGCCTGTTAAGGCCCTTAAGCAAGTAATTGAAAGGTCTTTTTTGCTGCCTGTTCAACCTTATGGTGGGTGAGCAGGCGAATAGGCCAGACGGCCTTTGCGTTTTGTACGGCCGGGGTTTCCAACAGTAAATAGAAAATCAATAAAAAAATTATCATTTTTTACATGTCCCTCTTCATGTGACTGAGTCATATGTGGGGATATGTTTATTTCATTTGTAAAATATTTATTTTCCTTTTAAAATTCTTCAGCTCCCTAAGGCAGCTCTGTACCTTCAGGGAGCTTTCAATGTGCGCTCCCCCACGCATGCGCATACTTCAGCGCTCATGCTCCTCTCGCCCCCACCCACCACAGCAGCAGCGCTGAGGCTTTCAGCACACGTTTCATGTTGGCTGGCCA
This sequence comes from Carcharodon carcharias, assembly GCF_017639515.1. Taxonomy (NCBI): domain Eukaryota; kingdom Metazoa; phylum Chordata; class Chondrichthyes; order Lamniformes; family Lamnidae; genus Carcharodon; species Carcharodon carcharias. Next base: position 95,548,861 of record NC_054475.1, read on the forward strand.
ATTAATGGCCAGTCGGCGTGAAATCGCAATTGGAGCCTAATCGTGGGCAGCACTCCGTTTCACGGCCGTTCGTGGGCCCGCCCGCCTGATGAAGGGAAAATCCTGCCCTAAATGTGTGAGAGAGAGATAAAAAGCAACAGCTGGCCATGGCGACAGGAAATAAGTTCAGGTGGCCCAGAAGCCATTCATTAACACCAACAGCAGTGTACTTCCAGAAAGGGGTTTGGTGTGAAAGTTTCTCCTTCCGAGGGTGGGGGGCTGCTTAGAGGATTGGACTTTCCTTGTGGGGCATGGAGAGAGCTTTCTGCTGCCCCTGGGCCAAATTAGGAAAGTTTTTAAAATTTTGCTCAGACGGCCATGCTGGCTTCCCAATAGCTTCACCTTTGCCATCCTCCCATGTATATCATTAGTCCCAGTTTGAATTTATTAATATGGCTCCCACCAGAGTTTAGCACAAGCGCTGATGCCAAAACTAATGACATTAAAATGAAAAATCAGTGGGAACGGAGTGGGAAATGGAGCTGCTCCATTTTAACTGGGCTTCCACTACTTTTTTGCTGACTGAGGAATGTTAAATTCTCCTCCAAGTTGTTTTGTCCAGGATTGTGAGATTTGATATAGTTGTGTTATGTGTATTAAAACAAGAGCAAAACATAGTAAGTGCCCATGAATCTGTTTCTCAGTGCCATTTGGTACCAATGAGCCCTGTACGCAATATGGAAATTTACAGGCAGGAAGTTGGTTTGATATGAGCCATCTTCTAATTCACCTGTTTCTTATTCACTCTCAGCCTTGACATGGGACCATGATCACATTAATTTAATGAATCTGTACCAAATTAACTTCTCCAAAGCCTTTTCAACATTTGGAGACTGTGTTCCTTTCTTCATAAAAGCCACAAGTTAATTTTGTAAATTGATAACATGAGCTAGTTTTTCAAATGCAATCAACTGAAGAATCTTAGAAACTAGGATATGTGGACAATATTTCCCAATAGTGGGAGAGCAGACAGACACTTGGTACCTCGGACCTCAGACAATATTGTGGCATTGATTGGCATGGATGGAGCATGGGGAGTATGTGAGAGGTGGGGATGGGGGGGAGGGTGGAGCGAGGAGTGAAGGTTGGAGGGTGGTTTTATTTTTTTTTTCATTTTTGGAAACAGGGCTGGAGTCCGGAGGCAGGCAATCTGCTCAGGCCACTTCTGCACCCGGCAGCCTCGTCACATCTTCCGGGACTTCTAATCCAACCGAGCTCCAGACCAAACGTCTGACATTTGGGCAGCCATTTTTAAAGTTTGGGTTCGCAGAGCCAGGAATTCTTTTGCCTCTGCGCACCCAACCTGGGAGCAAAAATCTGAGCCTAGGAATCTCATTCAGATTTATCTCATTTTGCACTTTAGGATGCTTGCATTCCCTTTGAGTAACCTGGATTGTAATGAGGGCAACATTCAAATCCTTACATTTTTTCCCCCAATTAATTGTCACTTAAGGGCCTAGCCTTCCTCTGAAACCTGGTAGACTGGTGGACAGGCAAGAGGGTTACCCCAGTTTCGGACACCCTCAGCCCATCGGAGACCAGCCCCACAACATAATTCAACAACCCGCCCTAGCAATCCTGGCCCCCTGCTCCTCACCAGAGCCTGCCAGAATGACGCTGGACTTACCTTTAAGTTCAGGCTTCAACGTCCCCTTCTATTTTGGACTCCTGCAGTCCCAGTGCTGGTCACCGCTCCCAGTGGCATTGTTGGACAAGAGAGCTGGCAGCCCTTTGATTGGCCAGCAGCTCTCAGAAGTGGGACTTCCTCGTTGAAGGAGGCTGATGGTCTGCCTCAAGTCAATTAAAGGCAAAACAGCCAGCAAATGTCCACAGAATGAGCAGGCCAACTGGAGGCGGAAACACCATTGATTTTTATGTCGGGGTGTGGGAACTCCACTCCAAGGGTAAAATTCAGCCTCAAGGATTTTCTCTCCATTAGACTACTTGGAAGTTTCTTCTTTGTGTTAAACACCCATTGTATTAAGAAAAATCTCATGACATTAATCCTAAATTTGCCTTTTCCAGTTTGAATCTGTGCTTCATTGTCCTACAGTCAAGGTTAGCTTGAAGTAGCTTTCCAGATTTGCCTTTCCTATATCATTTACCAATGTCCCCTCCAGGATGCATGAGTGCAAAGCTGCACAGGAATGTGCTGCGCAAAGAACAAACAGGCAGCAGATAAGCAATGAAAGGAATTTTATGGCACCTCCCGCCGGTGGGATTTTCTACCCGCTGAGGTCAATGGATTTTTGAACGACTCACCTCATTTTCCAGCCCCAAAAATTCCCCCCAACATTTCCTTTAAGCTGTGCCCTTGCATGGGCATGCATCAATCCTAAAGAGACCATATAGTACAATGAGCTAGCACACACAGCAAACAGAATTTGAGGGAACATTGCCACCTCCTATTTCTCACCTACATGCTGTGCACATAACATGCTGGTGTCACCATCCAAAAATGTAGCATTACATTCCACATGTACCCTCATGCTATCCAGTTAAAATTTTTGATTTTAATATCCCCTTATGTGGTTTAATGTCAAATTTTGTTTGATAATTGGAGAGGTTTTAAACTAACTTGGCAGGGGTGTGGGAACAAGGAAGTATGTCAGAGAGGAATAGCCAAAGTGCAAATATTATTGGGAGAGACAGGTAGCACTAGTGTAGGAAATAGAGACAGATAGCACTGAAGTAGGAAATAGTAAGTTTTTGGGTGGGTTCAGAGTAAGCGAAAAAGCAATCAAGTCTAAATTAGGGTTACTGTGCACGTGTGCGAATGTGTGGAGCATGGTACATAAGATTGGTGAGTTACAAGCACAGATTGGCATGTGGAAATATGAGACCTGGTTCAAAGGAGGACAGGACTGGGTGTTAAATAGTCCTGGATACAAGGTGTTCAGGCAAGATAGGAAAGGAAGAAAAGGGGGATGGATGGCAGTATTGATTAAGGAAAATATTGTGGTTTTGGAGAGAGAGGATATCCCAGAAGGGTCAAGGACAGAATCTATTTGGTTAGAGCTACGGAACAAAAATGGTGTAGTCTATAGGCCACCAACTAATAGGAAAGATGTAGAGGAACAAATTTTCAGGGAAATTAAAGAGTTGCAAGGGTTATAGAGTGGTTATAATGGGGTCTTAAAATTATCCAAATATAGGCTGGGATAGTGGTATTGTGAAAGGCTGAGAAGAGCAAGATTTCCTAGAGTGTGTTGAAGGGAGTTTTCTACACAGTATGCCTGGAAGAATTGCAAATGTTACTCCCTTTTTTGAATAAGAGTGTAAAGATAATCTCAGCAACTGCAGGTCAATCAGTTTAACATTAATGGTAGGGAAGCTCTTAGAAATGGTAATTCAACAAAAAATTAATAGTCACTTTGACAAATGCGGGTTAATTAAGGAAAACCAGCATGGATTTGTTAAGGGAAAATTATGTTTGACTAACTTGCTTGTGTTTTTTATTGAGGTAACAGAAAGGGTTGATGAAGGTAATGCTGTTGATGTGGTGTACATAGACTTCAAAAAGGCATTTGATAAAGTGTTGCACAACAAACTTGTGAGTGAAGTTAGAGCTCGGAATAAAATGGACAGTAGCAACGTAGATAAAAATTGGCTGAGTTACAGGAAATAGAGAATAGTGTTTAATAGTTGTTTTTCAAACTGGAGCAAGGTTTTAGTGGATTGACCCCAGGGGTCAATATTAGGACCCTGGCTCTTCCTGATATATATGTATGACTGAGACCTTGTCTATATGGCACAGTTTCAAAATTTGCAGTTGATACAGACTGTAGGCGTGTTGTGAAATGTGAGGAGGATAGTGTAGAACTTCAAAAGGACACAGACAGGGTGGTGGAATGGACAAACAGCAGATGAAATTTAATGCAGAGAAGTGTGAAGTGACTTTTGTAGGAAGGACGCAGAGAGACAATACAAAATAAAGGCTACAATTCTAAAGGAGGTGCAGAAGTAGAGGGACCACATCTTCGCAAATCATTGAAGGTGGCAGGGCAGGTTGACAAAACAGTTAATAAAGTATATGACATTCTTGACTGTATCAATACAGGCATAGAGTAGAAAAATAAGGAAGTTATATTAAATCTCTATAAACCATTGGTTCAGCCTCAACTGGAGTATTGGGTCCAGTTCTGGACACTACACTTTAGAAAGGATGTGAAGGCGTTAGAGATTGTGCAGAAGAGATTCACAAGAATGACTCAAGGTGTAAGGAACTACATTTTCATAGATAGATTGGAGATATGTTGAATGTTCCCCTTGAAGAGGAGAAGGTTGAGAGGAGGCTTGATACAGGTATTCAAAATCATGAGATATCTTGACAGAGTAGACAGACAGAAACTGTTACCACAGATTACACAGTGAGTGGTTAGTAACTGGAATGCACTGCCTGAGAGTGTGATGGAGGTAGGTTCAATTGAGGCTTTCAAGAGGAAATTGGATTATCTGAAAGTGAAAAATCTTCAGGGCTATGGGGAGAAGGCGGAGCAGTGGCATTCCTCCTTCAGAAAGCCAGCAGAGACATGACAGGTCGAATGGCCTTCTTTTGTGCTGTAACTATTCTATGATACTGTGATAACACTTTGTAAAAGAGTTTGAGACGTATTATTATGTTAAAGATGCTAGCTGTTATTGTTATGTAATTCTATGTTTCCTTCTCAGTTGCTTTCCTTCGATGCCAAGGAGATCAAGGGTGGAATCTTACCACCATAGTCCCTGCTGAAATGGCAAGACCATTTTTGGGTCTGGAATCCAATTCATTCAATAGTGTGCCTAACAGTTGCTCTTTACTGGAGCAAGCCAATTGACATCCTGCCTCCAGACTCCAGGTCAGTTGGGGAGATTGAGCAGTATGATGCATCCATTCTATCAAAGGAAGGATTTCTAATTAAAGGGACCAAGGCATGTGTCAGAAAAGCTCACCTGTACTTGGATTTTCAGTCTGTGACAACAACAGCAGTGGAGAGAAGACCTGGGGTGATCGGGAACAGATGCCATGCCTGGAACATCCAATATTCAATGTTGAAGCAGCTAATAATTGGCTTCTTAACATCCTCAACCATTTTTTAATTATTCATCCAACAGATCCATGGGGGTCACCACTCTTTTTCAACCCTGCCCCAGGGAAAGCTGGCAGAGACCAGGATCACATTGGGATCCCAATCTAACGTTAATTTCCTGGACTTTCCCATCCTGATGACCCTTAAAAGTCCCTGCAGCAGCCTGGAAAAATCCTATCCCAAGTTTCCCCTTTTTTCTAATTCAATCTTCCAAGATCTCATGGTTGTCCCCTGTATCACCTCTGGGGCTTGAGTATCTCCCCTGTAGCTTGACTCATCCCCTTCTACAGACATCTAAAAAGTTAGGGCTGGTGCAGTTAGGAGTTAGTGGATTTTTAATGGTGTAATATTGACAATTACTTCCAAACAATCTCTCAGACTCTGAAAATTTAATTTTACAAATGTACAGTCTCATTCCTTGCATTGGGGATTTTTTTAAAATTGAAAAATGAGTCAGTAAGCATCCTAAGTTTATGCCATTGCATTTTGTCCAATGCCCAGCCAGTTGGGGAGGACTGTTACAGCTCACTCTGGAGGAATGGATTATTTCTGACAGCAACTTCTAAAGATTTGAATTTAAATATGAATGTGTGGCCAAATGTTGTCGTCTGATTTACTCTATGATAACAGGGGGTGTTGATGGCCTCACTGTTATTTTTAATGCATAGCCTTGGACATTATATTGAAGATCCTTAATCATCAATAAAATTAAACTTTAATGGCCTTTGTCTGGATTGGTTTGAAGCACGATCCAAGAGTTGCAAAGGTCATTTTATATATGCTTTCACAACCCTATCCCTAATATAAAAGTAACAATTGTGAAGCAGCCATTAACAAAGCAAATAAAATGCTAAAACAACTGTTTAAAAGTAGGAGATTGTCATGTTGAAGCACAACAATGTTCTTATGATGCAATGAATGCAGTGTTCACTTTCCCAATTTGAACATGGGATGCAGGAGTAGCAGGTGGTCTCAGGGCTTCAGGAGAAGATGGCATTTGCACAAGTGTTCTCAGAAAACTTTATATTCATGGAAAAGGGACAGTAGCAATTGGATACAAAATTGACTGAGTATTAGGAAACAGCGAGTAACAGTTCATGGATATTTTTTGGGCTGGAGGAAGGTTGTACTGGAGTTCCTGATGTATATTAATGATCTAGATTTTGGTGTGCAGGGGGAAATTTCAAAGTTTGCGGATGATACAAAACTTAGAAGTATTGTAAACTGTGAGCAGGACAGTGTAGGGCTTCAAAAGGGCATAGACAAGTTGGTGGAGTGGGCAGATGGGTGATAGATGAAGTTCAATGCACAGAAAGATGAGGTGATTCATTTTTGTAGGAAGAACATGGAGAGACAATATAAAATAAGGGGTACAACTCTAAAGGGGGTGCAGGAGCAGAGGGACCTGGGTGTTTATGTGCGTAATTCATTAAAGGTAGCAGGACAGGTGGAGAGAGCAGTTAATAAAGCATACAGTATCCTGGGCTTTATTAATAGGGGCATAGAGTACAAGAGTAAGGAGGTTTTGCGGAACTTGTATAGGACACAAGTTAGACCTCAGCTGGAGTATTGTGCACAGTTCTGGGCGCCACGATTTAGGAAGGATGTGAACGCATTGGAGAAAGTGCAGAAGAGGTTTACAAAAATGCTTCCAGGGATAGAAACCTCAATTATGAATATAGTTTGGAGAAGTTCGGGCTGTTCTCCTTGGAGAAAAGAAGGCTAAGACGAGGTTTGACAGAGGTGTTCAAAATCATGAGGGGGCTGGATACAGTGGATAGGGAGAAACTGTTCCCATTTGTAAAAGGATGGAGAACGAGGGGGCACAGATTTAAAGTGATTTGCAAAAGAAGCAAATGCGATGTGAGAAAAAATTTATTCATACAGGGAGTGGTTTGGGTCTGGAATGCATTGCGTGGAAGTGTGGTGGAGGCAGGTTCAATCAAGGCATTCTAGAGGATATTAGATGATTATTTAAGTAGAAAAAATGTGCAGGGTTACTGGGAAAAGTCAGGAAAATGGCACTGAGTCAGAATGCTCATTCAGAGAGCCAGTGCAGACATGGTAGGCTGAAAGGCCTCCTTCTGCATTGTAACAGTTCTGTGGGTCTGAGAACACAGCTGCACAGATGCGCCCTAAAAGCAAAACAACACATTTTCAGAGCAATATTTTTTTCAGGCATCTGCCCTTTCTTTCTACCTCAGAAGTCTGCAGAATAAGCTTCGGTCCAAGCCCCACCCTCAACTTGTATGACATCCCTAGTGGAGGCCAAAAAGCCTGTTTCCCATTTAAATTAACCCAACATTGGAAATGCAACTGGAATCAATCGGACAACTTGGGAACTGGAGTAAATCCTAGCATGCCATCAAAAATCCCCAGTTAGAAAACCAATTCCACAGTGTTTAGAATCTAACCAAAGCTGGTGTAGTGGTAGGGCTTCAAAGCCTACAAAGACCAACAGAGGACAACTAAAAAAGAAATAAGGAGGGAGAAGATTAAATTGGGGGTAAACTAGCCAGTAATATAAAAGAAGATTTCAAGAGCTTTTTTAGATATATAAAGGGAAAGACAGAGGCAAAAGTGGACATTGGGCTGCTGGAAAATGATGCTGGAGAAGTAGTAGTGGGGTACAAAGAAATGGCGGAGGAACTGAATAGGTACTTTGCGTCAGTCTTCACGGTGGAAGACACGAGTAACATCCCCAAAGTTCAAGAGAGTTGGGGGGCAGAGGTGAGTATGGTGGTCATTACCAAGAAGAAGGTGCTAGGAAAACTGAAAGGTCTGAAGGTGGATAAATCACCTGGACCGGATGGATTACACCCTAAAGTTCTGAAGGAGATAGCTGAAGAGATAGTGGAGGCGTTAGTGGTGATCTTTCAGGAATCACTCGAGTCAGGGAGGGTCCCAGAGGACTGGAAAATCGCTAATGTAACACCCCTGTTTAAGAAGGGAGTGAGGCAAAAGACAGGAAATGGGATTTGGACAGGTTAGGAGAATGGGCAAAGAAGTGACAGATGGAATACAACGTGGGGAAGTGTGAGGTCATGCACTTTGGTAGGAAGAATAGAGGCATAGACTATTTTCTAAATGGGGAGAGAATTCAGAAATATGGAGTGCAAAGGGACTTGGGAGTCCTAGTCCAGGATTCTCTTAAGGTTAACTTGAGTCAGTAGTTAGGAAGGCAAATGCAATGTTGGCATTTATTTTGAGAGGACTAGAATATAAAAGCAGGGATGTGCTGCTGAGGCCTTATAAGGCTCTGGTCAGACCACATTTAGATATTGTGAGCAAATTTGGGCCCCGTATCTCAGGAAGGATGTTCTGGCCCTGGAGAGGGTCCAGAGGAGGTTCACGAGAATGATCCCAGGAATGAAAGGCTTAACATATGAGGAATGTTTGAGGACTCTGGGTCTATACTCGATGGGGTTTAGAAGGATGAGGGGGGATCTGATTGAAACTTACAGAATACTGAAAGGCCTGGATAGAGTGGATGTGGGGAAGATGTTTCCATTAGTAGGAGAGACTAGGACCCGAGGGCACAGCCTCAGACTAAAGGGAAGACCTTTTAGAACAGAGGTGAGGAGAAACCTCTTTAGCCAGAGAGTGGTGAATCTATAGAATTCATTGCCACAGAAGGCTGTGGAGGTCAGGTCATTGAGTGTATTTAAGACCGAGATAGATAGGTTCTTGATTGGTAAGGGGATCAAAGGTTATGGGGAGAAGGCGGGAGAATGGGGTCGAAAAACTTATCAGCCATGATTGAATGGCGGAGCAGACACGATGGGCCGAATGGCCTAATTTCTGCTCCTATGTCTTATGGTCTTATGGAAACAATTACACAGGAGCTCATTTGAGATTGAGGATCAAAGAATATTATTGGCTATTTGTATCAAAATTGTAATTGTGCTCTTTATAATCAGTTGCAGTTATGCCGACAGAGAAATTCTTCCTCTATTAGTAGATAGGACAGAAGGAGCTTTACAGTGCATCTAGTTTATATTGCACATAAGCTAATAATCCTCAATAAAAAATAATGTCCACCCCAACACTTAGATCATTCAATTTGATGTCTGTACAAATTAAACTTATTGTGTATTTTAGAGATAACAGGAGTTTCCTTTCTAGCTGTACACTACTGGGTTCCTATTCTGGAGACATGTATTTCACTCCCGAACTCAAATTGCAACAGAATAGTTTCATTTGTTCTCAATCAAGCTGTTAAGTAGGGCAATAGCATCGGCTTAGTAACACAGTAGGATGGGAAGAAAAATCAAGCCTTTAAAAAGTGTCTCTCAATTTAGCTGTAAATAGAGGTGAAATTGCATGCAGTTATCAACATGTTATGTCAAAGCATCTGAAAGCATATCACATACAATGAATTACTCTAGATGTTCACCAAATGTTGTTACATCGGCAAATATAAAGATGAAGTAATGGAGTGCATAATTATCATTGTGGAATTAAGGAAGATATTGGCTTGTCTCCATTACTTTGCCATATCCTTGTACATTTTTTTTAACCTGATTCGAGAGGTAATGACTAACATTTCACAGGTATCCCAGTGTCATGTGTTAGATCTCTCTGTAGCAACAGGAAAAAATATTAGATCATAGAATCTCAGTGCTTTTAATGTGGGGAAGATACCAGCTAAATTACAATAGGAGTTCAGTAGCAGATAATGCTGTGAGGCATTCATCTTCTAGCTCACATAAATGGTGAACTAGGTAAAACTCATTGTGCCTAGGGAGTTGATACTTAAGAACAGTGAGTTACGTTGGTGATGAACACACTGATAATCATTTTTGATAAATCTGGACAAGAAAAGCAACATGCTAACAATGCATGACTCATGTACCATTAGTACATAGAAATAGGATTCAGCCTTTCAGACCTTGGCTGATCTACACCTCAGCTCCATTTACCCCTGCCTTTAATCCATGCCCCTTGGTATCCTTACCTAACAAATACTTATCATTGTCTTGAAAATTTCAACTGACCTATCATCATTTTGGGGGCAGAATTCCAGATTTCCATTACTTTTATGTGAATATGCCTCCTAATTTCACTCCTGGTTCTGGATTCCCCCACCAAAATATACAAACATACAAATTAGGAGGAGTAGGCCATTCAGCTCCTCAAGCCTGCTCCGGCATTTAATAAGATCATGGCTGACCTGATAGTAGCCTAAAACCTGTATCATACATACCACCGATAACCTATCACCCCCTTGCTTACCAAGAATCTATCCACCTCCGCCTTAAAAACATTCAAAGGCTCTGCTTCCACCACCTTTTCAGGAAGAGAGTTCCAAAGAATCATGACCCTCAGTGAAAAAATTTTGCCTCATCTCTGTTTTCAATGGGCAGCCCCTTATTTTTAAACAGTGACCCCCGAGTTCTATATTCTCCCACAAGAGGAAACATTCTCTCCACATCCACCCTGTCAAAACCCCTCAGGATCTTATATGTTTCAATCTCTTGCTCTTCTAAACTCCAGCGGGTACAAGTCTAATCTGCGCAACCTTTCCTCATAAGACAACCCATCCATTCTAGGTATTAGTCTGGTAAACCTTCTTTGAACTGCTTCCCACATATTTACATCCTTCCTTAAGTAAGATGACCAGTACTGTACACAGTCCTCCAAATGTGGTCTCATGAGTGCCCTGTACAACTGCAGCATAACCTCCCTACTTTTGTTTTCAATTTCCCTTGCAATGAATGATAAATGAAATAATTTCCTTTTTCCATTTTAAATAGCTTATTACATCACTCCTCAATTTTATAAACTCAGTGGAATAAAAGCCAAGCTTGTGGATCCTGTTCTCTTGATTTAGCCCTTTAGACCCTGGAATGATTCCAGAGATTCTGTGCTGCACCCCTTTAAGGCCAATATATCCTCCCTGAAGAGTCCACCCAGAATTGTAGACAATACTCCCGATGGAGTCTGACTGTGGCTCAATTCACCTAAAGGATAACTTCTTTCCTTTTCTATTCCAGCCCCCCCTTGAGTAAAGGCCAACATTCCATTAGCTTGTTTGATTATTTTTAGTACATGCCCATGGCTCTTAATAATGTGTTTATCTGGACATTCAAATCTCTGCCCCTCGCAGTTCTTAGTTTCTCCCTGTTGAAAAAAAATCCTGATTATCTTTCTTGGATCCAAAAGTAACCTCACACTTCCCCACATTGAATTCCATTTGCCCATTCACCCAAATTGTCTTTATCACTTTGTAACTCCCTGCTCCCATAAGCACAACTCCTGATTTAGTATAAAAGCAAAAATACCTGGAAAAACTCAGCAGGTCTGACAGCATCTGTGGAGAGGGATACAGTTGACGTTTCGAGTCCATATGACCCTTCATCAGAACTAAGACATATAGAAATAAGATGAAATATAAGCTGGTAGAAGGAGGTTGGACAGGAGACCTTGATATGGGGCCAGTGATAGGTGGAGAGACTGCCAAAGATGTCATAGACAAAAGGACAAAGGGGTGTTGACGGTGGTGATATGATCTAAAGGATGTGCTAATGGGGACATTAAGGGAAGCAAGCAGGACAAGCTAGTGACAGATAGCCCTAGTGTGGGTGGGGTGGAAGGAAGGGATCGAAATGGGCTAAAAGGGGAATAGAGAAATCACAGAGATGCTAATAATTACTTTGTGTCTGTCTTCACTGAGGAAGATACAAGAAATCTCCCAGAATTAGAAATCCAAGGGTCTGGGGAGAATGAGGAATTGAAGGAAATTATTAGTAAGAAGGTTGTATTGGAGAAATTAATGGGCCTGAAGGTTGATAAGTCCCCAGAACCTGATATTCTATATTCCAGAGTGTTGAAAGAGGTAGCTATGGAGATTGTGAATGCATTGGTGATCTTCTTTCAAAATTCTACAGATTCTAGAATGGTTCCTGCAGATTGGAAAGTAGCAAATGTCACCTGACTTTTTAGGAAGAGAGGGAGAGAGAAAACCGGAACTATAGACCTACCTTATATTAATAGTAGGGAAAATGCTGAAATCTGTTATAAATGATATGATAAATGGACACTTAGATAATAATAATCTGTTTGGGCATAGTCAGCATGGATTTGTGAATGGGAAATCATGTTTGACGAACCTGTTGGAGTTTTTTGGAGGATGTTATTAACAGAATTGATAAAGGTGGACGTAGTGTACTTGTTTTCAGAAGGCTTTCAATAAGGTCCTCCACAAGAGGTTGGTTAGTGTTGGAATTATATCCCTTAAGGCTGATTTTTTTCTCTTTTACAAAATGGAAGGACTTGGCATTAACTGTACAATTGGATGCTAACCTGGGATTTCTTTTATAAAGACCATAAGTTCACCTTGGGGGTAGGGTGGGGGGAAGGGATCGAAATGGGCTAAAACACCTTTTAGCCCATTTCGATCCCTTCCTCCCACCCCACCCACACTAGGGCTATCTGTCACTAGCTTGTCCTGCTTGCTTCCCTTAATGTCCCCATTAGCACATCCTTTAGATAATATCACCACCATCAACACCCCTTTGTCCTTTTGTCTATGACTTTGGCAGTCTCTTCTTGGCCTCCACCTATCACTGGCCCCCTATCGAGCTCTCCTGTCCCACCCCCTTCTACCAGCTTATATTTCATCTTACTTCTATATGTCTTAGTTCTGATGAAGGGTCATACGGACTCGAAACGTCAACTGTATCCCTCCCCGCAGACGCTGTCAGACCTACTGAGTTTTTCCAGGTTTTTTTTTGTTCTAGATTTCCAGCATCCACAGTATTTTGCTTTTATCATGATTTAGTATCATTGTATGTTGCTGTCGTACAATATGAGCATTAGTTATCTTCTTTACTGAACTAAAAAAAATAATTGCTTGAGCAGACATATTTTTCCATTCTGAATAACCAAACTTTTTTTCACAACATTCTGAAATCATGAACAATTTTTCCACATAGAGCACACATTTTTTTTTTTACACATTCCGAGAACATACCAAGAAAAGTATGAAAAAATGAGGCGGGTGACATATTCTGAAGCAGCAATATAACACACATGACATACATCACTTATTTCTCCTTTAAGATTTCTTTGGTTTTTAGCTCCCATGCTTCTCCTTTCAACTGGGACCTGTATGGGCCATAGACTTCTCTTTTGCCACCAAATGATCAGTTAATAGGAGATTGATTGTGCACTCTCTTCATCCATACTGCTTGATCTTTTTCTCATCTTTCTTCCTTCTCAGTTTGTCATTTAGGTTTCTGCTGCAAAATTGTTGTTTTCTTTCTTTATTTTTGATTCTTCACAGAGAGTAGGGATAAACTCTTGATTATCAGTAAAGTAATGGATGGGGTCATTAATAATGCTATCAAGCAGCACTTGCTTAGCAATGACTTACTCACTGATGCCCAGTTTGGGTTCCGCCATGATCACTCAGCTCCTGACCTCATTACAGCCTTGGTCCAAACAGGGACAAAAGAGCTGAACTCCCAAGGTGAGGTGAGAGTGACTGCCCTTGACATCAAGGCTGCTTTTGACCGCACATGGCATCAAGGAGCCCTAGAAAAACTGGAGTCAATGGAAATCAGGGGGGAAACTCAACACTGGTTGGAGTCACACCCAGCACAAAGAAAAGTGGTTGTGGTTGTTGGAGGTCAATCATTTCAGTTCCACGACATTACTGCAGGAGTTCCTCAGGGTAGTGTCCTAGGCCCAACGATCTTCAGCTGCTACAGCAATGACCTTCCTTCCATTGTAAGATCAGATGTGGGGATGTTCACTGATGATTGCACAATGTTCGGCACCATGTGCAACTCCTTAGATACTGAAGCCATCCATGTCCAAATGCAGCAAGACCTGGACAATATCCAGGCTTGTGCTGCCCAGTTGCAACTAATATTTGCGCCACACAAGTGAGAATCTAACCATCACCCCTTGGCATTCAATGGCTTTACCATCACTGAATCTCCCACTAACATTCTGGGAGTTACCATTGACCATAAACTGAACTGGACTGTGGCTACATGAGCAGGTCAGAAGTTAAGAATTCTGCAGTGAGTAACTCATCTCCTGACTCCACAAAGCCTGTCCACCATCTACAAGTGTAAGGAGCATATCTTTCTATTTCTGTTGGACTGTTGTAAAGAACATACCTTTTCATTTTCTGTTGGACTGTGGATTAGAATTACAATGGCTGTAGGTTGAAAGATATGTTCCCTGGAACAAAATGAGAGATTGTGTACAATGTTGCAGTCTTGGGACAGAGTGTACCCTGAGAGACAGAATGGTGCTGGAAAGGAGTCCTGGACCAAGGGAGCTGCCTGGCAACAACATTTTAATTGGCTCCTGACCAGGTTTTGTGTGAGGTGCAGTGTAGCTGAATAGCTCCTAGCCTGAAAGGAATAAGACCTAAACCCTCTTTCTTCTGTGTGTGGAAGATTCCAGTAATTCCACAAAAATAGCTAGCTGGCTTTTTTTTTTCATATCTCTATAACCTGCTCTCTGAAAACCCCTGTCAAGAGGCAAAAGGGAAAAATCATTGTTAGAGACATTGAAAGGCAAGTTCTCAACCAGTAACTAAATAATGTAAATGCTAGAAGACCACCTTGTATCATCAACAAGAACTGAAGGAATTTGGAAGTCATCGATCAAAATTGACCCATCGAATCCTGTGCTCGTGAATTGGTGCTAATGAACTGTTTTATCTCACCTTTAAAATCCAAGTTTTTGTGTATCTTGTGTCTTGTATATGTGTGTGTATATAGGGATTTAAGAAGGGGTAGAATTTGGGTAATAGAATTAGAAATTAACAATTTGTATTTCTTTCTTTTGCCACTGGTTAACAGCAGTTTGTTCAATAAACAGTTAATTAATTATTAAGTTTACAAACCTGGTGCTCGTATTCTGTTAACCTAAATTAAACAGTTAGGTAGAATTGGGGTAATCTGGTGGTTTGATCAAACTTTTCACCTTTGTCATTGCTCGGGGAACAGTAGGGCTTGATATTACAGTGCACTATCCACAGTGAGTCGTGACACAAGGCACAAGTCAGGAGTGTGATGGAATACTCTCCATTTGCCTAGGAGAGTGCACCTCCAAAAACAGTCAAGAACTTGACACTATTCAGGACAAAGTAGCCCACTTTACTAGTACCCCATCCACAAACATTCACTCCCTCCACCACCGATATACATCGGCAGCAGTGTGTACCATATACAAGATGCACTGCACGAACTCACCAAAGCTCCTTAGACAGCACCTTCCAAACCTAGGACCTCTACCATCTAGAAGCACCAGGGCAGCAGACACATGGGAACACCACCACCTGTAAGTTCCCATCCAAGTCACTCACCATCCTGACTTGGAAATATATCGTCATTCCTTCACTGTCACTGGTTCAACATCCTGGAACTCCCTTCTTAACAGCACTGTGGGTGAACCTACACCAAATGGACTGCAGCGGTTCGAGAAGGCAGCTTACCATCACCTTCTCAAGGGCAATTATGGATGGGCAATAATTGCTGGCCTAGCCAGCAACAGTGACACCCCATGAATGAATTTTAAAAATGCCATTCTCACATTGGCAGACAGTGACTAGTGGGGTGCTGCAAGGATCAAGATTTAGGCCCAAGTTGTTCACAATATATATCAATGATTTGGATGTGGGGTCCAAATGTAATATTTCCAAGTTCACGTATGACATAAAGCTAAATGGAAATGTATGTTTTGAGGATGATGCAAAGCAGTTTCAAGGGGATTTGGGCAAACTTAGTGAGTGGGCAAGAACATGGCAGTTGGAATATAATGTAGAAAAATGTGAGATTATCCACTTTGGTGGGAGGAACAGATGGGCAGAGTATTTCTTAAATGATAAGAGATTAGAAAGTGTGGCTGTACAAAGGGACCTGGGCATCCTTGCCCATAAGTCAATGAAAGCTAACATGCAGCTGCTGCAAGCAATTCGGAAGGCTAATGGTATGTTAGCCTTTATCGCAAGAGAATTTGAATACAGGAGTAGCAAAGTCTTGCTTCAATTGTGTAGAACCTTGGTAGACCGCACCTGGAGCATTGCGTGCAGTTTTGGTCCTCTTACCTTAGGAAGGATATTATTGCCAAAGATGTTGTGCAATGAAGTTTCACCAGACTTGTTCTCAGATGGAGGGACTGTCCTCTGAAGAGAAATTAGGGAAACTGTGCCTGTATTCTCCAGAGTTTCAAAGAATGAGAGATGATCTCATTGAAACTTACAAAATACTTAAAGGGGTAAACAAGGTAGATGTTTCCCTTGGTTGGGGAGTGTCAAACCAGGAACACAATTTTAAAATAACTCAGAGTAAATAACTTTTACTCAGAGAGTTGTGAATCTTTGGAATTCTCTACTCCAGAGAGCTGTGGAAGTTCGGTCATTGAGTATGTTTAAAACAGAGATTGATAAATTTCTAAATACCAGTGACATAAAGGAATAATGGGGAGGTGATGGTGTAGTGGTACTACCGCTAGACTAAAAATCCAGAGACCCAGTGTAATGCTCGGGGACCCAGGTTCAAATTCCACCACTGCAGATGGTGGATTTTGAATTCAATATAAAGAAAAAACTAGGAAATAAAAGCCTAATGATGACCATGAAACCATTGCCAATTGTTGTAAAAACTCATCTGGTTCACTAATATCCTTTAGGGAAGGAAATCTGCTGTCCTTATCTGGTCTGGCCTACATGTGACTCCAGACCCTCTGAACAAGGGCAATTAGGGATGGCTAATAAATGCTGGCCTAGCCAGCGATGTCCACGTCCCATGAATGAATGTTTTTAAAATGGGGATAAGTATGGGGGGAAAGGCATTGAAGTGGATGATCAGTATTGAATGGTGGAGCAGGCTTAATGGGCTGAATGGCCAATCCTGCTCTTATGTTCCTATTGACCAACTACTGCTTTCTGTCCTTTTTGGAGAGGCAATGGAGAAAATCAATGGCTGTAAAGCTGGGCTGTTAATTCCTTGTGATACATTTTGTTTTAGTATCAAAGACAAATTACATCCCAATATGTCTTGTTTGTGTCAGTTGAAGGTTAAATTTTGACCTGGTCACCAGGTTGTGCATCATGGAGTAGAAATGTGTGTTTGTAGGCTTTATGTCTAAGCTGCCACTGAAATCTGGCTAATATGAACTGTCGTTCTGAGGTTTGTTCTTCCTGTTAATGTACACAGAAGTAAACATCCACTACTCTTGGCTTAAAAACCCACCTATATAATATACTAACTGTCTAGACTGACCATCAATGGCAGTCTTGTTTGTTGCTTACTTTGCATATTGTTTGCCCATCTCAGAGTTGGTCTTGGCACACTTGATGAATGAAAGCAAAATTGGTGGTAGAACGCTGTCACAGTGAGAGGTCTGCAGTTTCAGAAGAGATAGGGGAAAAGGATTGCAGAAAAGAGATTTTCAGCACTAAGTTCTTTAACACCTTATATTAACAGTAAGCTTTCTCTCAAAATCATGTTCAAGTCCAATTCTGGCTTCACCTAATAAATTGTGTTGTTTTACGCTTTGAGAGTAGAACTCTTTCCTTGTGCTTTGCTACAGCACTGTAGCTCAGGTTGGAAGCTCACATTAATCTGTTCATGCCATCAGAGTTTTCTCTTTAAAAAAAGCCTTAAAATTAGTGAGCCTTATCCAAAGCGATCTAGACTTAGTAACTATTTACTAAAAATGAAATGTTTGCTTTGAGCTTTTTACACAAAACAATATACAGTATTATTATGCGTAAGAAGCCCCTACTCATATTTGCTCATGATTCATAGGCAAATATACCACTGTTCCAACTGCCAGTGTTCAACAGTCTTCTGGTCCAACAAGCACTTTCAAGTCATCAGTACGCAAATAAAGGAAGAAAAACAAATCAAGAAGCTGTTAGAGTATAGCCACCTATCAATAAAACAAGCTTCTATATTCATTGCATTTTTGTCAAATTTATATTATTGCAATTTAAAGAATTTGTGAAGCAGTTTCTGTGAAAATTGAAAATAGGGCGTCTGACAGGAAGTGGTTAACCTCATCATCAGTAGATTGTGCTTCTGCATATAAGCTTCCCTTACTGCTGCAAAGTATGGATTGAAGTTTTGTGAGCTACTCTTGCATCAGAAAAACCTGCACAAAAATTTAAATAAAATGTCTCTAAATGTCCAAATTGAAATGCATTTTTACATTAGTTGAATCTAGAAATTAATCTTTGGTAAAGTGCTCTAAATTGTAATTTGAGAGAGCTAGGTTTTGTGCTGATTTTTGTTTCCACTCAAATAATTAACATAAAAAATCAGGAAAAAACAGAACAAATGTAACAGAACAGAACAAACACTTCGCAAACTGCATCATGTTCAAAGTTGTGAACTCACGTAGTGCAAGAGCAGGGTTTCAGTAAATCAGTTGATTCAGCAACTTTTTAATATTAACATGTCCTGACTAAACTAATATAATTAACAATTATAATGTCTGCAATTGTCCAATCTCAGGTGTGCTGATAGATAGGAAGAGGTGGAAGTAAAACTGGAGATCAAGCCCACAATAAGGGTATACTAAATGGCAAGTCAAACCACCCTCACAAGTGGAATAAGACTAGCTTTGGGCAGAAACATGAAACAGGTGTCCTGTCCACCCTTTTAGTTGTAAAATGATGTATTGCACATAGAAGAAAATAGTAAAATATGTATAATTTTTTTCCTGTTCTTCCAACCATTTGCCTGTGCACTTGGACATTATCACTGAGATTTTCCGTGCCTGCCAGCGCCAGGCATGTTTGGTGGCGTAAGCGGACAACACGGCGCGATTGGTTTCACACCATTGTGAAACCAGTTTGCAATCATCCACTCAGCCTGCCGATGGTGGGCCATGTTTCCCATCATCGGGCATCGGGAACCTCTTTGCAATACATCTGCATTTCCTTGTTAGGCCAGCCCGCCGGAATCATCCTCCGCCCCTCACCCCGCCCACTGGCTCATCCGCCTATGTCAGTGGGCAAACATCTGGTCTCTACCTACCAGATGAGCCATATGTGGATGGTTGTCAATGTCTGCAGGGCTAGGACTTGCTTGGGGAAGGGGGAGAAGTGGCCTCAGGCAAGGGAAGAGGCTGCAGGATGAGGGCTGTACCGGGGAAAGAGGGTAACCCATGGTGTGCATGGGAGCACATGTTGATCTGTACAAGTGGCCTCAAGGTGTTGAGGGATGATGAAGCAGTCTCCAGAGGAGATGAGGCCAGATGAACATGTGAGGGTGTGAGAGAAAGCTGGCAGTGAGTGAGATGCCAGTGAATGTGTGATGGGCTTGAATGTGTGAGTTTAGAGTGATGAGATGGTTCCATAACCTGGCTGCACAGATGAGATCATTCATCCTCTATCTGCATTGGATGGCCAACCTATTCAGTGCAGCATTGGCACTGATCACCACTGTCACCGCCTCCCAAGCCTGGTTGATCACATCGCTGCCCATCCTGTGGCCAGAGCGGGGGTAGAGGACATTGCAGCAGGCCTCCACATTGTCTAAGAGATGTTCCAGTGATGCATCATTAAACCTGGGAGCTGCAGTCTTTTTGACTTTTGTAGACATCTTTCCTGCAGTAGCCCTGAGCTGGAAGCACTGAGATGTGTGCACATGCCTGGACTTTAAATATGTCGCCCGGCATGGCTTGGCAGGTGAATGAGAGCATGCCCACCATGGAAACGGCGTGTTTTCCACGAATACATAACTAAGCAGGTTTGAGACGATACGGCATGAAAACCCACCAGTACAGCCGGCGGGTAAACGTCGTTTTACCCGGCCACTACCACACTTAGTGCAAAGCTGGGACGATTCTGCCCTATGTTGCACCTTAATAGGGAACTTAACACTTGGATCAACAACTAAAAACACATGAAGCCACATGACAATTTTCTATGTAGAAGCAAATAACAATTAACTTTTGCTTTTCCTGGTCTAAGGATTTTTAAAAAGTTGTCATTCATTATAAGTACCGTTCTGTATCTATAATATATTTATTTCCACTGCAAAATATTCGTCACATAAGGAAGACTTGCATTTATACCGCACCTTTCACAGCTAGCAGCCCAAAGTGGTTATAGTTAATAAAGTACTTTTGAAGCATAGTAACTGTTGCACTGCAGGAAACACAATGGAAAATTTGTGCAGAGCAAATCCCCACAAACAGCAATGTGATGACCAATTATCTGTGTTTTGTAATGTTGATTGAGGGATAAATATTGGTCAGGGATAATTCCCCTGCTCTTCTTTGAAATAATGTCAGGGGATCTTTGTCCGCCGGAAAGGGCAGGCCGGGCCTTGGTTTAATGCCTCATCCAATAGATGACACCTCTGACAGTGCAGCACTCCCTCAGTATTTTACTGTGAGCCTTGATTTTGTACTCAAGAACTGGAGTGGGATTTGAACCCACAACCTTTTGATGCAGAAGCAGCAGTACTTATAACTGAGCCACAGCTGACATGTATATCATTTCAAGAAATGAAGGGAAGATATTCTAATTTGTGAAGAATATTAATCAAAAATGTTCTTTCTTGCAGAGACACCCACCCACCTCCCCCAATCCTTCCGCCCCCACCCCATCACCATCCCCATGCCCCCACACCATCCCCACCCCCCTCACCATCCCCCCCACCATCCCCATCACCGCCATCCCACTCATCCCTTCCCCAATACCCTCACCATCCCCCCACGCCACCATCCCCCCCACCACCACCCCAATATCCTCACCATCCCCCCCAGCACCAGCCCCACCCCAATACCCTCACCATCTGCACCACCCACCCCCCCCCCCCAACCCCCCACCCCACCACACTTGTGGATGTGCACTGCCACTAGTAACCCTACAGAACCACTGGTTTCTAGGAACAAATTGAATATCTGCATTTAAAACTGGTTTAGTGATGATCCAGAAATGCCCAGAGATGAGCACATAGCAGTGATAAACCATTCTGATGTTCCTCAGCTCCGGGCACCAGGTCAACATCCAGTTCTGGTTTCTACTGCCTGCTTTGTTACAGATATTCTCTGGTCTGTGGGGAAAATCTGAAAATAGAATGGCAATGGAACGGAACCCAGTAAGACATTAACAAAGTAAAATCCTGCTTTTTGAACGATGTATTATTTCATGAGTTCTTTTATTTGCTGACAAGGATTTCATCTCTAGAAAGTATAATGATCACTCAGGATTAGGAAGACAGCAAACAGGCACAAGTGGGAAGGAATGTTCTCAACTCTTAAAGCATTTTAGTGTTCGTGAATTTACCGACGCCAGCTTGTGAAATAGTTTGCATTAAAATATATTTGTTATATTTTCACCATCATAATACTGCCCACCTATCTGCTGCTGAAACAGTTAAGTATGACTTCTTCATCAGACAAAACTATTCTGATGTTCTCCTGGCTGTTTTCCCGTCCGCACCTTCTATAAATTTCAGTGCATCCAAAACTCTGCTGCCCATATCCCAAAACAAATCCCATTCACTGACTACCCTTGTCCTTGCTGACCATGAATTTCTCCCAGCATACCAAGTTCTCAAATTTAATACTAACATCCTCATAATTAAATCCCTTTTTCGAGTTGTCCTTTTTATCTCAATAACCTCTTCCATCCCTTCAACTGCACTGCTCCCCCACTCCTGAAATTGTCTTTTCTCTCACTTGCTGCTTGTTTATCTCCTCCTCCTTTTAGTCCACAATTAGATCTGTGTTTTCAGCCGCTTAGGCCCTATGCTCTGGAACTCCCTCCTTAAATATATCTGCATCTTCACCTCTCCCTTCTTTAAGAATCTCATTGATAACATGGAGCCCCCACCTCCACCCTCTTTGACCAGACATTCATCCATCCCTCCTGAAATCTCCTTCAGCTCCGTGTAATTTGAACATTACACCTATGAAGCACTTAGTGACATTTTTCTATGTTAAAGGTACAAAACAAGTTGTTGTTATCTACACACTCAACCAGGAGCTATTTTGCACGCATGAGACAAAAGAGGAAGTAGCAAATTCAGGGCAGGATGTACATGGCTGGGCTGCTTGGTGTTGGCACCCCGACTTAACTGTATATTTCTTTGCAGCTGCACTTTAAATTAATCTCCCAAAGTGTTTGCAGGACAACAATTTACACAAGTCCAAAACAGTCCCACAAAACATGACCATAATTTTCATGAAATCAGACTTTCTGGATTCATTAATTATTGTCAAATTTGATATTTCTTAAAGGTTTAATTTTGTAGAGGAAGTTGAAACGGTAACAACTAAACCTTAAGTTGTTCAAAATGTTTATTTTTCAAAAACCGGCCATTTCTGTTTCCAATCCAGGGTTCAAAATGGTTTCTCACAAAATAAAAGAACAAAAATTTTATTTCACAGTAAAAATAAACCTAATGTAATATTATAGTTTGCACCTTTGAGTATATTCGTTGTTACATTTACTCAGAGGCCTCACTCAAAATGTTGTGGTCGTAATTGATCACCTTTCCAAAGTTAGTATTCTGTCAGCTGTAAGAGAGTTAACAAGTAAATCTGTGCCTTTACTTCTCAGGAAGCAGCAGTCTGAGCATGAGCATGGTGGACAATCTTCAGGCCTTAATAGGGCTTTGACAGTTCGGCAGGTGCACAGCTGGATTGACTATGCGCCCACCGAACTGAAACTCTAAAGGATGCGGGGTGACGTCGGGTCCCAAACCCGTGCGCCAACTGGGAAATTCTGCCCCGGACGTAGTGAGGAGGATGCCAAGGGCAGAGGTGGGTTGGGTGGAAGACCTGCCCTTGGGGCTTCGGCACTGTATCCAAAGTTTTAAAAAACAACAAAACATCTCTACAGCCCTCACCCCTCACCCCCCCCCACCCACACCCCATGCCCCATTCATGCCACTTCATGGCTTGTGCTCACCCCATGCTAACCCTAACCCCTATACCATCCATGCCCCAGTACCCAACCCCATGTTTCCTTATTTCCTCCATGCCAACCTATGCCCTTGTAGTCACTCCCCATGGCCCGTTATCATCCCTATGTCAACCCATGCCACTACCCACAACTCTTTTGTCCTTACACCTTCAACACAAATTCATCCAAAATCCACCATGCTCAGCCTTCAAGACACACGCAGAGATGAGATAAAATGAAGCTCTACAAAATAAAGTTCTAAGTGTCTATTGCAGACCACCATGTTGAAAATACGCTCTGATTCATAAAAACCCATTTACAACATTTACATTCCTTCAACTACATAATGATTTATAGCAAGAAGAATTGGAATTCATAGTCCCACTTCAAAGAGTTCATAAACCCTTAGAGCTTTCAATCAAACTTTGAAATGACAGACATCCTACTGTGCTAATAGATAGTTGTGAAATCAGTCCTGTAGCACCAATCTAGTAATGAAAGCCTTCAGGGTTATGTCATTAGACAGAATGAAATAGCAAGCATTTTTTTTAAACACTCCAGGCATTTTCTTTTAACATTTAAAGGGCAGCTCTTTTAAATGCCTTGACAGCTCAAGAGATCCATTTTTTGAATTCATTCATGGGATGTGGGCTTTGCAGGCTGGGCCAGCATTTATTGCCCATCCCTAATTGCCCGTGAGAAGGTGGTGGTGAGCTGCCTTCTTGAACTGCTACAATCCATGTGTTGTTAGGAAGGGAGTTCCAGGATTTTGACCCAGAGACAGTGAAGGAACGGCAATATATTTCCAAGTCAGGATGATGAATGACTTAGAGGGGAACTTCCAAGTGGTGATGTTCCCATCCATCTGCTGCCCTTGTCCTTCTGGATGGTAATGGTCGTCGGTTTGGAAGGTGCTGGTGGAGGAGCCTGCAGTTCATCTTGTCAATGGTACACACTGCTGCTACTGTGCGTCGGCAGTTGAGGGAGTGAATGTTTGTGGATGTGGTGCCAATCAAGCGGGCTGCTTTGTCCTGGACAGTCTTGAGTGTTGTGGGAGTTGCACTTATCCAGGGAAGTGGGGAGTATTCCATCACACTCCTGACTTGTGCCTTGTAGATGGAGGACAGGCTTTGTGGAATCAGGAGGTGAGCTACTCATCATACGATTCCTAGCCGCTGACCTGCTCTTGTAGCCACAGTATTTATATGGTTAGTCTAGTTCAGTTTCTGGTCAATGGTAATCCCCATGATGTTGATAGTGGGGGATTCAGTGATGGTAATGCCATTGAATGTCATAGGGCGATGGTTGGATTCCATTTGACAGTTGCTTTTCACAAGTCCTCTTGACAATTTTGAAGTTCCTCTTGCCAGGACCTCTGGATACATTTGACAGATCCTCTTGACGCTTTGGACAGTTGATGTTGACATTGATAGGGCTGTTGACGGTTAATGAGCTTGACAGTTAATGAGTTTAGGCACTTTTTATGCACATTCATGCCTAATTTTAACAATTCCAAAGGGCACCTTATCTCCCCCAAAGGTGTCCTGGGACCATACCCTAAGGGGTACCCTTCCTCTCCAAAAGGATACCCTGGTCATCCAAAGAAATGCACAAAGTTCAGACCTGCTCTTACCTAGTCTAACCAACACACTTCAGGTTTCATACTCCTGGTCTACCAAAATCCCACTTCAGTGGAGGCAGCTGACATGTGAACTGCCCCTTTTCCCGCCCATGGAAGCTCTAATTTTAGGGCACTTCCACCATTTTCACCACGATGGAGAGGCTCAGGGCACTCCTGACATGGCATTTCCAGTTGCCCCACTATTTTACAAATCAAGTCAAGGTAAAAGGAAACAGACACAGTCAGTTGTTTAATGCTGGTTTCTTTTGATTTAGAGCAACAAACTTACTGTCAGATACAATTACTCTCCAAATGCCATTGGGAATTTGCATGCCGCTATATTACAAAGACTTAACAATTTAGAAACTTTCCACAACACAGATTTCAGCAGTGGCTCAAGAAGGACAGCCCAAAATAAACACAACTCCACCTTAGCAACTGTTCTCCAAACTGCAGATTAGTAAGGATTGTCACTGACAATCCATTGATACGTGCAAAATGTTGCATCAATAGCTAATCATTCCTCATTCCTGATACTCATTTTATAATTAAAATAACACACTGCAATGAGGCACTTTACATATCATACAATTTAACATGGTTGGGAGATTTTCCTAAAACAGCACATGGATTCTGTTCACAAAGCTTGATCCAAATGGAACTCTGTTACAATTGCAAAATTAATACAAACAGCAAATTTCAAAACAATTGTAGGAAGACAATAATCAGACCTTTTGTGTAACTGGATCTAGGAATATCAATATCCTTTTTGATCATCTTTCGGACAGTTTAAATATATGAGTACAGCAACTCATCATACAGATTAGAAAGTGCAACAAATGTTCCAATTAAATAAATATCAGTTAATATTTGGCAGAAAAATTTATTTGTCTTCTTAAAATAAAACATTACACTTTACTTCGTACAAATTTTGTTTAATAAGTATCGTGAAGTACAATCCTAAGGCGAATGTCGAGGGACCTGGTTGAAATTTGGATAAACTCCCAACATCTGACCTATATAATGTAAATTCAATATGAAATAAATGTGTTTTAAAAAAACAGAAAAGCTTGTTTCTGTATGACATATAATACAGTATTACTAAAATTTCTTTTGTAGCAATGATATTCATAAATATCTTTCAATGCATTATTATTTGTGAGATGGGATATATTTGCATAACCCCTCAAAAAATAAGCAATGAGGATATGTGACAGCAAAGTGCAAGATGTTTCCTTCTCTATACAAAGCTTGGAATTGGTTAAAATAGGGAAATCACATGATCTTAACCACAGACCTGTGGCCTAGCCCTGATGCAAGATTGACAGCTCTAATTCAAGAACAGCAGGGAATAATTGTAATGTGGGCAAACCAGACAGGCAGGCAGGAAGATGACGTGCAGGTACCAGGACTCTTAAGAGCCCAACATGTTTGGAGATGCTGAATGTTGCTAATTTAACCAACAGAACAGTCAAAATTGCAACACACTTGGAATCCCAATTACACCGAGTCCCTTCTGGCAAAATTACACAATACAAGATTCCTAGGTGAGAAAGGCTTCGAACAGTAACTATGCCTTTATGGGGTCAAGAAGTTTGCCTGGGCTTGTTATGCACCTGGATTTAGCTGGAGAAGCATCACAGCATAAATCGCATTGAGTTTACAGCCCTCTTCTTTGCAATCCTGTGGATACTGACATTTTGAACAATCTCCAAACAAGGCTCTTCTTTTCAGTCCCAGACCATTAATGTGGCTTGGAGTGACCCCCCAGCACAGATCCACCTCTGGCAGGGCATAGCACTGGCAAAAGGAGAAGATAATTTGAGTGCTGCTCACTACTATAGGGATGAAACTAAAACAGTAATAGCATTCAACTTCACTTTCCTTCATGTTGCCTGTAAGTCACTGGCCTTAAATTCCTTATGACTGCTGCTGGTTTCAAAGATAATCATGGGATGGTGATCCAAGAAGGACCACAGCAACCTCTCAAGTCTACAATGGTCTCAGCACCAGCCCAACCCTAACATTTGCCTTCCTGGAAACACTCTGCCTGAGCACCCAACAGGCCAATGTGAAAGAAAGTAAGGCAGAGACTTTGAACACAGCCTCCCACCCTATGCCCATCTCTGCAAAAGGCCTGTACCTACTGCAGGTGCAGGTTCAGCTCTTGATATTACACATCAATACCAAGGGGGCAGAGATTCAGAGCAATAGGTCTTCAAACTTTTCCTTAGTCATTTATTATTACCTCTGGGAAATGGAGTGTCAGGAAAATCAACACCACAATCTGTTAATGTTTCAAATCACTGACATTTTCAAGGAACTTGAGTGGGTTAGAGTGGGAAGCTCAAGGTTCAAATTCCATTCCAGCAATTGTTAGCCACAGAAAGACCATTCATGATGCTGACAAACAGGTTGATAATCAACCTGCAAATCCTTCCAACATGCCCATGTCAGGCGGTAAGAGTGGGAGAGAATCCTGGTCAGCTATGTTTGATTTGGAGTGGTGACCTTCAAGCTAGAACCACTTGTCTGATGCTTATGGTCCCTCACAGATATGGCTAATTACAGATAGATGGATGGAGTGGGACTGTACAAAAGGCATCAGTTGCTAATTGCACAGGGCCAAGTTTCTCTCCCATGCCCAATCACAGAAAAGAAAACAAACTTAACGAATAGTGTATCCCTCTTATCTAAAATTTCCTTGGAGTCATTGATTTTCAAGAACTGTGCCAAGATGGCCCTCAGCCAATTGTCTCCCCAAGCAGGGGCTCAAGGCACTGATTGATGTGTTCCCAATATCCTACAGCATTGAAGAACACTGGCTGAAAATGAGTAGAATTAGGTGCATGCTTCCATCTGAGTAATCCTAGGGGAAACCATTAACATTTTGAATCAGTGCTTCCGATACCTTGGCAGGCCTTGGATCTTCCTGGGACACCGCCCAGCTAACATATTGTGCATCACAGTAGTCTGCTGAGCAACCTTACCCTACAAAGGGTCCAGAAGAGAAAAACCCAAAGCCTTAGCAATTGAACTACCAAAAATGGCATAGCGTAGATTAAATGGGGCTGAACAAGAGAACACATTGCTGACCTGAGAAAAATATTCAGTGAGTTCTCAAAGAAGTGCTTCTCCTAACTTGTGTCTAACGCATTAACAGCTTGTCTACATCTCCCTCCATAGATTGTTACAATCCCCATAGAAAACGATAACTTTTTAAAAGAAATTCAAACTTTCAGTGAATGGCTGAAAGGATCACTCAACAAGATTTCTGGCCTTAAAACTTTTACTGTAGCAAATAAACTAAAAGTAACATTGACTAAACATTATTTCAGTAGGCAACTTGTACTTTAAATTACAGAAAATATCCCTGCTTTAAGATTTAAAATGACAAAATCTCCCTTCATGGTTATACTTTATTCTCTATTCTCTCGTTGCCAGTCCAAAGTGATTCTTAGCTTCTTTTTTCCTTTTCCAGTGGATGACTTCTAATCTCCAAACTGATTTTCACATTGTGGATTACCCTGGAAATCCCTTCCTCTAGCCAAAGCTTCCAGCATCATTTAAACCTTCACAGCATTGGTCTTGTCAATCCAAGAACAAGCTCCCATCCACATTTTACATGATGAACAATAAAGACTTGCTGCCCCTATCATTCTGACTGCTTGAGCTCTTTTTCTCTCTCTTTCTGTCAGATTCATACAGACTTACCCTGGATGTGTGGCTTAGTGATATATTTAGGAAAACATGTAACCTGACCCTACAATGGCTTATAAACTCAGGCGTTTACAGCACAGAAGGAGGCCATTCAGCCCATCGTGTCCAATCTGGTCAACAAAGATCTAACTACACTAATCCAATTTTCCAGTGCTTGGCCCATAGCCCTGGAGGCTATGGCAATGCAAGTGAATATCTAAATACATCTTAAACGTCACAAGAGTTTCTGACTCAACCACCCTTTCAGGCAGTGAGTGCCAGACGCCCACGACTCTCTGGGTGAAAAAAAAATTCTCAACTCCCCTTTTAGCCTTCTACCTCTTACCTTAAATCCATGCGCCCTGGTTATTGACCCCTCTACTAATGGAAAAAGTGCCTTCCTATCCACCATATCTATGCCCCTCATAATCTTATACAACTTTATCAGGTCCCCTCTCAAGCTTTTCTGCTCCAAGGAAAACAACCCCAGCCTATCCAATCTTTCATCATAGCTCAGACCCTCCAGCCCAGGTTGCATCCAAGTAAATCTCTGCACCACCTCCAGTGCAATCACATCCTTCCTATAATGTGGTGACCAGAACTGCACGCAGTACTCCAGTTGTGACCTAACCAGCATTTTATACAGTTCCAGCATAACCTCCCTGCTCTTATATTCTACACCTCGACTAATAAAGGCAAGTATCCCAAATGCCTTCTGAGCCACCTTATCTACCTGCCCTGCTACCATCAGGGACCTGTGGATATTCACACCAAAGTCTCTCTGATCTTCAGTACTTTCCAGGGTCCTACCATTTATAGTGTAATCCCTTGCCTTGTTAGCCCTCCCCAAGTGCATTACCTCACACTTTTCCAGGCTGAATTCCATGTGCCACTGCTCTGCCCACCTGACCAGTCCATTGATATCCTCCTGCAGTTTACGGCTATCCTCCTCACTATTTACCATCCTACCAATTTTCATGTCATCCACGAACTTCATAATCATGCCCCCTACATTTACGTACAAATCACGGAATCACAGTGCAGAAGAGGCCCTTCGGCTCATCGAGTCTGCACCGACATGTGAGAAACACCTGACCTAGCTACCTATCTAATCGCATTTACCAGCACTTGGTCCATAGCCTTGAATGTTATGATGGGCCAAGTGCTCATCCAGGTACTTTTTAAAGGATGTGAGGCAACCCGCCTCCACCACCCTCCCAGGCAGGTCATTCCAAACCGTCACCACCCTCTAGGTAAAAATGTTTTTCCTCACATCCCCCTAAACCTCCTGCCCCTCACCTTGAAATTATGCCCCCTTGTGACTGACCCTTCAACTAAAGGGAACAGCTGCTCCCTATCCATCCTGTCCATGCCCCTCATAATCTTGTACACTTCAATCAGGTCACTCCTCAGTCTCCTCTGCTCCAACGAAAGCAACCCAAGTCTATCCAACCTCTCTTCATAACTTAAATGTTTCATCCCAGGCAACGTCCTGGTGAATCTCTTCTGCACCCTCTCCAGTGCAATCACATCCTTCCGATAATATGGCGACTAGAACTACACACAGTACTCCAGCTGTGGCCTCATCAAGGTCCTGTACAACTCAAACATGACCTCCCTACTTTTGTAATTTATGCCTCGATTGATAAAGGCAAGTGTCCCATATGCATTTTTCACCACCCCACAAATATGCCCCCCTGCCTTCAGAGATCTATGGACACACACACCAAGGTCCCTAAGTTTCTCAGAACTTCCTAGTGTCATGGCTGTTCATTAAATACTTCCTTGTCAATTACTCCTTCCAAAGTGTATCACCTCTCACTTTTCAGGGTTAAATTCCATCTGCCACTTATCTGCCCATTTGACCATCCCGTCTATATTTTCCTGTAGCCCAAGACACTTAACCTCACTATTAATCACCCGGCCTATATTTGTGTCATCCGCAAACTTACTAATCCTACCCCCCACATAGTCACCTATGTCATTTATATAATCATTTATGTACACCACAAACAAAGGGCCCCAGCACCGAGCCCTGCGGAACCCCACTGGAAACACACTTTCAGTCATGGAAACAGCCCTCTACCATCACCCTCTGCTTCCTGCCTCTCAGCCAATTTTGGATCCAATGTATCACTTTGCCTTGGATCCCATGGGCTCTTACTTTCTTGACCAGTCTGCCATGAGGGACCTTATCAAAAGCCTTGCTAAAGTCCATGTAGACCCTCATCAACATTCCTGGTTACCTCCTCAAAAAATTCAATCAAATTTGTCCAACACGACCTTCCCTTAACAAATCCATGCTGACTATCCCTGATTAATCCGTGTTTCTCCAAGTGCAGATATATTCTGTCCCTCAGAACTCTTTCTAGTAACTTCCCCACCACTGAGGTTAGACTGGCCTGTAATTTCCTGGTCTATCCCTTCCTCCCTTTTTTAATAATGGAACAACTTTAGCAGTCCTCCAGTCTTCTGGCACCTCACCTTTGGCCAGAGAGGATTTGAAAATTATTGCCAGGGCCCAGGATGTATCTTCCCTTTCTCGCTCAGTAGCCTGGGATACATCTCATGTGGGCCTTCGGATTTATCCATTTTTAAGACCGCTAAATCCACTACTTCCTCCTTTATCTCTGTTAATTTCCTCTAATATTTCACAGTCCTCCACCTTGATGCCTATATCTGCATCATCTTTTTCCATTGTGAAGACCAACACAAAGTATTCATTGAGGACTGTACCCATGTCTTTCGGGTCCACACACAGATTAACTCTATGGTCCCTAATTGGCCTTACTCTTTCCCTAGTTATTCTCTTGCTCTTTAAATGTTATATTTTTAAAACCCTTTGGGTTTTCATTTATTCTATCCACCAATGCTTTCTCATGCACTCTTTTAGCTTTCTTATTTTCCTCTTTTGTGTTCTTTACTTCTACCCATATGGCCTCATTTGATGATCCTTCCAAGATATCATCCCTCCTCACTGCTATAAATGATTCTTTGATCAATATTGCGACCACCCCCATCTCTTCTCTCCCCCTCTCTATCCCACCTGAATGCCCTATAACCAGGAATGTTGAGCTGCCAATCCTGCCCTTCTTTTAGCCAAATCTCAGTCATAGCTATATCATCATACTCCCATGTGCCTATCTGTGCCCTCAGCTCATTTGTCTTATTCCTCAGGCTCCTTGCATTAAAATATATTCCATTTAGCCTTGCTAAACTCACTTCTTTCTTATATAGCCTATATTTCCTCTGCCTCCCAGACTCTCTAACTAGCCTTTTAGCTTCTAATTCCATCTCAGCTTCTCTCCCTCTGAACTACTTTTCAGGATCCCATCCCCTACCAATTTAGTTTAAATCTGCCCCAACAGCATTAGCAAACCTCCCCACAAGGATGTTGGTCCCATTCCTGCTCAGATGTAACCCATCCAACTTGTCCCCCAATGCACCAGGAATCTAAAGCCCTCCCTCCTGCATCATCTCTCCAGCCATGCATTCATCTGTTCTTTCCTTCTGTTCCTATACTCACTACTGTGTGGCACTGGGAATAATCCAGAGATTACTACCTTTGAAGTCCTGCTTTTCAATTTCCTACTTAACTTCCTGAAGTCTGCTTGCAGGACCTCATTTCTCTTTCTTCCTATATCATCGGTCCCAACATGGACCACAACTTCTGGCTGTCCACTTTCTCTCTTCAGAATGCCTTGCAGCCGTTTCATAACATCCTTGACCCTGGCACCCAGGAGACAATATACTATCCTGGAGTCACATCTATGGCTGCAGAAGCGCCTGTCTACTCCCCTCACTAATGAATCCCCTACCACTATTACCCTTTCACACTTCTTCCTCCCCATGGCTTTGACTCTGGTTGGCCTCCACAGAGGAACCATCACTCTTACCATTTTCCAAAGCCAAAAAACAGTTTGCAAGCAAAATGCACTCGAGGGATTCCCTTACAACCTGCCTGGTCCCCTTCATCTGTCTGGCGGTCACCCATTCCCTCTCCGCTTGTACTTGATTAAGCTGCAGGTGACCACATCCTGAAACATGCTATCCACGAACCTCTCAGCCTCGTGATTGCACTGTAGTGCCCCCAGCTGCTCCTCAAAACCAGTTGCTCCAGTCAGAGGCACCTCCAGCACACACATTCATCCAGACTGCCGGGAGCATCAAGGATTTCCCACGTGGCACATGATGTGAAAATTACAAGACTGAGGTCCCCAGATATATCTTAACTAAATAGAATATGGACCCTTACTTTTATTTTACCCTTACTCCTACTTGAGGATAGACTAGATGCTAGATCCTCTAGATAGACTAGATCCTCTAGGTGCTGCTGGCTGCCTGTCCCAGAGTCCTACTATCACACTCTCTGCTTCCTATGGACTCTTCCCCTCTCAAAGCCCATCACCATAGCAATGTGAATCATATTTGTCTTGCATCCAGGTAGAAATGCTAATTAGATATCCTTTAGACCCGTAACTCCATTCTATCTTAAAATTAAATAAACAGTTGAAAGTATAACCATTTACAAAACCTGACATTCCTAATGTTTCCCTGGGACTTGGAGACTAACAGTATATCCACCATTTACGCAGCTGCCCTGTTCATTGTTTACAGGCATTGAATATCTTGCACCTTCTTCTCAGTAAAATAACCTGGGGCCCCTCTTTAACCCTTAACAACCAAGGCAGCCAGGCTTGCTGTCAGCAGAATTCAGAGCAGGTCACATAATCCCTTCATTCCTCCAACTTATCCTAAATTAAAGACACAATCCCAAACACAACAATCTTATACAAATGCACATTTGTAACTAGATTTCTCAAATAATGTCTCCACCTAAAATTTCACTTAAATCCCAAATTCCTGGTATTTCCAAAACCTTCTACAAAACCTTAGCAAGAACACTTTCTGGACTTACTACATTAGCGCAATAAACTTTTTAATACCCAACATGTGATTGTCTGCTGTTTACTTCTGTGATGGCTTCCTCTTAGAGACAGTGACAGCATCCATTTATACTTGCACTCATGCTTCATCTAGGTCCTGCCTCAGGGGAATGAGCAAGTGATATGGAAGCGTGTCCATAAGACCCTTTTGAGTATAAGTTCTGAGATGCAGTACCTACATGATCCATCTCACAAATTAAGAGGAAAATCTGACCCCAAGTCTTTCTGGTGCATGTGCAGGCATGAGAAGGCACTGCAGGAGGTTCCAGATATTTTGCATACTCCTTCAACTCTTCCATAGCCCCATGCTTTTTTTTGGATTGAGGTTAATTAAGCTTGTAGGCTTGGCTCCAAGTAGAATTCCTGCCACCAAGAGAGAGCTCACCGCTACAAAGGGAAATGAGTTGGTACTGTTGTGGCTGTGGGTGTCACAACAGCATCAGAAGATATCCAATTCAATACTTATAAGGGGGATGTAAGAATCCCAAAAATCGATGCAGTGTTTATAAGCCTTGACCAACAAAGCTAAGTAAGGGGAAAAATTGGAAGGAATATGTCCATTTCTAGTCCCTTTCCCTCCATCATCAAGTTTCTGGCCTTCTAGTCCTTAATCCAGGATTACAGCAAGACTGCTCCTACCAGTCCCAGGAAGCAGCAGGAATAGGACAATGATAAGATAATTTGCTGAGAACCCAGGCTCCACCTCCCTGCTGACATTTATATTCAGTGGCCCCAGCAGTAAGCCTCACTGTCCAATTTTGGGCAGGATGGCTTTAGTAAATCAAGCTCATAAAGCAAGTGAAAACAAGTATTGTGAAATTTGGTAATGCACGACCATAGGGCTCAACTTCCTCTTTCAGATCTAAAGAAAGAGAAGGGCTTGAGAGTTTACAATTATGTCCTATCTAAAAAACCCATCAGACATTGCTTTAGTTGAAATAATAATGTGGTAAAGAGCTTCAAGATGCCCTTTGTCACTAGTGAGTGGAAAAAGGTTGGTTAGAAGGTGAAGGCTTGAATGAACTTTGAGCTGGGGAATAGATCTACATTATCTTTTCTCAGTATTTACACAAAGAGGCTGCAAAGAGATATAGACAGGTGAAGCAAGTGGGCAACAAGGTGGCAGATTGAAAATAATTTGGGTAAGTGTGATGCTTTTCACTTTAGTCTAAGGATAGAAAAGCAGAATATTTTTTTAAAAGGTGTGAAACTTGAAAACGTTAATGTTCAGAGGGATTTAGGAGTACTTGTACAAGGGACACAAAGTTAACATGCAGATACAGCAAGAAATTAGGAAGGCAAAAGGCATGTTGGCCTTTATTTTAAGGGGATTGGAGTACAAGAATAAGAAAGTCTAGATACAATTGTACAGATGAGACCACACCTTGAGTACTGTGCACTGTTTTGGTCTCTACATCTAAGGAAGGAGATACTTGTGTTGGAGGCATTATAGCAAAACCTCACTAGATTGGTCCCTTGGATGACAGGGTTGATCTATGAAAAGAGGCTGAGTAAATTGGGTCCATGTTTCCTGGAGTTTAGAAGAATCAAAAGTGATCTCTTTGAAACATAAAAGATTCTGAAGGGGTTTGAGAGTGTAAAGAGAGAGAGTGATTGAACACCATGTCGAACACCAGGGCACAGTCTCAGGACAAGAGGCTGAGCAATTAGGACTGAGATGAGAAGAATTTTTTTTCACTGAAGGAATTGTGAGTCTTTGAAATTCTCTACCCTAGAGGGTTGTGGATGCTCTATTGTTGAATATATTTAAGGCTGAGATGGACAGGTTTTTGGTCTTTCAGGGAATCAAGGGATATGGGGGGGCAGGTGGGGATGTGCAGTTGAAGCCAAAGGTCAGCCATGATTGTAGTGAATGGTGGATCAATCGCAGTGGGCTTTATGGTCTATCCCTGCTTCTATTTCTTATATTCTTATGTATTTGTAGGGCTTCTCCATATGAGGGTAGAATATGAATGTTTGGTCCCTTCCTTCTGCATGTGTTGCCTTCCTTATATGTTCCGCAACTGGAGTATAATTATGAAAATTGGAGCTTTTCACTATGACAAACAATGATACTATGTTTCAGCATACTGTCCACAGTAAAAGTAATAACCAATTCTTGATTGTGTGGCTATATTAGATAGAAATGTTATTTTGAGCTAAATACATGTCAAAATATGTTGAAGAAAGGTTTCTGGAGAAGGTTATAATGGGCATTGATAATACAACTGAAGTATTTTTTTAAGATGGTGAGTGTTAGTCAATTATCATACATACTGAGTACACTACATCAAAGGATCTATGGATTATTATGATGGGTTCTGCTGCCTTAGCAGATCCATTAAGTTCATTAAGCTTCTTTGGGCCATGCCTCCAAGTAGTCTGCATAGTGTTTCCCTCTTCTGTTCATTTAGAGGTCTTGTCATACTGCTGAAGAAGAGCTCTTTTCCTTTTTCTCCAGTAGAATTTCAATGGCTTCCAGGCATTCTTTCAGCAAAGAAGGGTGGTACTTTAAAAACCAAGAAATTGTAATACTAGCCCATTTAAGTTATCACAAAGAAGATCTTTAAATCCGGCAGCAGTGCCAGGTTTCATGCTCACTAATGAGAGAGTTCCCAATCTTAGGTGTTTTCAGACATTTGCCTCAACAAAATTAAGAAAAAAAAACACTGGAATTAGTCAACTTCCATTCTATTGCTAAAGTCTGTTTAACAGCAGAGTAGAATTTGAAGGCTGTCATGCTTACTCTGTATAGTGCTCTGACCAATTCACACTTTAAGTCCAATGCCCAATGCTGGTACCACAACACGAGAGACATTACAGGGAAAAACCACAAGACTAAGTATAAAGCAATTGAGCTTTAAGATACCTTTTTTAACCTGGAAATGAAGCAGCAGGGAGACAATCTTGGAGATATTCTAGAAAATCTGGTTTGCTAATATCCTTTGAAGAAGGAAAATCTGCCTTCTTTTCCTAGTCTGGCCTACACAGACCCACAGAAATGTGATTGACTCTAACTGCCTGCTGAAATAAGCTCGCAAGACATGCAGTTATATCAAACTGTGACGGAAAAGTTGAATAAGACCAGATGAACCACCTGGCATCAATCTAGGCACCAGCAACAAAGGCGCAACTTGCCCAGTCACACTGCAATGTCCTCCTCAGCAGCAGCTGAAGACTTGCTTGAAGTCTGTGGGACAGCTCTCCCAACAACCTGACAAGTAATACTCCACCGGTAGGACAGACCCACCAGAGGTGGAGACAAAGTGATATACAGTCAGGAGGGATTGGCTATGGGAGTCCTCAATATTGACTCCTGACCCCATGAAGTCTCATGGCATCAAGTCAAACCTGGGCAAGGAAGCCCCGGCTAATTACCACATATCACTCTCCCACAGCTGATGAATCAGTACTCCTACATGTTGAACACTGCCTTGAAGAAGCACTGAGGGTAGCAAGGGCACACATGTATATATACTTGTGCTCTGGGTTGGGGTCATCAATGTCCACCACCAAGAGTGGCTTGGTAACACCCTCCTGACACAGCTGGCCGATTCCTGAGGACATGTTTGCCAGGCTGGGCTTGC
This sequence comes from Carcharodon carcharias, assembly GCF_017639515.1. NCBI lineage: Eukaryota > Metazoa > Chordata > Chondrichthyes > Lamniformes > Lamnidae > Carcharodon > Carcharodon carcharias. The sequence continues at coordinate 95,585,715 of NC_054475.1, forward strand.
AGCAGCTGGTGAGAGAACTAACAAAAGGGAAAAACCTATTTGACGTCGTCCTTACCAATCTATCTGTTGTAGGTATAGCTGTCCATGATTGTATTTGTAGGAATGACCACCACACAGTCCTAATGGAGACAAAGGGCAAAATTTTACATCCCATAGGTGGGCCGTGCCCGACCCTATCAGGCGTAAAATTGCACAAGATGACGTTGGGTGAGCGTCCTGAAGTCATCGCGTACTCACGCAATATCTTGCTTGGACATGTGCAAAAAGTCGGAAGCACGCCCGCCAACAATTAAGTGGCCAATTAAGCCCATTAACTGTGCAATTGCCTGCAACTTTTCATGGCCCATCCAACCTTACAGTTGGCGGACGGGCGAATCGGCCAGGCGGCCTTTACATTTTTTCATCAAGCCTCATCCAAGGGCGGGATTAAGTTTGCGTTAGGAAATTAAAATAAATATCTGGGGACAGCATTTTCATGAGGTATGCTTTCAGGTGCTCGATTGTGATGCATGGACATTTTTTTTGCCGCTTTATTTCATTTGCAGGTCTGCAGTGCCCTGAGGCAGATGTCTGCCTTCAGGGAGCTCTCTCTCGCAGCACTCACCCGTGCCCATGGTGATGTTGTCACCCGCCCCCATCCCTACACCAGCAGCGCTGAATTTTTCAGTGCTCGTTTCACGCTGGCTGACCATTAATTGGCCAGCCAGCGTGAAATCGCGGTCAGGGGCCGATCGCGGTTGGGTGCCCATTCCCTGGCCAATCCTAGGCCTGCCGCTTGTGCGTGCCCGATGGGAGAAAAATTCAGGCCAAAGTCTTGTCTTAACACTGAGTCTACCGTCCATTGTGTTGTGTGGCACAATCACCGTGCTAAATACAATAAATTCAGAACCAAGCTGTTCAAAACTCAGCATCCACGAGGAGCTGTGGGCCATTAGCAGCAGCTAATTTGTACTCCACCACAATCTGTAACTTCATGATCCAGCATATCCTTCAACTCTACCATTAACAAGCCAGGGGATCAATCCTGGTTGAATGAGGTGTGTATGAGGGCATGCCAGGAGCAGCAAAGCTGCTGCTTGTATCTACTCCTGCCAGGAGGTCTGTATGCCATGCGTGCCCATCTTGCACCATTCCTCACACATCCACTGTAGCTCATCTGCAACCACTCTGTTACATCCGTCATCCAACATGCCAAGGTGGGCCCTCTTTCTGTTGTCCTCCACTTTTCTCTTTCAAAGAGATCACTGTAGCTTTTTTAGCTCTGATCAAATGGTTGAAATACTGACATTTTCTTTTCTAAATGTCACTTTTAGAGTTCTTTTCGCTCTTGCTATTTCAAGCACCTCTAACGTTTGTCTCATATGCTTAAAATTCAGTGTACAGACTATGTCTTAGCTTCCACGTTTCAAAGGCCTCGATTATCTTCCATAGATCTTTACTTATTGTCCTGGTTTCTGAGGCAGACAGGAAAGTGGATAAAATGTAATTTTTTCCTTGTTACAATCTTGAGTTTTGTTGTCAACATATCCTTCATCTTCACTAAATTACTTCTGGCTACCTCCATCCTTCCAACTTCTGCACATCTTCCATCTTGTGTTATCATTTGTCTTAACTGTACAAACTTATCTACTTGTTCCAGTGTAACACCATCCACTTCATTCTTCACTCTAGTTTCTTCTAATGTATTCCTTCTAACCAACAGTATCAGGCAAACCTAAATATGAGGTGCTAACCTGGTGAAATTACAAAACAGGACTACATGCATGTCAAACAGTGAAAGCAGCATGCAATAGACAGAGCTAAGTGATTCTGATGGATTGGATCAAAGTTCTGCAGTCCTGCCATATCCAGTTGCACATGGTCATGGACAATTAAGCAACTAATGGAGGATGAAACCCCACAAACATCCCAATCCTCAATAATAGGGGAGCCCAGCATATCAATGCAAAAGACAAGGCTGAAGCGCTGAGTGGATGATCCATCTTGGCCTCCTCCTGATGAGTGGACACAATACACCCGGGCAATTCCACAGCGTCAGGTTGATGCCAGCATCATAGCTGGAACAGCTTGGCTAGGGATGTGGCTAGTTCTGGAGAACAGGTCTTCAATACTACTGTCAGGATGTTGTCAGGGCCTGCAGTCTTTGCTGTATCCAGTTCCTTCAGCTGTTTCTTGATATCATGTGGAGTGAATCAAATTGACTGAAGAATGGCATCTGAATTGTCAGTTATTAAGCAGGCCTTTGCAGAGTCAACTGGGCTGATTTGCTGATGTCATTTCTAGTGCCTTGATTAACATTAGGTGGTTGGTCCATTTTTTGCCTTTGTGGTTTGATACAACTGAATGGTTTGCAAGGCCATTTTTAGCAGTTAAAGGTCAACTACATTGTGTGGGCCTGGAGTGACATGTAGGCCAGATGACATTTCCTTCCCAATGGGGTTTTACGGCAATCAGGTAGTTTCGTTGACATTATTGAGGCCTCCTTTTAATTTTAGACTTATTAATTAAATTTAACTTCCACCAGCTACCACATAGGATTTGAACCTGTGCCCCCAGAATATTAGCCTAGGCTCCTGGATTACAGGTCAGTAACATTACCACTACAGCAGCAGCCCCAGTGACAATAATAACATGGGTAGAAAGAGACAAGAGTCCTACATGCTAAATTTCAGGCATTAGGAAGGAATCCAAACAGAGGGAACTCAGGGGGAGCATTTTCCAAGATATTATCTGTGCCACCTGGTGAAGAGGGGCACAGGATAATTAGGCACATCATCATGTGGTTAAGACTTTGATATATGCAATGTTTCATATTCTCAAATAATGGGACATTTTTTGGAATAGTAGAAGTCTTTACTCACCAGAGGGACTTCACCTAAATGAAAGGGATGGTGGGAAGGGTAGAGGTGTTGGTATGTACAATTGATAGAATGGTGTTTTGTGTCATGGGAGGTTCTTGGAGGTGAAAGCAACCACAAACCTTATGCTGTACCTGCAAAAACACAAATTAAAACATAATCTAATTCCAATGATGGAGAGTACCCACTCACAGTCCTGTCCTTTCTTACGCAATCAACAGCAGGCAGACAGCGCACACCAAATCTAAGACACCTAAGGCTCGTCCTAAAGTAGGCCACAGGCTTGATTTGAATACTTTGATGAGGTGCCGTACCTATCATGGCTCCAGAGGTGACTCACTCAAAGCATCAACTTCAGACTGCCTAGTTTGCTGCTGTCGCCCTCCGTTAAGTCCCTTAGAGCTATTGGTTGGAATAACAATAATGAAAAAAGGGACAATCACAGGCTGCCAGCAACTGTTAGGGGTGCTCTGGAGCTGGGAGGAATCTCTGGAAGAGGCCTAACACCTGTTTTAAGCAGTCACTGCGGACACCTGAAAAAAATCACCTGACCAAATATGGGGTCAGCCACATATCAAGTCTTGGCATCGCAGTAGTGGCTGCAATGAGGAATACATTTTACTGTGTGACCTCTGCACTTGCACTACTCTGCCTAGTTTAATACTTGAGAAAAAGTGCCAACTCCATCCACCTCATGCCACAAATGCCCTGCTGCAACGCTATTAAGAAATGTCCTTGTTGATCTTTTCATTTGGCTACTCTCATCTGGACTTTGTTACAAATTAAGATTTAAGTGGAAGTCTGACTCAAATAGAACTTCAAGACCAGTGCATTTTTCTGTAAAAATAGTGAGTTATTTTCAGTCAGCTTTCATTTTTGAAATTGCTTTGAACTCGAGAATAGGGATGTAGCAAATAGAATCTTTTGTTGTTTTGCTCAATACATAATTCCTCACTTTAAGACCACATACTCCACTTCCTTTTTATTCAAAATATTTTATATTTTGAAATTGATTAACATAAGATCACCATAGCACTAATTTGATGTTACCGCTTGGCTTGTCAATATCATTGTTTCCTGGCCTGGGTACACTTGAAACCTCTCCATAGCACATGGATAGTCCTAACATCACACATCTTGTAAAATTGCAAACGGAAATTCAATAATAAAAGCAAAATACTGCAGATGCTGGAAATCTGAAATAAAAACAGGAAATGCTGAAAAAACTCAGCAGGTCTGGCAGCATCGGTGGAGAAAGAAACAGAGTTAACATTGAGTCTGTATGACTCTTCTTCAGAGCTCAGTTAACTCTATTTCTCGCTCCACAGATGCTGCCAGACCTGCTGAGTTTTTCCAGCATTTTCCGTTTTTACACTGGGAATTCATGGTTACTATTTTGTCAATCTACTGGCAGCCACATGTCTAAAATTAAAATAGTTCAATATGCATATTATTTAATAAGTAGTTAAAGTGAGCCAGGACACACTGGTATAGCATCTGGCTCTTGAGAAGAAGCAAGGTCTATTCTCCAAGCTTCTGTAACAATTCCTGCTACTCCATTCCAAGCTTGATACCCAGGTCCTATATTTCTCTTTCACTCTCTCTTGCCCTACGTGGAGTCTCAGTTTATCTTGCTCTCTCTCTTTTACCGTTATCCCACTTGCCATTATACACGCTTTCTGCTGCCCAAGTCTTTGCTCCTATTTCTCTCTCTCTCTTTTGGGCCCTGGCTCCCACTGCTCTCTCCTACCCATCCCACAACCCTCACTGCATTCCCTCTCTCCAAACCCTGACCCTTGCTACAGGCCAGCAATATCCACTTTCACCTCCTATAGGCATTCTTATATTTTAAAATTCCTTCACACTAGTATTGGCTGCTACAGGGAGCAAGAATCTTTACTTACATGAAAACATCTGACAATGACTAGGGTCGAAGGTTCTGAAAGGTGGAGAGAGACTCAGTAACCCAACCCACTCCCACTCCCTTAACAAATTCCACTTTCAACACTATCTAACAATATGCATCTTTGAATACAGGTGCCTATTGTTAAACTGCGCAAAATTGAATTGGTTCATTTTGTTTTTCATATATACTTTAAATATAATGTTCAAACCTGCTGGCTCAGAGGACGTTGGGACACATTTAGAAATACAGATGTTGCAACATTTTCTTCATTTACTAAGAGTTGTTCTGTTGGAACACTGCTTGAGCAGACCATTCTTTATTAATTTGATATTACATTGTTGGGTAATTGCATTGCATAATATGAACTTAACTGCATAAACCCAGAAAATCCAGAGTTAATTGGCAATCTAAACTGAGTTGGCTGCTCTCAACTGGGGAACAATTGGGGATCTCCAGTGTCTTAGGCTAGGGATATCATCCAAGGCTCCAGGTCATGATCTTTACCCAGTCACTTCTGCTGGAAAGTACCAAGTGTAGATATTGGTTGTCAACAGGATCAAACTCGAACATGATGACTCCTGTAATTGAATAGCAACCAACACTGATTGTTGAAGCCCACATATGAAGAATGTCCACTTGATCTAGGGACCACAGGATGCTGATACTTGTGGAACTACCTCTGCAAGTGTCAATGATTTCAATAGGGTAGATTATTAGTAAAGAAAAAGGAAACAAACTGGAATCATTTGTAAATTATTAAAAAAGAATCTAAATATATGATAAGATGCAAGATGGGACTCCGGGGAAATTCCTGTGTTTCCAAATCTTTCATAATAACAAACATCACATTGCACAAATACTGATCATATATAGATGCTTAAAGCAAGACTCAAAGAAATTTATGTTTGAGTTTTTCTTACAAAACAATATTGTGTTTGGAGAAGCCATGAAGCAATGCCTCATTGAAACATTGTGCATCAGACTAGACCATTGTACTATGTTGAATATCACTACACCTCCATACAAGTATCACACCTAGAGAGAAAAACTCAACCTTAATTAATACACAATTCATTTTAAGCAATTTCATTTTATAAGAACATGTCCATGTGCATGATTGTAACTTGCACTTGTAATGCACCATTAATGTTGAAAAAAATGCCCCAAGACACTCAGCTGTGTAATCAGACAAAAATCTACAATGAGTGAAAGGTGGTGATACTAGGACAGGTAGCTAACAGCTTGGTCTAAGAAGTGGGTTTCAGGCAAGGTCTTAAGGAAGGAGAGAGGTGGAGATGGATAAGCAAGGAGATTTGGAGAGTAAATTCCAGATCTTAGAGCCTTGATAGCTGAAGGCAAAGCTTCCAATCGTGCATCAGAAAGAGTAGGTGACAGCATGAGGGCAGAGTTGGAAAAGTGCAGAGTTCTCAAGTGGTATTAGGTTTGGGGAAGATTAGAGTTAGGGAGGGCTAAGGCCATGGTGGGAATTTGAACACAAGAATGAGAATTTAAAATTTGAGGCATTAGGGGTTGAGGAACCAATTTAGATCAGCAAGCACAGGCAGGATATATGTAAGTGGGTCTTGTTGTTGCTTAGGATAGGAACAGCAAAGATTTTGGTGAACTGAAGTTTATTGAAAGTCAAGGATGAGCAACCAGGCAACAGACCAGAAGGTGACTACTTTATTTGCGCTGACATCAATACACATACGTTTCTGGCCACTAGGGTGATCCAGAGCAAACACATCTGTAGTAAATGTCTGCGGTTTGAGGAGCTTCAGCTCAGAGTCATTGAGCTAGAGCCGAGCTGCAGACACTGAACTGCATCAGGGAGAGGCTTTGTTCCAAGAGGCAGTCACACCCCTTAGGATAGGGTCTTCTGATTTGGTCAGTAGTCAGGGACAGGAGGGTGTGACCGTGAGTGAGGCAGGTATGGGGACCCAGAAGGTAGAAGTGGAGAAGCCTCAACCTTTGCAATTGTCCAACAGGTTCAAGATTCTTGCAACCTGTCTGGATGAAAGTAGTGGCTGCAGGGTAGATGAGCAAACTGACTATGGCACCATGGTACAGGAAGCCATTCAAGTGGGGAAGTTAATAGGAATGTAGTGGCAATTGAGGACAGTATAATCAGGGGAATAGACACAGTTCTCTGCAGCTGAGAGCAAGAGCCAGATGGCTATATTGCCTGCATGGTGCCAGGGTTCAGGACATCTGCTCTGGGCTGGAGAAGAACTTGCGGTGGAAGGGTGAGGATCCAGTGGTTGTGGTTCACAAAGGTACCAATGACATAGGTAGAGCTAGGAATGAGGTTCTCTTCAGGAAGGTTCTGCTCAGGGAGCATAAACAGCTAAAGGCTAAATTCAAAAGCAGAACTTCAAAGGATTATCTCAGCCACAAGCAAATTGGGGTAGGGTAAATCAGATTAGGGAATTAAATGTGTGGCTGGAAGATTGGTGTGGGAGAAATGGGTTTCAATTCATTGGGCACTGACACCAATACTGGAGAAAATAGGAGCTGTACCATTGGGATGGTCTTCACCTGAACCATGCTGGGACCAGTTTTCTGATAAGGCACATAGCTAGGCTGGTAGGGAGGGCTTTAAACTAAATAGTGGGGGCAAGGGATCAAGATTGGAAAGATGTGATAAATTAAATAGATAAGACAAAGCAAAAACTGTAGGGAATGCAGTGGCATAGTGGTATTGTCACTGGGCTAGTAATCCAGGGACCCGGGTTCAAGTCCCACCACCTTAGGACAGACCCAGCAGAGATGGCGGCACAGTGGTGTACAGTCAGGAGGGATTTACGCTGGGATTCTTCAATATCAACCCCATGATATCTCATGGCATCAGGTCAAACATGGGCAAGAAAACCTCCTGATTACCATGTACTGCCCCCCCCCCCATTTAGTTGATGAATCTGTACTCCTTCATTTTGAACACCACTTGGAAGAAGCACTGAGGGTGGCAAGGGTATAGAACGTACTCTGGTGGGGGACTTCAATGTCCACCACTAAGAGTGGCTTGGTAACACCAGTACTAACTGAGCTCGCTGAGTCCTAAAGGACATAAGTGCCAGACTAAATCCGCAACAGGTGGTGAAACAAGAAGGAAAGCCATACTTGACCTCATCCTCACCAACTTGCCAGCTGCAGATGCATCTGTCCATTGCAATATTGGTAGGAGTGACCATCATAGAGTCCCATCTTCACATTGAGGATACTCTCCATCCTGTTGTTTGGCACTAGCACCGTGCTAAATGGTATAGATTTCCAACAGAACTCAAGGCTGGGCAACGATGAGGTGCTGTAATCTCATGGCCCAGCATATCCCCCACTCTACCATTACCATCAAGCCAGGGGACCAACCCTCGTTGAGTGCAAGAGGGCATGCCAGGAGCAGCACCGGGCACACCTAAAAATAAGGTATCAACCTGGTGAAGCTACAACACAGGACTACTTGCATGCCAAACAGCACAAGCAGTAAGCAATAGACAGAGCTAAGCAATTCGATAACCAACGGATCAAATCTAAGTTCTGCAGTCCTGTCACATCCAGTCGTGAATGGTGGAGGACAATTAAATATCTCACTGGAGGAGGCTCCACAAATATTCCCATCCTCAATGTGGGGAAGCCCAGCACATTAGTCCAAAAAAGTTAAAAGGGGAGGAATGTAGTCATTATTCTTTTGATAAATATAGGACTCTAGCTTCAAGAATAATTCTATTGTAAGATCACATGATCTGTGTAAAACAGTTTGTAGTGCAGGGACTTCAAGGAGGGAGTTCTTCCTTAGTTATAGAGCTTGAGCACGTATCTGCGGCTGCCGCCTTGTAAATAAAGTTCAATATTTCCACCAAGAAAAGTTGACTGGAAAATCAACTCTATAACACTTTGCTACCAATATGGAAAAAACTGGTTTAGCCATCCACTTGTCAGATCTTTCCTGCCTCAAAGCACTACTGGGTCCTGCTCTCATCTGCTAAAACTGCTCATGAGGTGATGTGAGAGTGAGGTGAGAGTGGCTGCCCTTGACATCAAGGTCACATTTGACTGAGTGTAGCATCAAGGAGCCCTAGCAAAACTGGAATCAATGGCAATCAGGGGGAAAACTCTCCGCTGGTTAGAGTCATATCTAGCACAAAGGAAAATGGTTGTGGTTGTTGGAAGTCAATATTCTCATCTCCAAGACATTACTGCAGGTGTTCCTCAGGGTAGTGTCCTAGGCCCAAATTTCTTCAGCTGCTTCATCAATGACCTTCCCTCCATCATATGGTCAGAAGTGGGGATGTTCGCTGATGATTGCACGATGTTCAGCACCATTCACGGCTCCTTAGATACTGAAGCAGTCCATGTCTAAATGCAGCAAGACCTGGACAATATCCAGGCTCAGGCTGACAAGTGACAAGTAACATTCGCACCACACAAGTGCCAGGCAATGACCGTCTCCAACAAGAGACAATCTAACCACCGCCCTTAATGTTCAACGCCATTGCCATCACTGAATCCCCCACTATCAGCATCCTGGGGGGTTACCATTGACTAGAACCTGAATTGGACTAGTTCAGGACTTGTAGCTACAAGAGCAGGTCAGGGGCTAGGAATCCTGTAATGGGTAACTCACCTCCTGACTCCCCAAAGCCTGTCCACCATCTACAAGGCACAAGTCAGGAATGGGATCAAATACTCCCCGCTTGCCTGGATAAGTGCAGCTCCCACAACATTCAAGAAGGTTGACGCCATTCAGGACAAAGCAGCCTACTTGATTGGCACCCCACCCACAAATATTCACTCCGTCCATCACAGTGGCAGCAGTGTGTACCATCTACAAGATGCACTGCAGCAACTCACCAAGGCTCCTTCGACAGCACCTTCCAAACCTATGACCACTACCATCTAATGGACAAGGGCAGCAGATAGATGGGAACACCACCATTGGAAGATCCCCTCCTCGTCACTCATCATCCTGATTTAGAAATATATTGCCGTTCCTTCACTGTTGCAAGGTCAGAATCCTGGAACCCCCTTCCTACCAGCACTGTAGGTGTACCTACACCACATGGACTGCAGTGGTTCAAGGCAGCTCACGTCCACTTTTTCAAGGGCAACTAGGCATGGACAATAAGAGAAGCCAACATCCCGTGAATGAATTTTAAAAAATCGTCCTGAAATGAAAAGATAAGCCTAGGCTTTTTTGCTGTGAACCAACTCCTTAAACTGCTGTACCCTGTCTCCTCAACCCTCACCTCCAACAATGGGAGAGAGGAACTCATGGGCCAGGGTTTTACAGGCCCACCACAGCTGTCTCCCCCCACACACCCACCCCCCCCACCCCACCCCCCACAGCGGATGTGGCAAGCATTTAAATCTTCATTCAGTTCAGTTCAGCGGGACCGTAATGTCCAGCTGGGCAGCAGGGGCCATAAAATCCTGGCCATGGGCCTATTTATCACCAAGACCAAGACCACCCAAACCACCTCTGATACTTCCCTCCATTCACTTAGCTCACCAGGCCAAACTTATGAGGTTTCCTTCCTTTCCTAGCTCAGACATGCATGTTCTTCTCACTTCTCTCGCAACTCCCTCCTGTTCTTTCAGTCCTTGCAAACTGCCATTCCTTCTCCAACTTCCCTTTCAAGGTGATTAAACATGTTATCATCTTCCAAATTGCTGTCCATCTTTCCTGGAACTCCAATTTTGAATCCTTCCAATCAGGTTTCTGTCCCTGCTAATGCACCAAAATGGCTCTTGTCAAAATCACTAATGACATCGTATGGACTGTGACGGAGGTAAACTATCCTTCCTTATCCTTCTTGATCTATCTGCAGTCTTTGACAAGGTTGGCCACACCAGCCTCTTCCAACACCTCTCCACTATTGTACCGTTGGGTGGGACTGCACTCACCTGGTTCCATTCTTATGAACCTAATCATCGCCAGAGTATGACTTACAATAGATTCCCACTTGCGGGCCATTAGCTCTGGTGTACAAGGATTGATCCCATAGTCCCACTTCTATTTCTCATCTACATGCTGCCCCTCAATGACTTCATTGGAAAATATAGTCAGTTTCACATGTATGCTCTGGCAGCCAGCTCCACCTCACCATCACCTCTCTTGATCCTTCCACAATCTCTAAACTGTCACACAACTTGTCTGACATCCAGTACTGATGAGTAGAAATTCCTCCACCTAAATAAACAGAAGATTGAAACCAGTGGCTTCAGTCCTTGCCACCAACTCCATTCTCCTTCTTGGAAAATGTCTGAGCCTGAGGCAGACTGCCTGCATATTTGACCCTGAGATGACCATATATCTGCCCCATCACTAAGGCCACTATTTCCACCTTGTAACATTGCCCGACTCTGCCCCTTCCTCAGCTTATCTGTTCCTGAAACTCTCATCCATCCCTTTGTTACTTCCAGACTTGACTATTCAAATGTACTACTGGCCAGCCCTCCATGCTTTACCCTCAGCAAACTTGAGGTTATTCAAACTCTTCTGCCCATGACCTAACTCACCACCAAGTCACATTCATCCATTACTCTTGTGCTCACCGACTTACATTGGCTTAGGTTAGGTAACGCCTCAATTTTAAAATTCTCCACCTTCTTTTCAAATCCCTCCATGGCCTCACCCATCTCGATCCCTAATCTCCTCCAGCCCTGCAACCTCCGAGATATCTGCACCCTTTAATTCTAGCCTCTTGCACATTCCCAATTTTAGTTGCTCCATCATTGGCAGATGTGCCTTCGGCTGCCAAAGCCCTAAATTCTGGTAACGACTTCCTAAGCATCTCCACCTCTCCCTCCTTTTCCTTTTTAAAGACACCACTTAAAACCTACCTCTTTGACTAAACATTTGGTCATCTGATAGCTTCATGGCTGTAACTTCCGACTAGCGGGGAGTGCTGGCCCGCAGGAATTAGAAGAAATAAATGCCTACTTACCTGTCGTTGAAAATTACAATGACACTTCCGTTCGCCGGAGGTGCTTGGGACCTGTATCAAAAGGCTCCTCGCAGGCCCCAGCTAAGTGTCGTTCAACCATATTCTAGGAGGCCATGTCTCCTTTCTTACAGCACGTGCTGCCATACAGCCGGTGAGTTTAAAGGGCCTGGGAAATAGACAGGCCAAGGGTTGTTAAGTGTCTAAATTAAGTGCATAGGATTTGGGGGGTGTTCAAGGAGCGATCCAGGGAGGTGGATCGGGAGTGGGAACAATGGGAGTGGGGGAGAGTCAGAGTTGTCGGTTGGAAGTCCTGTGGGGGTGGGGCAGGTCAGAAGTCCATGAGGGGTTGGAGGTGGGAGGTCCAGGGCAGTGGGAGGTCAGAGGCCTGGGGGTGGGGCGGGAGGATGGGAGAGAGTGGTTGGGGTTCAGAAATCTGGAGGGGGCTGGAAGTCCATGGGGAGTGGGGTGGGTGTCCGAGGTCAGGGCGGAGTCCAATTGTAGGTCCAGGGGGATGGGGACGAAAGGGGATTGGGGGTCGCACAGTGGGGGGTGTCAGAGGCAGGGGGCTAGGGGCGGAGAGTCCCGTTGGGTTGGTCTAACAATCGTTACTCAGAAGTTAGATGAGGTTTTAATTCTTCTAACTTTTTCTGAATAACTTTGGTATAACCTTGGTAGAACCATCCGAAGTTTGTGATTTAAACCACATTTATTCAGAGGAAGTGTGCACTTCTGGGCAATTGCTGAGCAAACCCTTATCTGGGAACTTCCCAGAGGGATTCCCCAGTGCATCTTTGGGGTACCCCTGAATCCAACGGAGCTCGGAAGTTACAGGCCCTTATGTGGTTCAGTATCAAACTTTGTTTGATAACGCCCCTGTAAAGCACTTGGAGCACCTTATATTAAAGGTTCTATATAAACAAGGTTGACATCTCTGGAGTGAGGCTTTAACCCACAACCTTTTGACGAAGAGTATTATCATCAATTCAAGGCTGACACCAAAGCATACTTATGGAATGATGACGTGATCAAAAATCACCGGGCAATTTTTAGACTTCCATCTAAAATCAATCACATGATACCATACAGTTATCAATATTGAACAATTAAGAAAAACATCATTACTGATCTATTTCAATGATTATTCAGTGATTAATTATTTCTACCCAAATAATCAAAGACCATGGCCCCTGAAGCTTCACAGTGGAATACTGGTATATGACAGTTTAATGTGTTCATCTGAAATCTCTTTCTTCTACTTTAGCAGGGATGTTAGTTTATTTAAATAAATTGGTTGCCTCTCTGCTGAAATAGCAGACAGGGGATTCCAATAAACTCTGGTATCTCATGGCTATTACCCATGGTTTACTTTTTTGAGTTGATGGTTTCAAAATATTTGCTTTGTCTATGCTCATCAATGGGTGGGGTGAGGGAGGGATATCAGTGGTAAGGAATTAGATCACCTTTCCAATGGGCTGAGGACAGGAAAATGGGCAGGTGTTGGGGTTGGGGTACAAGTAAGGTGAGGGAATGAGGATAAACTGGCTGTCAGAAGTGTAGTGCTGGAGCAATTTTAGCATTAAACTCAAAGGGGAGGAAAATCTAGGCCTTAATTCCATCAAACATTTAAATATGCATCTGTACTTACAATGACCTCGGCTGTGGAAAATTAAGCAAACATATAATCAACAAATTAAGGCCAAAATGTCACTTTCTCTAAAAGTTTATAATTTTTCTTACCAGCTCTCTTTGCAAAGATCAAGCAGCTTCAAGCACTTTGAACGCTCAAAGCCTCCATCATCGCCGTTGGTTACTGACCAAGAACTCAATTTTAATGAAAGTGTAAGTCTGACGAATAATTCTGTTACAAGATTTTCACTGAATAAGTAATCTGATTTTGACAAAATGGAAGGAAGGTTCTTCTTGAGGACCTGTCTTTCTTTTACCTCATTTTTTAATCTTGTCCGTCTTCGTATATTTTCTCTCATATAGAAACCCTCCACAGGGAAGATAAGTTACACTTTGGGTCATAAGACCAGTGTGTCATTCTTGCAATCTCCTAGCAGCTAGCTTTCGTGATACTGGTAGAAATGCCGGCACGAGATCACCTGCTTGGCCTCTAGACCAGTTAGCAACAAGCGCTCACAGCATGTGATCTAGGATGTCACACACTATCAGAAAGCCTTCTGAAGGATGTGAACAAATCACTAATCCCACCCAAAAACTGTTGGGGGCAGGGGTGGTGGGGTAAAGATATCAGTTAAGGAGCAATTGGCATGGTGCTCAATTAGTTGAGCTTGTGAGATTGAAATTTAAATAAATGGGATAACAAACAGGTAAGACAAGTCTCAAGTTTAAGGGAGATTACTGAACATCTGAGAGATTTTAGGGGAAGTTAACTCCCAGGCAGGAAACCAGGGAGCCATGTGGGCCATATGCTTGAAAGTTGAAGTGGAAGCCATTGTTTATTTTAATGGTTGTTCTTCAATAATATTCTGTCAGACAGGTGCTCACATGAAACAGCTCACTGACTTTGGGCCTGCAAAGATCAGATAGCCCACAGGATGCCAATCTGGCAGTAGGGTAATGTGGGTTTCATTAATTAAAAAGGGCGGCAGGGTCAGGGTGAGCTTAGGGTGGCTGCATCCCTAACTTTCTTCATGATAGCCAGAGGGATGTCTCTACTTTTCTTAGTCTGACAGGAGGACAGAATTTTCAATTCTGCAGGGAATAGGTCAATCAGAAAGTCTGGGAAAAGCCATTATTCTGATTCCACAACATGTTAGTGACATCAATGATTTGTTCCCTGCTTAGAGACCCAACTTGATTGACAGCTGAGCCTTCAGTTAGGCAGGGAGCATTGTCTCCTTTTAACCCAAATCTGACCATATTTTTCAGTTAAAAATACCAGCCATGGGTCTCTGCTAGGTGTCTGCCAAGTCTCACAGAACAGAACTCAGTGTACAATTTAAATTGCAGTTCTAATGACAATATAGTGAGTTAGAATTCCTACTCTGGACAGCTTAGCTACAGAAGCTAAGAGGAGGGAAGGTAAAATCTAGATACGATCTTATTGTGCATACATATATTGTAAGTCCATAAGAAATAGGAGCAGGAGTAGACCATTCGGTCCATGGATCTGCTCCACCATTCAATAGGATCATGGCGGATCTGATTGTGGCCATAACAGCACTTTCTTGGCCGTCCCCCATAATCCTCGACTGCCTTGTTAATCAAAGATCTGTCTAACTCAGCCTTGAATATATTCTGTTATGCTTAGAGGCCAGTTTAAAGTAGACAAAGTTTGAAATCCCAGTTACCCACTTGGAGAATAAAGTCACAAGATTCTGTGGTTTTAAACAAGCAAAATAAACTTTACTATACAAGGTCAAAAAGAAACCAAATTACAATATCTATCCTATACTCTAACATTTGGAATTAATGAAGTAAATATGAATTACCAGGCAAACCATAGTCAAACACACCACAGTGTACATTAAATGGCAGATGCAACCAAGACAGACCCCGTTGATTTCTTAGCAATCCACCATCTTGTTAAAACTTAAAACCCCTCATGAGGGAGGCAACTTCTTCACTTTTGAAGATCTAGTCTATTAATTCTCTCAAAAGCCTTTTTGACTCAGACTGTCTTAATGATTGCTCACCTCCTGATGGGTCAATCTCTCCTCCTGAGGATGTGTTGCACAAGATTCACAAAGTTGAATTCCCACCTCTAGTTACCAGCACACTTTCAATTCTTCCACAGGCCATTAGCTTCACTAAGCCGGCATTGCCGCAGAGTTTCTCAACTCCAATCTCCTAGCTGCACCAAGCTATAAATGCCTCCCAGGGCTTCTCTGAGCCTAACGGTCAACAGCCTGGAACAAGCAACCTTCCCCCATCTTCTCAGATCCTTAGAACTTTGAGCCCTAGCTGCACTGAAAGGCTCCCAGGGTTTTTCTGTGAATTGCAAAACATGTGAGGTCCAAACTGCCATCCAACAGCTACACCAAACAACCCCAGTGCTTCTTCAAGTCCCAACTTGAAGCCTGTTGGGAGCCTGCTAACAGCAGCACCCTTTCAGCATAGCCTCTTCCCCTGCTGCACAACACAGATCAATTGAAACCAGAGAATCTTAAGCTTCACGCATCTTCATGACGATGCAGCCTTTCAGGGCTCATTCGATGCTTTTAAACTAATTCAGCTCCAACTCCCAAAAACAAAACATCTCTCTGGACTATACTCCTTTGCAAGCAGTACAGATATCACATCTCCAGTTCTCCAGCTAAGTAAGCCCGCCTGCTGTTTTGTGGTTCATTTATTCTGACTCTATTAAACATGGGTCACCTTCCACATTGTCATTTTCTTTTAGGTGTTTTGGCAATCTCCAAAGCCCAGCATTTTAGTTACCTTATGTTCACAACAACAATCTTCCCAGAATTAACTAAAACATTAACTCTGAACTAGATATTCACAACAATTCAATGAACCATTGCTCACCATGGAAGAGAATTCCAAAGACTGACAACCTTTTGAGAGAAGAAATTCCTCCTCCTCTCCATCTTAAATGGGAGACTCCTTACATTTAAAACTATTCTAGATTTCCCCACGAGAGGAAACATTATCTCAGCATCTACTCTGTCAAATCCCCTCAGAACCTAATGTTAGTTGAGTAGCAATATACTGGTTGAATGCATTGTTTTGATAATATTTTGTAACTGGGAAAATATTAAAGTGAGTTTCTGTGAAGTTACAGATGTAAACCACCATATAATACTAAATATGGTTACTTTTGAACATATTGTGGGTGCAAATTGTAATGTGATATTAGTCATGATCAAGTTAAAACATTTATATCCACTCTTAAAAAATGATTACCAATTTAATGATGAGGTTAATGCCTCGTTAGAAATGTAGACAAAATAAATTCACACCACCTCAGTAACATATGGAGATCTTGTGGCACAGTAGGTAGTGTCTCTACCTCTGAGCCAGAAGCTTTGGGGTTGAGTCCCACTCCAAGACTTGATGGCTGTGGAGGACAACTTCATAACATGGTGAAACAGGTCAATTATCAGCTTGTAACTCCTTCCAACACGCCTAAGGTGAGTTGTGAGAGTGGGAGCACCTCCTGGTCAGCCAAGCTTGATGTGGAATGGTACTCCTCAAGCTACAACCTCTGGTGATAGGCTGGTGGCCTGTTCCAGGAAAAATAAGCCACAGAAAGAGACATAGGTAGGTACTTCGTCTGCCCCATGTGCCACTAGGCATGGGAAAGGAACAAAGAAAAAAAAGCATTAATATATTTACTCATAATGTAAGAGTACCTGTGACCAGACATTGATTTTACTTTCAGGAGGGGATGACTGATGCTAAGGAGGCTAGCATAGAAGAGCCCACCAAATCTGGAAACAGACTCGGAAAGAAATGGCGAGCTGTTATTTCACGTACTATGAATAGGAAGACAGGTCGAATGATGGTGAAAGCTTTGGCAGAAGAGAGGGTAAGAAGCATTTCAGGGTTCCACATTGTCAGCAGCACTCCAGCTTCTGGGTTGTGATTATTTTCATAGAAAATTTATGATACAGAAGGAGGTCATTCAGCTCATCACATCCATGCATGTCAAAAAAGCAACACAACCAAGCTCATCCAAGATATGAAGCCAGGTCCTCTCGCATCTCAGTCAGTGAAACTCTCTAAAGAAACATCATACCCCTAGACCAACACTGTAAAGATTTCCTTTAAAATGAAGGAAATTGCTAAACATTCTGGGTAGGAAAGAATTCATGGCTTGGTTTCTTTTCTTTAAAAAAAAATTGTCCATTTCTCATAGTTTGTGTCCAACAAGATCTTATTGCCTTGAAATTAGGTTTTTTTTATATAAAGTTCTCGTGCCGCTACTTTAACAGAAGTATCAACAAATTTATTTTAAACAAGTGAGTAAGTTACTTAAGGTAGTCAACAACACAATTTCAAACAAGTGATAATATTTGTGCCCACTAATTTTCAGAAACAAATTTTAAGATAAGGGTATAGATGAATGTGGACTGATATCATTGGCAGTGCACGATACCATATCTGCCTTGAACAAATATTGTAATTTTAGAGAATGTGGGAAGGATTTGTACAGAATCAGGTATACCGTAGCCAATTTGAATGACTCTCAAAGAAGTTTTAAATTGGATTACTCATAACCATATCTGATAACTGAGCCTTCCCAATAACTGATTAACAGAAAAATAACGAGGATGATTTTTAAGTCACCAAAAAGTGCAAGTGAGGAGATGGTGCTTCAAAAGGGTGGGCATGACTTCCCATCTCGTTCCTGCTGAGTGTGGCCAGTATTATGTCAACATCAATTGCCTAGCTCCGTGCGATCAAAGCAGCCACATGGTTTAGCTGATTGGCCATTCAATAAACAAATTAGAATCTTATGACATGCAGTGGAGGTACCGTAGATCGCGGCATATAAATCGCAATATAAGAAGCATATAAGAAGCCTCAAAAATCCTTCTGTGATAATTATAATTTTATCTATTGTATAATATACCTTTAATAATGTTTGTTAAGGAAGATCACACTGTCTTTAATACCCAATAGGAGTGTAGCGCAGGCTATTTCTGTAGTTAGCAGTCATTAGCTAGCAGTGTAGAGATAGATTTTGAAGTGAAAGCAGATGTTTAGTTGCTGCTGAGTACCTCTGTAAATAAACTAAAAGTTTCCACCTAAGAAGAGTCTGCTGATCAACTCTATCAATAGTACCAACTCGGCCGCCACTCACCACAAACTGGTGACTAGGGTAAAACAAGTCTAACAGAAGTCAAGTGAAACAAAATCAGCACTGTACCTTGCACAGTAATTGTAAGTAAAAGCTCATTTGAATCGAAGTAATTCTCTCTCAGAATGCCACAATTCAGAAGAATTGATCCTCTCGATCCAGCAACGGGCGATTGGTCTCATTACATTGAACGTCTCATGTTCATTTTCCAAGCGAACGGGATTACAGGGGAAGAGAGAGGCGGGCGATCATCGTAAGTACTTGTGGGATTAAAACATGGCTCGATTCAAAGTTTGATGGCACCCAGTGCCCCAGATTTGAAAAATTTTGATGAATTGGTAGACCTCGTGAAGGGTCCTTTTCAAGCAAAGCCCTCAGTCTCGATGCAGAGGTTCAAGCTTAACTTGAGGAATAGAGCCCCAAGGGAGACAGTTGCATGCGATGTGGCAAGTTTGAAGCAGTTAACAGAACATTAAGAGTTTGGTCCATCTCTAAAAGACATGCTCAGAGATCGTGAGTGTGTGGTGTGAATGAGGACATGATTCAGAAGAGATTATTGTCTGAAGTGAATTTGGATTTCAAGAAGGTGGTAGAGATATGGCCATGGAAAACGCAGCACGAGATTCAAAAGCAAGACAGGGTGTGCAAAATGGCGCCGTCCTCCACATCGGGCAGGAAACCGCAGCAAAAAAAAAGGGTGCGAAGTGCTAAACTCTGCCGAGAAAGAGGAAACAGCCTCCGCTAGCCGGAAAATGAGAAACAATGACTTAGCAGCAAAAACAAAGAATAATTTCAATAAAGACGGAAACAAGCAGTCTTTTAACAATTGGCGGTTTAAAAAAATCAAATGTTATTATTGTCACAAAAATGGACATATAATGAGACAGTGCAAGAAAAGATTCAAGCAGGCTTTTAAACAAAAGAAAAAAACCCAGTGAGATCTACAATGTAGAAGACCCTAAAACAACAAATTCAAATATTTACTCATTGTTTAACTTGAAGGTTGGAAAGATAGAACCAATATATGTAACAGCGAAAGTGAATGGTAGACCTGTTAGATGGAAATGGACACCGGAGCTCCGCTACAGTAATTGGGGGAACATAACTTCAGATATCTGAATAATGGGAAACATGAATTAAGAAACAACTGCCCAATTAAAAATATACGCAGGTGAAGACATCCAAGTCAAAGGCATAAGTAGAGCAACTATCCATTATGGAAGCCAATTGGCAAAGCCACCCTTGATGGTTGGTAGCAAGGTGAGGCTGCCAAGCATCCTGGGGTGAAACTGACTAAAGGAGATTAAGTTAGAATGGGCTGAAATTTTCCAGTTGAGAGCAAGTGGGTTATCAGAGCTACTTTGAAAGTACACCACAGTCTTCAAGGACAAACTTGGGAAGATCCAGAGGCTGCAGGCAAAAATCCAGAGGAAACCCTCCAATTCTTGAAGGCAAGGCCAGTACCTTACGCACTGAGAGAAAAAGTCAACACCGAACTGGATAGACTAGAGAAACCAGACCTGTGCAGTTCTCAGAATGGATAGCGCCCATAGTCCCTGTCCTTAAACCCAACCAAAGCATCCAAATTTGTGAAGACTACAAATTGATAGTTAACAAGGTAGCTAAGCTAGACAGACACCTCATACCAAAATTCAAAGACCTATATGCCAAGCTGGCAGGTGGAACCACCTACATGAAGCTTGATATGAGTCATGCTTATCAACAACTAGAGTTAGAGAAGGCCTCCTGGGAATGTGTCACAATTAATACCCACAAAGGTTTGTACCAATATACTCTTAATTGCCTTTCAGCATCTCCTTAGCTTCCACCATCTTCCAGAGAACAATGGAAAGTTTACTGCAGGGACTGCCCCAGGTTGTAGCCTATTTAGACTATGTTTTGGTGACAGGATTCACTGAAAAAGAGCATTAGACAAACTTAGAAGAAGCTTTAAAACATTTCTTCCAGGCTGGAGAGCATTTAAAAAAGGAAAAGTGCACGTTCCAAGTGCGGGAGGTAGTCTATTTGGGTCACCCGGTTGAGGAGAAAAGGAGCGCCATAAGAGAGGCACCTGCGGCAAAGAACGCCTCAGAGCTCAAATCATTCCTAGGAGTGATCAACTATTATGGGCGGTTCTTACCCAATTTGTCTACAGTGCTGGCCCCCCCACCCCTGGATTCTCTACTCAAAAAGAACCAATGTTGGTCTTGGGAGGTGCCCCAGAAAGAAGCTTTCATAAAGGTGAAACAATTATGGCACTCGTCCAACCTATAAGTACATTATGACCAAAGGAAAGAATTGTTGACATGTAATGCATCCCCCTATGGAGTGAGAGCAGTGCTCTCCCATCAGATGTGCAATGGCACAGAATGACCTATAGGTTACGTATCAAGGACGCTCACCACAGTGGAAAAGGGATACTTACAGATAGAAAAGGAGGCCAGTCAATCATCTTTGGTGTCAAGAAATTACATCAGTATGTACACGGCCGCCATTTTACAATTGTTTCAGACCACAAGGCATTGCTAGCATTGTTCGGCAAGGACACAGCTATACCACCCATAGCCTTAGCAAGAACACAATGGTGGGCTTTAATCCTGGCAGCATACAGCATACTTTCGCTCATAGGTCTGGCAATCAAATCACGAATACAGGTGCACTTAGTCGTTTGCCTTTACAAGAAAATGAGGACGACATCCCAGTTCCACTGTTAAGTTTCTTTGGTTCCTCGCCAGTATGTGCTTGACAGATCAGAGACTGGACAAGTCGAGACCCAGTCCTATGTCAAGTGAGAGAACAAGTTCTTCATGTTTGGTCATAAGAGCCCATATCTGACAAAATCATACTTCAACAGAAGACATGAAATAACCAGCCAGATGGCATCTTACTGTGGGGAGCTTGAGTGATAATTCCTCCAAAGGGAAGGGAGCCACTTCTAATTTAACTGCACACATCCAGAAATATTCTAAATGAAGACCTTAGCTCGCAGCTACCTATGGTGGCCTGGGATTGATGGTGAAAGAGAGAGTTTAGTGAAGAATTGTGTGCAATGTCAGCAAACTGCAAAAGTTGCCTTCAACAGCTCCGTTACTGGGAGTGACCAGAGGACCATGGGTGTGGTTACACATTGACTATATGGGACCTTTGATGGGAATAATGCTTCTGTTCATTGTCAATGCCTACTCAAAATGGATGGACATGAGGTGAAGTCACCGTCTTCTGCTACAATTGAGAAACAACGTCAAAGTTTTGCCATTAACGGACTACCAGAAGTAGTCATTTCTGATAACAGCATGGCATTTACAAGTGCTGAGTTTAAACGGTTTATCAGCCTCAATGGTGTCACATGTAAAAACTTCACCATACCACTCTTCCTCAAATGGATTTGCCAAAAGGGCTGTTCAAACTTAAGGTAAGCATAAAAAAACTAACTGGAAATTCCTTAGCAACTAAGCTAGCACACTTCTTTTCCATTATAGGCCCCTTCTCACACAACAGGTGTCACACCTGCGGAGTTATTGATGAAACTCTGTCTCAGGATGAGATTGAGCTTATTAATGCTGAATTTAGGGGGCAAGTTAGAAAGGAGTCAGAGAAGCCAGAAAACTAGACACGACTGGCATAGTCACGAGAGGAAATTTGGGGAAGGACCAAGTTGTTACCAGGTGAAATGTGCAGTGACTGGGCCTCTATCTTACCACGTGGAAGTGGAAGGCTGAGTCATATGGAGACATGTGGATCAAAGGAAGAGAGAAACAAATCACGAAGAACTGATTCCATCAGTGTTCATGACTGGGTCAGCTTTTCCTGTGGAGGATACTCAACCTAGTACAGACATGTCTGATGTTCTTGTAAGAGTTGAGGACACAGAACTGCAAGTGCCCACTGAAGCACCTGATGTTTAGGCAACTCCAGAAAAGGAGGTTTCTGACAAAGAATCTGAAGTTGTGGAGCTGAGATGCTCTACTTGCCAAAGGAAACCCCCAGAAAGACTGAGTTTGTAAATTACTTACCAGTGTAAGTCTTTTGCTGTCTTGAGAAGATTGCACGAAAACGTAAAATGCATATTTGAGTAAAGGAGCAGGATGTGGTCATTATGGTTTTATCTAATGTGTAATATAGCTTTAAGGAGAATAGTTAAGGAAGATCACATGACCTTTAATACCCAATAGGAGACGAGCATGGGCTACCTCTGTATTTGTAGACAGTAGAGCAGAGAAGAGTTTGAAGTGAAAGCACATGTTTAGTTGCTGAGTATCTTTGTAAATAGACTAAAAGTTTCCACCTAAGAAGTGTCTGCTGATCAACTCTATCAATAATACCAACTCGGCCACCGCTCAACACCTTCCAAAAATGAGGTTGACCTATACACTGTGTATAAAACGTGAACCGCCAGTTTTGATGTAGGTGGTCACCATTTTGAAATGAAAGAAAAAACATAAAACCTGTAATTCAAATGAAATCAATGTGACACATTTTATTGAATTAATTAATTCTGCAAAGGTACCTTTAACCACAATCAAAACATTTTAAAACCAAATTCATTGTCCCAGATCTTCTGAGCAGTGGCAATGGTCCGATTGCTGTTGAGCTCGTAAATTCCTCCGACTCGATGCTGCGTGTTTCTTCTGGGATTTTCCGAGCCCAGCTTTCATAGAAATGCACAGCACAGCATCCCTCAGGGAACTCTGTCAGAGTGGAGTCAAGTTAAGGATAGACATGACAAGCCTCCTTTTTACAGCACCTAGCTGCTGTATGGCAAGTTTAAATGTCTAGTCTTCAAAAATTAGTGAATGGATGAGTGAATAGGTGAGTGGGCAGGTATATGCAGGGTGGGTGAGGTGAGTATGTGGGAAGGTGAAGTAGATGAGTGAGTGAGTGAGTAGCCAGGTCAGGGGTAGTCCAGTCGGGTCAGAAGTGGTAGTCAGGTAAATTAAGAAAGAATTACAGCTGAGCAACAATGGGGGAAGGGACTGCAAGTCTGATCATGAGAGAATACAGATTAGCATCTCCTTTAAAAAGGTAGTCAAATAAAAGATATGCTTCATATATTGACTTGTTTCCATATTTTCTCCCTCAGAGCGAAAGTGGGGAAGAGAGCCCCATGTCTCCAATGGCACCCGATGACCTTATGTACTTGCGACTAGGGGACAGTGCCTCATACTCACCCAGTGAATCAGAAGAGAATCTCAACAGCCCACTCAGTAGACAGGCTTCAAGCTGTAAGTAATAACAGTAAACAGTACAGACCACAAACAGACAAAAATGTGCAAAAGGAACCTTTGAATATTCCTTCTAAATCATTTTGGATTGTTGTTTAGAAATGGGTGTCACACTGAAAACTCTCTGAACTAACTTTAGTAAATCTCAGCAAAAATAATACAATTATTGTAATTAAATCTTTGGAAATTTTCATCTTTATTTTGCAATGTTAAAATTTAAAATTGAGGCAAGCAAATGTTTATACATTTATGATTAAGGTTCAGAATCAAATTATGATTGCAATCCCCATCTTAATTCATTCTTTGCATTTGAATTACAGATTTAAAATAAATTCAAGATTGAGAGAGGTCTATGCTCTCATTTCTATTCAATATATCTTGCAACATGTGATAAATTCCTTTGAGATTCAATTGCATTTATGTCAGGTAAATGGTCTCAACAAGATGTGTTCATCATATTACCCAAAACATACATGAAAGAGGCATCCTTGCCTACTGTATGAATCCATTACAAACATTTACAAAGAGCAATTTAGGAAATTGTAAATTGATGGCATTGAAGTTTTGAATTGATAACCAGTTGTGCTACAGCAGTTACAAAATAACACTCCTGTAAGTAGCCTGGACATCTTAATTTCAACATGTGCCAGTAGTGCTCAATACCTAAAGAATCAAAAGCATAGGGTATAAATATGCTGGAGATTGGTGATCTGAACTTTATATTCATGTCTCCTATATTTGTTGCACATAGATTAGAAGTGGGACAATAGGCTAGAATGGTGAACAAGCTGGCACATGGTGTTTTGGAGGAACTGTCTCATTGTTGGGTTCACAATAGCATTAAAGGATAATGGGCAAGAGATGGGTCCTATAAAGTTATTTAGATTCCCCTAGCAATTTGTAGAGACAGTTGCGTTTGAAAGGATTGATGAGGGTTATGTTTCTATTCAAGGATTAAAAAAAAAAATTAACAGGTGTTTTTTTTCTCTGTATGTCTACTGCTGGAGACATTGTACTGAATTTTACTGGGCTCGATTTGATGGACTGGGATGCTCAGGGGCCAGTAAAATGGCAAGGAACCAAGTCAGATGAGCTCCCTGATGTAGTCCCACCATTGGGGCATTTTACCAACAATGGGAATTCAAAGCAGACAGGTTACCCACTCCAAGGGAGCAGTCAACCAATTTACATATGAAAGGCCCTATTGAGGGTTATTTTATATTGCCATTGTTCTGAAGGTGGAGTGACTTCCCACAATGTGGGGAAGACGCCATCGAAATGAAGGAGTCTCCCAGCAGCAACCCGGGGGTGGGGGTGGGGGGGGGATGGGGGGGGGGGGGAATGGGGCTGGAGGAGAAGCCTCGTGGGTCAAAGAAGGGGCCAGGGGCAAGAAAGGCATCACCCATTGCCTCAGTTACTTCCTTTCCCTTCTGACCTTTGGCCCGAAAATGTTTTTTTTTCCCCACTTACCTGATGTAGACCCCAGGTTTCCTGCATTCCTCAGCAGCGACCACCTCTCCTGTTGGTGCTATTGAGGATTGGGCCTGTAGCATGGAGCATAGGGTAAGGCAGCGGTGTAGGGGTATTGTCACTGGACTAGTAATCCAGAGACCCAGGGTAATGCTCTGGGGACCCAGATTTGAATTCCACCACGGCAGAGGGTGGAACTTGAATTCAATAAAAGTCTGGAATTAAAAGTCTCATGAAACCATTGTCAATTGTCTGGTTCACTAATGCCCGTTAGGGAAGGAAATCTGTTATCCTGACCTGGTCTGGCCTGGCCTACATGTGAGTCCAAACCCAAAACAATGTGATTGACATTTAAATGCCCTCTGAAATGGCCTAGCAAGCCACTTAGCTGTATCAAACTGCGATGAAGTCAATAAGGAATGAAACCAGATGGACAACTCGGCATTGACTTAGGCACTGGAAATGACAACAGCAAACTCAGCCCTGTCAACCCTCCAAAGTCCTCCTTCCTAACATCTGGGGGCTAGTGCCAAAATTGGGAGAGCTGTCTCACAGACTAGTCAAGCAACAGGCTGACATAAATCATACTCACCAAATCATACCTTACAGATAATGTTCCAACCACTACCACCATTCCTGGGTATGTCCAGTCCCTCCAGCAGGATAGATACAGCAGAGGTGCAGGCACAGTTGTATACAGGTCGGGAGGAAGTTGCCCTGGGAGTCCTCAGCATTGACTCCAGACCCCATGAAGTCTCGTGGCATCAGGTCAAACATGGGCAAGGAAACATCTTGAGTATCACCCCCCTCCCTCCTCAGCTGATGAATCAGTACTCCATGCTGAACACTACTTGGGGGAAAACACTGAGGTGTAAGGGTGCAAAACGTACTCTGGGTGGGGGACTTCAACATCCATCACAAAGAGTGGCTCTGTAGCACCACTACTTACCGAGCTGGCCGAGTCCTAAAGGGCATAGCTGCTGGACTAGGTCTGCAACAGGTGGTGAGGGAACGAACAAGAGGGAAAAACATACTTGACCTCATTCCCACCAATTTGCCTACTGCAGATGCATCTGTCCATGACAGCAATGCTGTGGAGGCAAAGTCCTGTCTTCACATTGAGGATATCCTCCATAGTATTGTGTGGCACGACCACCGTGCTAAATGGGATAGATTTAGAATAGATCTAACAACCCAAGACTGGGCATTCATAAGGCAATGTGGACCATCAGCAGCAGAATTGTATTCAACGACAATCTGTAATCTCATGGTTTGGCATAACCCCCACCCTACTATTACCATCAAGCCAGGGGATCAACCCTGGTTCATTGAAGAGTGCAGGAGGGCATGCCAGGAGCAACACCAATCATACCTAAAAATGAGGTCTCAACCTGGTGAAGCTATAACACAGAACTACTTGCATGCCAAGCAGCATAAACACAAGTAATAGACAGAACTAAATAATCCCACAACCAACAGATCAAATCGAAGCTCTCCAGTCCTGCCACATCCAGTAACGAATGGTGGTGGATAATTAAACAGCTCACTGGAGGAGGCGGCTCCACAAATCACCCCATACTCAATGATGGAGGAGCCCAGCACATCAGCACAAAAGATAAGGCAGAAGCATTTGCAATGATGACTTGACCGAATGTGACATCAAGGAGCCCTAGCAAAACTGGAGTCAATGAGAATTAAGGGGAAAACACTGCTTTTTTTTTTTAAATATTCATTCATGGAATGTGGGCATTGCTGGCTAGGCCAGCATTTAATGCCCATCCCTAATTGCCCTTGTTCACAGGGCATTTAAGAGTCA
Organism: Carcharodon carcharias; assembly: GCF_017639515.1. Classification (NCBI taxonomy): domain Eukaryota; kingdom Metazoa; phylum Chordata; class Chondrichthyes; order Lamniformes; family Lamnidae; genus Carcharodon; species Carcharodon carcharias. The sequence continues at coordinate 95,612,706 of NC_054475.1, forward strand.
ACCGCATTGCTGTGGATCTGGAGTCACATGTAGGCCAGACCAGGTAAGAACAGCAGATTTCCTTCCCTAAAAAGGACATTAGTGAACCAGATGGTTGTTTTTTTTTTTAAAAAAAATGACAATCTGCAATGATTCCAGAACATTATTGAATTCAAATTTTGCGATCTGCTGTGGTGGGATTCGAACCCTGACCCCCAGAGCATTACCCTGGGTCTCTGGAATGCTAGTCTAGTGACAATACCACTATGCCACTGCCTTGGAGTGATACCTAGCACAAAGGAAGATGGTTGTAATTGTTGGAGGTCAGTCATCATAGTATCAGGACTTAATTGCAGGATTCCTCAAGGTAGTATCCTAGGCCCAATCATCTTCAGCTGCTTTATCGATGACCTTCCTTCCATCATAAGGTCAGAAATGCGATGTTTGCTGATGTTTGTACAATATTCAGCACCATTTGCGACTCAGATGCAGAAGCACACAAGTGCCAGGCAATGACCATCTTCAACAAGAGGCAATTTAACCATCATCTCTTCATATTCAATGACATTACCATTGCTGAATCCTTCACTCACAGCCTGATGGTTACCATTGACCAAAAACTAAACTGAACTAACCATGTAAATACTATGGCTACAAGGGCAGGTCAGAGGCTAGGAATCCCGCAGTGAGTAACCCACCTGACTCCCCAAAGCCTGTCCACCATCTACCAGGCACAAGTCAGGAGTGTGATGGAATACTCTCCAATTGCCTGGATGAGTACTGCTCCAACAACACTCAAAGCTCGACACCTTCCAGAACAAAGTAGCCCACTTGATTGGCACCCTACCCATAAACATTCACTCCCTCCGCTACAGGTGCACAGTTTCAGTGTGTACCATCTGCAAGATGCACTGCAGGAACTTACCAAGGTTCCTTAAGCAGTACCTTCCAAACCCATGACTGCTACCATCTAGAAGGACACGAGCAGCAGACACATGGGAACAGCACCACCAAACCACACACCATCGTGACTTGGAAATATATTGCTGTTCCTTCACTGTCGTTGAGTAAAAATCCTGGAACTCCCTCCCTAATAGCACTGTGGGTGCACCTACACCACATAGACTGCAGCAGTCCAAGATGGCACACCAGCACCTTCTCAAGGACAATTTGGAATGGGCAACAGATGCAGGCCTAGTTAGTGATGCCATACCCCATGAACAATTTTTATTTTCCAATTAAAGAATGCTGGGTCTGTTTTGGAGAAAAGGAGGTTGAGAAGAGATTGGATGGAGGTTTTCAAAAATGAGGGGCCTGGACAGAGTCGATAGAGAAACACTTTCACTCAATGGGCCGAAGGGTCTCTTCCGCACTGTGATTCTGTGACTGTTCCCGCTAGTGGAAGGGTTCAGAACCAGAGGACACCAACTTTAGGTGATTGGTTAAAGAAGCAACATAAGGAAAAATTCTTTTTTTTTTTTTAAACACAGTGACAAGTTAGGATCTGGAATGCACTGCCTGAAAGTGTGGTGGAAGCAGATCCAATCGTGGCTTTCAAAAGAGAATTAGATATTTATCTGAAGGGAAAAGATTTGCAGGGCGACATGGAAAAGGCAGGGGAGTGACACTAGGGAAATTCCCTCAGAAACAGCACAAACATGTCAGGCCAAATGGCCTCCCACTGTGCTGTAACCATTCTATGATCATTGGTTTGTCATATTTGACTTAGCTTACAAGTCTGATGCTATATATTTCTCCTAATGCACGCACATTACCCTAATGGCTTGTGATTTGTGGAAAAGAAAGGGTGCTTCCCACTGGGCCTTGAAGGAAGCCGTTCAGAGATTTAACTATCTCTATGGCAAGAACTTTACTTTCTCTCGTCATGCAGATCATCACACGTGGACCAGCTAGCTCAACTGGCTAAGGGTGTGGTGCTGAATATCATCAATAGCTTGGGTTCAATCTCCATACTGGCCAAGGTAATTCTTGGGGCCTACCTCACTCTTCGCCCCATACATGAAATCATGGCATAAACCATGATCAGCAACCCTTTGGTAGACAGCAAAGAAACATCCTTCACTGGCCATCTACTGCAGCTGCCAAGCTCCACAGACATTAGATCCTCTGTGCATCTGTGATCATGTGAAAGCAGTTGAGAGAGTGGGACAGCAGGCACCTTCTTCCACTACAATCAAATCCCTTAGCATAGATTTAGCTGTAAAAAGCGTCACCTTTGAAATAATTTCCAGCTCGGACACACTCGAAAAAGTTACCATTGCTACTATGCAGAAGATTGTAGCATTCTTTAATGTGGATTCCCAGCGTAGAGCTGCAGTGATGTCATCAAGTTGCAAAAACAGCCAACTACGTTAAAGAATTCTCAGAGACTGCCAACCAGGAAATGAAAAGCACAAAAATCAAGTCACTTTTCAAAAATTTAAAGTGCAGCAAAAAAAATATTGGGACATACTCATAGGGTGAAGGTAGCTGCAATATTAAGACATTTTTTTAAAATCTTAAAAGATCTAGTTTAAAAATCTAGTAATTAATTTTAATGGCAAAATTTAAAACACTACAAATATCAAATCATTTTTTGAGTCATCCGATCTATTGCTCAGGAAAAGTTATCACTCAGATCATTAAAATTCCAGGTACACCTCAGTGAACAAGATTTACCTGTTTATGAAGCTTCTAAAAGTGATGACAGTAGGAGAGTGGAGGTTCTCATCACATTAACTGATTTCAATGATTGCTAGCTCTATGGTAGAAGAGGTTGGGCTCAAGCAAGTTTATGCCAGTACAATGAGTGACAGACTGCAACTTCAGAACTTCCCTGTTAGTCTGTACTTGCACTAAATCCTTAAGTTGCAGTCAGTTTTAGAGGGGTAATGATGGCACGTCGACAGTTCGCCAGTGTGTTTTGTGATAATTTTCTTACCCTCAAAAGACCAATAGCATCATAGTTCAACATTTAATTTCTCACCCCATCCCACTTATTGGTTTTGGAGTTAAGTTGCAAATGAAGGATTGAATTATGGACAGGCTTGTGCTACAGGCAGGCATCAACCAATGCGAGCTTCCTCAAAACATTTGAATTAAAACCCATAACACGCATTTGCAGAGATTTTCATGAGGTGCCTAATGTAACGTGTTTGTTTTCTCATCGACTTGCACTGTGCTGACATGAGATTAAAACGTAGCATTCTTAAACAGGTGGAGATCCTTGCACCCCAGATTCAGAATTCAGCAATAGGGAGAGCATGCAAATGGACAACCTTCCTCCTTACCTTGGACCATTCTGTGGCCGTGCCAGGGTCCACACAGATTTCACCCCAAGTCCTTACGATGTAGAATCTTTAAAACTCAAGGTAAGACTGCTGATCCCAATAGTTCAGTGTTCAGGAGCATAATACTTATTGAAATCATAATGCAGGAAAATATGTCAATGTATCTGGACAATGTAGATGATGGAAAGATTTTATCCATGCACAGCTGAGCAGTCATGTTGGCAGGGAGTCAATGTTTTACTTCATATTATTTAAACAGAAATATTACTGAATACAACAGATGACACCAAAAATAATTTCAGAAAGTTCAATTTTTCCACAGCCAATGTTATGAAAAGGGAACTGGTTGATGTGTCCAAACTCTCTTTTTAATGCACTTGATTATAACCAATGTGCTTTTTAGCTCAATTTTGGTGCCAAAATGGTGCAGCCTTTCCAATGGATTCCTGCTATTGCTACAGCAGAAGAACAGCAAATTCTGCTGATACTGAATACACTGGGTTCCAGTCTTGGACAGGAGTTTGTGGGCTCAATAAGGAGCAGAACCTCCATCTGCCTCTTACCTGGGTACCAACTGTTGGGAGTTCCTGTGCATCTGCTGTAATAGGCCAAGGGTAGTAGAGGATTATAGGCACCTATGGCCTGAAAAGGAGATCCAGTCCAGGACTAGAGCCTGAACCCATGAAGATGAGGCGTTTTTTTATTCTTAAGTGAGTGACCCCTATACAAAAAGGTATTGGGAGGGGCTGTCATTTTCTTTGTACAGAAAGCTCTGGCAACCCAATATCCCTCCACCCTTCCCCAACCAGACACTTATGCAGCACAAAAATAAAAACAAAAGAACTGCGGATGCTGGAAATCCAAAACAAAAATAATTACCTGGAAAAACTCAGCAGGTCTGGCAGCATCGGTGGAGAAGAAAAGAGTTGACGTTTAGAGCCCTCATGAACATTCAACAGAACTTGAGTGAATCCAAGAAAGGGGTGAAATATAAGCTGGTTTAAGGTGTGTGTGGCGGGGTTGGGGGGGGGGGGGGGGAGAGAGAAGTGGAGGGGGTTGGTGTGGTTGTAGGGACAAACAAGCAGCGATAGAAGCAGATCATCAAAAAATGTCACAAACAACAGAACAAAAGAACACATAGGTGTTAAAGTTGGTGATATTATCTAAACGAATGTGCTAATTAAGAATGGATGGTAGGGCACTCAAGGTATAGCTCTAGTGGGGGTGGGGGGAGCATAAAAGATTTAAAAATATTTAAAAATAATGGAAATAGATGGGAAAAGAAAAATCTATATAATTTATTGGAAAAAAACAAAAGGGGGAAACAGAAAGGGATGAGGATGGAGGAGGGAGCTCAAGACCTAAAGTTGTTGAATTCAATATTCAGTCCGGAAGGCTGTAAAGTGCCTAGTCGGAAGATGAGGTGTTGTTCCTCCAGTTTGTGTTGGGCTTCACTGGAACAAGCAGCAAGCCAAGGACAGACATGTGGGCAAGAGAGCAGGGTGGAGTGTTAAAATGGCAAGCGACAGGGAGGTTTGGGTCATTCTTGCGGACAGACCGCAGGTGTTCTGCAAAGCGGTCGCCCAGTTTACGTTTGGTGTCTCTAATGTAGAGGAGACCACATTGGGAGCAACGAATGCAGTAGACTAAGTTGGGGGAAATTCAAGTGAAGCAGCATTTCACTTGCAAGGAGTGTTTGGGCCCTTGGATGGTGAGGAGAGAGGAAGTGAAGGGGCAGGTGTTGCATCTTTTGCGTGGGCATGGGGTGGCGCCATAGGAGGGGTTTGAGGAGTAGGGGGTGATGGAAGAGTGGACCAGGGTGTCCCAGAGGGAACGATCCCTACGGAATGCCGATAGGGGGGTTGAAGAGAGGATGTGTTTGGTGTTGGCATCATGCTGGAGTTGGCGGAAATGGCGGAGGATGATCCTTTGAATGCGGAGGCTGGTGGGGTGATAAGTGAGGACAAGGGGGACCCTATCATGTTTCTGGGAGGGAGAAGGCTCGAGGGTGGATGCGCGGGAGATGGGCCGGACACGGTTGAGGGCCCTGTCAACGACCGTGGGTGGAAAACCTCGGTTAAGGAAGAAGGAAGACATGTCAGAGGAACTGTTTTTGAAGTTAGCATCATCGGAACAGATGCGACAGAGGCGAAGGAACTGAGAGAATGGGATGGAGTCCTTACAGGAAGCGGGGTGTGAGGAGCTGTAGTCGAGGTAGTTGTGGGAGTCGGTAGGTTTGCAATGGATATTGGTGGACAGTCTATCACCAGAGATTGAGACAGAGAGGTTAAGGAAGGGAAGGGAAGTGTCAGAGATGGACCACGTGAAAATGATGGAAGGGTGGAGATTGGAAGCAAAATTAATAAATTTTTCCAAGTCCCGATGAGAGCATGAAGCAGCACCGAAGTAATCATCGATGTACCGGAGAAAGAGTTGTGGAAGGGGGCCGGAGTAGGACTGGAACAAGAAATGTTCCACATACCCCATAAAGAGACAGGCATAGCTGGGGCCCATGTGGGTACCCATAGCCACACCTTTTATTTGGAGGAAGTGAGAGGAGTTGAAGGAGAAATTTTTCAGTGTGAGAACAAGTTCAGCCAGACGGAGGAGAGTAGTGGTGGATGGGGATTGGTCGGGCCTCTGTTCGAGAAGCCCTTAGCTTCTTCCCTTCCCTTCCTTGACCTCTCTGTCTCAATCTCTGGTGATAGACTGTCCACCAATATCCATTACAAACCTACCGACTCCCACAGCTACCTCGACTACAGCTCCTCACACCCCGCTTCCTGTAAGGACTCCATCCCATTCTCTCAGTTCCTTCACCTCCGTCGCATCTGTTCCGATGATGCTAACTTCAAAAACAGTTCCTCTGACATGTCCTCCTTCTTCCTTAACCGAGGTTTTCCACCCACGGTCGTTGACAGGGCCCTCAACCGTGTCCGGCCCATTTCCCGTGCATCCGCCCTCACGCCTTCTCCTCCCTCCCAGAAACATGATAGGGTCCCCCTTGTCCTCACTTATCACCCCACCAGCCTCCGCATTCAAAGGATCATCCTCCGCCATTTCCGCCAACTCCAGCATGATGCCACCACCAAACACATCTTCCCTTCACTCCCCCTATCGGCATTCCGTAGGGATCGTTCCCTCCGGGACACCCTGGTCCACTCCTCCATCACCCCCTACTCCTCAACCCCCACCTATGGTGCCACCCCATGCCCACACAAAAGATGCAACACCTGCCCCTTCACTTCCTCTCTCCTCACCATCCAAGGGCCCAAACACTCCTTTCAAGTGAAGCAGCATTTCACTTGCATTTCCCCCAACTTAGTCTACTGCATTCATTGCTCCCAATGTGGTCTCCTCTAAATTAGAGACACCAAACGTAAACTGGGTGACCGCTTTGCAGAACACCTGCGGTCTGTCCGCAAGAATGACCCAAACCTCCCTGTCACTTGCCATTTTAACACTCCACCCTGCTCTCTTGCCCACATGTCTGTCCTTGGCTTGCTGCATTGTTCCAGTGAAGCCCAACGCAAACTGGAGGAACAACACCTCATCTTCCGACTAGGCACTTTACAGCCTTCCGGACTGAATATTGAATTCAACAACTTTAGGTCTTGAGCTCCCTCCTCCATCCCCACCCCCTTTCTGTTTCCCCCTTCCTTTTGTTTTTTTCCAATAAGTTAAATAGATTTTTCTTTTCCCACCTATTTCCATTATTTTTAAATATTTTTAAATCTTTTATGCTCCCCCCACCCCCACTAGAGCTATACCTTGAGTGCCCTACCATCCATTCTTAATTAGCACATTCGTTTAGATAATATCACCAATTTTAACACCTATGTGTTCTTTTGTTCTGTTGTTTGTGACATCTTTTGATGATCTGCTTCTATCACTGCTTGTTTGTCCCTACAACCACACCAACCCCCTCCACTTCTCTCTCTCTCTCCCCACCCAAACCCCCCCTCCCCACACACACCTTAAACCAGCTTATATTTCACCCCTTTCTTGGATTCACTCAAGTTCTGTCGAAGGGTCATGAGGACTCGGAACGTCTTCTCCGCCGATGCTGCCACTTATGCCGCACTCTGGCCTCTTATGATTGGGCATTCCCCAGATGAACAACCCTGTCAACAAAAGCCTGTTATTCATTGCCTTGCCATCTGTGCCCACAAACTTTGGCAGGGCCAGTAATGGCAGCTACAGGTGGGAACATCCTGGCATTCACATTGCAATTTGCAAAACTGCCCATTATCTTCAGGACAATATATTAGTGCAATGCACTGATTCATACCCTAATGTTCTCCTAACTAGGAGATACTGGTTTATACTGTACCATCAGTGGGAAATGCTAAATAGAGGATGAATTATCCCATATTAGTCTCACCCACCTCTTAATTGCTGGCTCAAGAACAGCATTAGCAGTATGGTGGAAAACAGGCTTTATAAAGGGAAAAACTAAGATAGAAATGGAAAAATTACAAAGGATCCTTGGAGGAAAGCTTCAAGCAACTACAGGAAAGTCTTTACAACAAAAACTGATCACCAGTGACAGAAGGCTCACTAATTACAGGACAATGAACTCCCACCTGTCTTGGGAGCCTGGGTGGTGGTGGGCAGGATGGGACGAGGTGGGGTAGGGTGCAGTGAAAACTGTTCATAGCAAATGTGAATAGCAAATCAGTTAATACAGCATGAGCTCACATTACAATGGCTAGTTTGATGCCCCTCTGTGCATTGACGTTTATCTCACTGCCAGTCCAAGCTTCAGCTCGTACATGATGCTGGTGTTTTATCTGAGAAAAGACCCTGTGCTGTGTCATGGGCTAGAATTCTTGATTAAGTATTTCACACTGCATCAAGCATTTCCGCAGCACAGGGTCCACTGCAGTGAAGTAGCAGTGCTAAGTATGAATTGGAACTGAAAGTGACCAGCAGTAAGAAAAGCATTGGGGGTAAGGAGCAGGGATTGGGAACAAGGGTTACTGCTGTAAAGGAGAGTGTGCCTACAGCTGGCACTGGCAGAAATGAGTAAAAATAACTGTTCTAAAATTAAGAATACACAATATTAATCTAACAGTTTAAAAGAGAATTCAGGCAAGTATCTCTGGAACTTTCTGCCATACCAATGGACAGAGGAGAGGTGGGGCAAAATTTGGAATGAGTACATAGAATATGTATTTTTCTGCCTGCATCCTTTAATTCCCTTATTAGCCATGTGCCTTTCATTTCACCTGTCAGAATCTGACTATATTTCTTTGCTTTTCTTAATAAACTTAGTCTATTGGTACTATATAGCATCATGTAGTCCTTCTCTGCACTACCTCCAAGGTTCGTTTACTGCTGAAATGCCTTTATGACAGCACAGAAGTAAAAGGAACAGAACACTTCAACATAAAAACCTCAGAATTGTACTCAACCGTTTTGATAGTATAGTTCAGTATCGCATGAAGATATAAAAAGATGGTTGGAAATATTGCAGTCTAAACACTCATTCATGTATAGATGCTGAGGAAATGACAGGGGCCAATTACTCTTGTTCAAGATTCTGAAACGTTATGTATCTTTAACCTTGTTTCAAAACTTTAACCTATTTTCTCCTTACTAACAGAAAGGAGATATCATAGACATAATTGAGAAGCCACCAGTAGGTACATGGACTGGCATGCTAAAAAACAAAGTAGGATCCTTTAAATTTATCTATGTCGATATTCTACCAAATGAAGTAGAACAACCGAGGAGATCAAGGTTGTTCACCAAGAGCAAACGGCCCAAACCCAAGACCCTGCAAGAGTTATTGGACCGGATTAATCTACAGGTGAGACACATTACATGTTCATGTGCAAGAGTAAACACTAAAGGGTACATTTTAACAATGAAGGGCGTATGCAGGTGGAGTTAAATTGATTAAAAAACATCAACACATCCGGAAGTCAACTTTAACATGTTGCCTTCTGGGTTTACCTCAGACACCTTCACTTTTCCGTGTAACTCTGCCCAGAACGGTAGGTTAGTGATTTGAACATTTATGTGAACATATTCCAACAATATTTTAAATGGCATTTAAATTTAACAGCACCCACACTAGTTTCCTGGGTCTCCTGAAATGTGTCATTGAAACCAAGGCAAAAAGAATCAAAGGCAATCCAATGGATTCAAAAAGACAGGCAAAAGACATAAATAAATACTCAATACTCCCCTTACCTCCAACTGAGAAAGAGTTTGCTGAGAGGCCAATTTGTGCACTCTTGAGACCCAAGATTAGAATTGGTGGTGCCATAGCTACCTTAGATGGACTTCAAAATTGGGGCAAGGTGATCATTGGCAGCAACAAAAACTTACCGTGGAGAGGCCTGCAGATGGTTAGCAGAGCAAAGAGCATTCGGAGACAGGGAATAATAGTGCGGGGGTGGGGGGTGGAGGAGAAAGAAGCGGACAGGTCAAGATTGCAGGGGACACTACCTGTATATCAAGGTGTACAGGCAAACAAACAGTCAGTTTGATCTCTGGGAGGTTTTCCACAGGCTCAATATGTCACACCAGGTGATAGTAGTCATCTGCCTCAGCTACTACCTGCTAGAGCTAGTGGCCATGCATTACCAGTGGCTGTAGGAGAGATGACCGGCCTCACCACCAGAGATATATTCAGGATCTCCCAAATCAGATGCACATAAATGCATAAGGCAGGTCAATGGATCATTTACCAGGGCCAGCAACATCGCCTGTGATGATGCTACACAGAATGAGTGGGCATTTAGGTCCGCATCTCTAGCTGGTTTCTCACTGGTGCAGGGCATTGACTGCACACATCCACAAATCAAACAGGAATATTTGCAAACTGCCACTGGACCGATGTAATCATTATATCCAATGGCCACAAATACAATTAATGCAGAACAGTCCTGTAGCCAATGATCCACCCATTGCACATCCCCTCATTGGTCCCTGTCAATTCACATCTTTCCATTCCTCCACAAGCAACTGAAAAGGCGAGTTGCCACTCAGCAACCAAGAATTGGCAACATGGGAAAGTGAAGCAAAGTAACAAATTGAGAGATTCTGCTTATGGAAGGAACTTTCACAACATTGCATTTTTTCAAACACCCAAGTGCATAGATGGCCTTTTGAAACTGCCAAGGTTTTCTCTTCAATTTTCTACCTCTCTTGTGGCTTCAGTCAAGCTAGTAGCAGGCATCTCGTTTCTATGCTTTGACTGCTCAGATCCTCTTGACTGATGTTGTCTGGGTGTTGGAGACTGAGGGGAACCCCACCAAAGACTGCTCCACCTGCACCAGTACAGGGGCAGACTCAGCCATTGGGAGGAGGCAGCTGAGTTTTGGTTGACTTTTCTTTCTTCCCTGAATAACACTGAGGTTTAATTGTATTACCCCAACTATTGCTCCATCCAATTCAGTACAAATCAGAAATTGAACCTGGAACCTTCTGATTTGTATGACCTTGTGCAATTTACCAGGTAGTACTTGTACCAATTTGACCATTGCTGGAGATGCAGTCCATTCCAATCTGGATTCTAATTTCACATATAATATCTCTAAATACAAGTGGAAGATGATAAAAGAAAAAAAGTGTGCGGACTGAAAGTTATTTGCTTTTCCTTAAATTAAAAACAAAAAATCAGTTCAGCAGGAATCCTCTCAGGGCTGACGTTATCTTCTTCACAAACTAAAAACTGTATACTTCCTGCAAGAATGTCTGATATAGGTTTCAAAGGTCACACAAGCTAACTGATTTCTGCATGTCCAATGATTAAAAAATGGGCATAGACTCAGGATTATCACTATTATGGGGAAATAAGAATTTTTCACACTAAATTATTAGAATAGGAATTGCTTTACCACAAAGGCTGCTGGGGCAGAAAGTTTAACTCATTTAAGAGATAATTGGTTAAGTATTTGAGAAGGCAAAACTAAGGATATGAAGCAAGAGCAGGGTTAAGGGGCTACAGTCGAAAATGAGTTGCAAAATTAGAACCATCACATGTAATAAGTCTCTTGTACTATGGCAATAATTCAAACAATATATGGGGAAAAATCATTGATTGAGAAGGGAATTTAGGCCAGGAAACCAGGAAAAAATACTGCTCTTCTTTGAATGCTGCCATGGAATTTTCAACATCTACCTCAAACACTGAAACCAACAGGTTCATCATGTCATCTGAAGGAGAGTCTTCAATAACACAGTGCTCCCTCAGTATGGCATTGAAGTGTCAGGTCAAAATTATGTGAAGACCCGAGTGTGGCTTGAATCCATAAACAACAATCAAAGCGATACTTAGGGAAAAACATTTGGAATAAATCAGAGTTGTTAAATCATAAAACTGCCTCTTAAGATTGCCCATAAATGCATTCTATGATATTGAGCCTGAAAATAGAGTGCAAACTTATCCTGGAACTGCATAGCTGTTTATTATGATGCAAGAAGCTTATCTTGCAAGTTGAGATACTACTATTGGTTTTCTTTTAACGTCAAACTGCAATGTTTCCTGTGAAACAGGACACCTATGTTATACTTAAAGGAGTGTTTTTCCCACTGAAGTGATTTGGAAGAATAGAAAGTTGCCTTAATGGCAGTTTCAAAATATAGGGTGGAATTATCCAGGCCCATTGGTGGCAAGTGTCACAACAGGCATTGAGCAGACAATATGGCGAGAAGATCAGAAATCAGTTTTACACCGTCACAAAACCAGTTTGCAATTGTCCACTCCATCAGTCAATGGCAGGCCGTGTATCCAACTGATGTCAGAAACCTAATATCAGTACTTTAGCATCTCATTGTAAGCCCTGCTCACCAGAATCATCCCCTCACAATAGATCATCCAGACACGTTGGAGTGATTGCATGCCCACGTTTCACAGCTGTACATAAGCAACATGTACCTGGCGAGCTGCACTTCACCCAGGCCTTTGAGGTTCGTTTGCCTACCTTGTTCCGGCAGGACACTATTATCAGTGCCAGGCCTTTCAGGCAGTGATACATCAACTACCGGACCAGCTGTAAGGCAGGGTGGCTTTTCAATGGCTGCAGAGCTTTGGTTTGCCTGGGGAAAGGAGAGAAGTGGCCTCAGGCAAGGGATGAAGCTGCAGGGGGAGGGTTGTGCAGGGAAAGGAGGTATCCCAGAGGGTGTCTGGAGGCACATGTTGATCTGTGCAAGTGGCTTCATGAGGGCGAGGGCTGAGGAGGCAGTCTCCAGAGGAGATCAGGCTGGATGGAGATGAAAGAGCGAGAGAGTCCCTTGTGCTGGCAGTGAGTGAGATGCCAGTGAGTTTAGAGTGATGAGATGATTGCCTCACCCTGGCAGCATGGATAAGATCATTCATCACTGGATAGCTAATCTCTTCTGTGCAGCGTTAGCACTGACTGCCACTGCCACCAGCTCCTGAGCCAGAATGGTGAGGTTGATGGATCTCTTATGGCCAGAGCAGGGGTGGGGGAATATCATGGTGGGCCTCCAAAAGACATTCCAGTGAAGGGTCACTGAACTCTTCTTGGCTTTCAGGGCCACATCTTCACTGGAACAGTCCTGGGCTGCAAGCATTGAACTGTGCACGTGGCTCCAGTTTAAATATGGCACCCGGAGTGATGAAACGGTGATGTAACGGAATAGCAGATGATTCAGAGGCCGCCTGCCAGTGAGACGGTGTTTCCTGTGGCTGCATAATCAATGAGGTGGGAAGCGGACAATAGAGTGTGAAAATCCGCCATTGCAGTCAGTGATAAAATGTCATTTTTCATGCCCGCTACTGCATTTAGTGCAAATCCAGGGCAATTCCACTATCGTGTATTCCCACAAGTTAAAAAAAGGGTGCTGAAACAACAGGTCGTTAAGAAACTAATAAGTTAGCTTTGACGTTGTCTTCTCAAATGCAAATAAGAAGCTGTGAAATGAAATGACCCCAGCAAAGCCTGCATTGGATTAAGATGCAGGGGAATTGTTTTACTTAAGTCAAGTAATACAACACATTAAGATGGCTAATGGTAGCATGTTCATTATTTAATGAAGGCTTTGGTCTTATCAATAACTAATTTGAAGACATTTCTGTTCATCACTACTGGATATTGTACAATCAGAGTAACCAGAGAGAATGGAGGTATCGAGAGAGGTGGTGAGATGGAGCCCATGTCAGTGCACATGTGGAAACAGATGTTTTGTTTTCAGACATCACCAGGGAGCAATGTGCAGATGAGAAATAAGTGGGCCCAAAGATAGATCCTTAGGGCAATTCAGAAGTAACTGTGCATGAATGGGAAGAGAAGCCATTGCAGATGAGTCTCTGGAAAAAATGGAACCAAGTGAGAGCACTCCTACCCAGCTGGACAGCAGAGTAGGTAGTGGTAATGCCACTGGACTAGTAATCCAAAGGCTAATATATTTTTAATATATAAAGTTCCTCCCTAGGGAGGGGAGGGGGAGAGAGGTAGAAATAACCTCCCCTCTTTTATACAGGAGAGGAGAGGAGGGAGAGGAGTAAAGGACAGGGAGGCACAGGAGGGAAAGGGAAACAGTCCAGGTGGGTGCCTCTTGTGGAGGATGGACGGTGGGTGAGGGCTCAGTGATCTTCCGACAAGGGGAGACGATGCCTTCAGCCAATACTGGCCTATGCTGGGAAAGGGCTGAGGTGGGAGAGGGGTGTCAGCAAGATATTCCAACACACACACACCGCACCCCCCCCACTTTGTCTTCCCTCAGCCCGAGCAGTCTTCTGGCCTCCCCCTACAAAACAGAGTCTTCGAAAGCCCCCACCTTAACACAACAAGATCTTCAGACACCCACCTAGGATATTGTTTTTGAAGTCTGTCTTGGCCTCCTGGCCTTCCTGTCCTGTAGCAGAAGAAGCTATTCCTTCTCTCCCTCTCTCTCCTTTGGCCCCACAGGGGCAGGGGCAGCAGCAGCAGCACTGGAGCAGCACTCAGATGTAGCAGTAGAAGCAACCCCAAAAGCAGCAGCAGAAGCAGCAGCAGAAGCAGCAGCAGAAGCAGGAACAGCTGAAACACTGAGGAGCAGCAACACCAACAAACACCTTCTCTCCTCAGTGTCAGGGAATCTTTTAAGTTAAACCAAGCAAACCAAATCAACAAAATGAAGGACAAATCAAGCACAGCCCCTAATTCAGGGCAGCTGTAAAACTAAAGACAAAATTTAAAGGAAACTTACAACTTTAAACCAAAATGTGATTAAGGGGGTCAATAAAGCACCCCAATCCCTGCGGTGCCCACCGGGCACGGAAGGCCTCGAGAGTGCAGGCAGACACTGCGTGCTCCCTCTCTAAAGACACCTGGCCGCGAATGTAGCCGCGGAAGAGGGACACACAATCGGGCGGGACTTCCCCGTCGATCGCCTGCTGCCTGGACCTGTTAATGGCCAACTTGGCCAGGCCCAGGAGCAGGTTCACGAGGAGGTCCTCCTCCTTCTCGACCCCCTTCCGCACCGGGTGCCCATAGATCAGGAGCGTGGGGCAGAAGTGCAAACAAAACATCAATAAAAGGTTTTTCAAATAACTAAAAAGGGAGTGCATCCTACCACACCCAGAGGCTAATATGGCACAGCTATTGAAAATTGAATTCAATTAGTTAATTAATTTAATTAAAATGAAATCAAGAATTGAAAGCTAGTGTCAGTAATGGTGTCATGTAACCCATCTGGTTCACTTAACTGGTCTGGTTTACCAACAATGTACATGACTCTTAGCTGCCTAGTAAACCATTGCACAAAACAACTACAGGAAAGTCAAAAAGAAATAAAATTGACGCACCACTCAGCATTGACTAAGACAATGGGACATCCAACCCTGTTGCCCTTGCAAAGTCCTCCTTACTAACATCTAGAGGCTTGTGCCAAAATTGGGAGAGCTGTCCCACAGACTAGTCAAGCAACAGCCTCACAGTCATACTCAGGGAATCATATCTTACAATGTCCCAGACTTCCTCCATCACCAATTGTGTCCTGTCCAATGGCAGGACAGGCCCAGAGGTGGCAGTGCAGCAGCATACAGGCGGGTCGGAGTTTCATTGGGAGCCCTCAAACTTGACTCCAGACCCCAAGAAGTCTCATGGCATCAGGTCAAATGTGGGCAAGGAAATCTCCTACTAATCATCACCCACTGTACTCCCTCAGCTGACAAGTTAATGCTCCTTCATGTTGAACATCACTTGGAAGCAGCAATGAGGGGGGCAAGGACACGGAATGTACTCTTGGTGGGGAACTTCATTGACCAACACCAAGAGTGGAATGGTGGCACCACTACAGACGGAGCTGGCAGAGTCCGAAAGGATGCATCTGCCAGACCAGCAAAGTGTCTTCATAAGGAAGAAGTCCTGTTCAATGAAGGAGAATGCCCAGGAGCAGCACTAGGCAAGCCTAAAGAGGTGTTAACCTGATGAAATTCAACACAGGACTACTTGCATGTCAAACAGCAGAAGCAGCATGCGATAGACAGAACTATGCGATCCCACAATCAATAGATCAGATCAAAGCTCTGCAGTCCAACCATATCCAGTTGCGAATGGTGGTGGACAATTGAACAACTCACTGGAAGAGGAAGTTCCACAAATACCCCATTCTCAATGATAGGGGAGCCCAGCATATCAGCGCAAAATATAAAGGCTGAAATATTTGCAACCATCTTAAGCCAGAAGTGCCAAGTGGATAATCCATCTCAACTTCCGATTGAAGTCCCAGCATCACAGATGGCAATCTTTGACCAATTCAATACACTCCACTTGATATCAAGATATCCGTGATATGCAGTATTGCCGCTAGACTGTTAATCCAGAGACCCAGGGCAATGCTCTGGGATGTGGATTCAAATTCCACCCTTGACAGGTGGTGAAATTTAGTTCCAGATTTTTATTGAATTCAAAGTCCAACGATGACCATGAAACCATCGTTGATTGTTGTAAAAACCCATCAAGTTCACTAGTGTCCTTCAGGGAAAGAAATCTGTCATCCTTACCTGGTCTGGCCTACATGTGACTCCAGATCCACAGCAATGTGGTTGACTCTTAATTGCCATCTGAAAGGGCCTAGCAAGCTAGTCAGTTGTATCAACCACTAAAAAGTCAAAAAAGAATGGAACTGGATAGACCAACCGGCATCAACCTAGGCACTGGAAATGACAACAACAAACTCAGCCTGTTGAACCTGCAAAAGTCCTTATGAACATCTGGGCCCTTGTGACTAGTCAAACAGCCTGACAGTCATACTCACAGAAACATATCCTGCAGACAATGTCCAAGACACCACCATTACCATACATCCCTGGGTATGTGTTGTTCCTTCAGCAGAATAGATCCAGCAGAGGTGGTGGCACAGTGGTATACAGTTATATACAGGCCGTTGACCTGGGAGTCCTCAACATTGACTCCAGCCCCATTAAGTCTCATGGCATCAAGTCAAACATGGGCAAGGAAGCCTCCTGTTGATTACCATCTACCACCCTCTCTCAGCTTATGAATTAATTTCTCTTTCATTCATGGGATGCCCATTCCTAATTATTCAGAGGACATTTTAAGAGCCAACCACATGGCTGTGGGTTTGGAGTCACATGTAGGCCAGGCAAGGACAGATTTCCATCCCCAAAGGACATTAGTGAACCAAATGGGCTTTTACGACAATCAGCAATGGTTAGGTGGCCATCCTCAGACTTTCAATTCTAGATTATTTATTGAATTCAAATTTCACCATCTGCTGTGGTGGGCTTCAAAACTTGGTCCCCAGAGCATTACCATGGATATCTAGAATACCAGTCCAGTGACAATACCACTACGTCACTACCTCTCCATTGAATCAGTGCTCCTCCATGTTGAACACCACTTGGAGGAAACACAGAGTGCAATATGTACTCTGGGTGGGAGACTTCAATGTCTATCACCAAGAGTGGCTCTGTAGCACCATTATTGACCAAGCTGACTGAGACCTAAGCACATATCAGCTAGACAGGTTTGCGGCAGGTGGTGAGGGAACAAACAAGAGGGAACAACGTACTTGACCTCATCCTCAACAATCTGCCTGCCACTTTAAAATTCATTCATGGGATAAGAGCTTCGCTGGCTGGGTCAGCATTTATTGCCCATCTCTAGTTGACCTTGAGAAGGTGGTGGTGAGCAGCCTTCTTGAACCGCTGCAGTCCATGTGGTGTGGGTACATCCGCAGTGCTGTTAGTGAGTTCCAGGATTTTGACCCAGCGACAGTGAAGGAACAGTGATATATTTTCAAGTTAGGATGGTGAGTGACTTGGAGGGAAACTTCTAGGTGGTGGTTCCCATCTATCTGCTGCCCTCTCAAACAAGAGAATCTAACCATCGCCCCTTGTCATTCAATGACATTATCATCGCTGACTCCCCCACTACCAACATCCTAGCAGTTAGTTGACAGGGCCCTCAACCATGTCCAGCCCATCTCCCATGCATCCGCCCTCATGCCTTCTCCTCCCTCCCAGAAACATGATAGCATCCCCCTTGTCCTCACTTATCACCCCACCAGCCTCCGCATTCAAAGGATCATCCACCGCCATTTCCACCAACTCCAGCATGATGCCACCACCAAACACATCTTCCCTTCAACCCCCCGGCGGCACTCCGTAGGGATCATTCCCTCCGTGACACCCTGGTCCATTCCTCCATCACCCCCTACTCCTCAACCCCCTCCTATAGCATCTCCCCATGTGAACGCAAGATATGCAACACCTGCCCCTTCACTTCCTCTCTCCTCACCGTCCAAGGGCCCACTCCTTTCAAGTGAAGCAGCATTGCACTTGCATTTCCTTCAACTTAGTCTACTGCATTCGTTGCTCCCAATGTGGTTTCCTCTACATTGGAGACACCAAACGCAGACTGGGTGACCGCTTTACAGAACACCTTCGGTCTGTCCGCAAGCATCACCCAGACCTCCCTGTCGCTTGCCATTTTAACACTCCACTCTGCTCTCTTGCCCTCATGTCTGTCCTTGGCTTGCTACATTGTTCCAGTGAAGCTCAACGCAAACTGGAGGAACAGCACCTCATCTTCCAACTAGGCACTTTACAGCCTTCCAGACTGAATATTGAGTTCAACAATTTTAGATCTTAAACTCCCTCCTCCAGGCCCACCCCTTTTCCATTTCTTCCCCTCCTTTTTGTTTTTTCCAATAATTTATATAGATTTTTCTTTTTCCACCTATTTCCATTATTTTTAATGTATTCCATCGATCATCTATCTATACCTTTAATGCCCTTTTAGTCTTATTTCACCCCATCCCCACTAGAGCTATCTGTACCTTGCTTGTCCTGCTATCCATTCTTAATTAGCACATTCTTTTAGATAATATCACCACCTTCAACACCTCGTTGTTCTTTTGCCTGTGACACCTTTTGGTTATCTCCTATCACTGCTTGCTTGTCCCAACAACCACCCCCCCCCTTCTCTCCCCCTCCCGCCCCCCACCCCCCCCAACCAAAACCAGCTTATATTTCACCCCTCTCCTATTGTTACTTTGTCCTCATGACCCTTCAACAGAACTCAAAATGTCAACTGTACTCTTCTCCGCCGATGCTGCCAGACCTGCTGAGTTTTTCCAGGTATTTTTTATTTTGGATTTCCAGCATCTGCAGTTTTTTTGTTATCCTAGGAGTTACCTTTATCCAGAAGCTGAAGTGGAGTAGTCATATAAATACTGAGGCTACAAGAGAACTACAGAAACAGCTGAAGTCACAATACTGCAAAGGCTATGGGCCCTGACAATATCTTGGCAATTTACTAAAGATTTGTGCTCCAGAACTAGCTGTGCCCTTAGGCCTGAGGGGAGAAAGGAAAGAAAGATGCTAGTTTAGGACTAGGGTGGGGGAAAACCTTTGGGCAAATTTGATCCAATGGGTTTGGGGTGGAGGAAGCAGAGGTAGCTGAACAGATGGTCTCAAACTTTGTGACACTGAAGCCCATAAGCTTTTTGCATTTGCTGGAGGCGAGGGTGGAGGAGGCAAGAGACTGTCGATTAACAAGATATAGTGAAGAGAAGCTAGGTTTATCTCTGCCTTCTAGGATGTTCCTGGAACAATGAGTAGTGTTGACAGGGGAGAGCAGAACCTGATAGTGGCTTTTGTGATGCAACCTTATCTGGCAGTGATTGATTAAACCATTTGTCCATGGAACCAAAGTCTACATCCTTTAAACGTACAGGAGTGCTGACACTCCATTACAACTGAGGGAATGCTACATTGTTACAAATGCAGTTATTCAGGTAAAATTTAAAAGAAACAATGCCCCATCTGTCAACCAACATTCCTTCCCAAACCAACACAAGAACACGTATCATTACTGTTTTTGAGATGTTTCTGATGCAGATTTAGTTTTTTTGCATAACTCACTACACCGCAAAGATAACTCGTATTAATGCTAGGATGGTTTTTGTGTTTCATTGTGAGAAAGTACTTTTTAATGGCAAGTTGATTATGTCCACATGAAATTACTGAAAGAAATTTGTTGATAACATCCTATTTCTACTTTATCACTATTTTGTTGGTTTGCATACAAAAATTTTTATTTCATTTTTCTAAGGCATGTTATTTAAAGACAAGGTGTTGCTTAAATGCTTTCATATGATGACTTACTTTTAATCAGTTCAGTTCATATTAACTGGTGTTAAAATGCTGGATGTTGGTTTGTCTCTCTGGCACAGGAGCATACCTCCACTTTGTTGCTTAATGGTTACCAGACCCTGGATGACTTCAAAGAGCTGAAAGAGACACATCTGAATGAACTCAATATCCTAGATCCTGAGCAGAGAGCCAAATTACTCACAGCTGCTGAACTCCTCATGGACTATGACAGTAAGTGGATTACATTGTATCTGCAGCCAAAAGAAAAAGGGCTGAAAATGAGCCATTAAACTGGAACCCACAGAACAGAGGTACCAATGCCAGGCAGCATATATATGGTTATAAAAACAAAAAACTGCGGATGCTGGAAATCCAAAAGAAAAACAGAATTACCTGGAAAAACTCAGCAGGTCTGGCAGCATCAGCGGAGAAGATATGGTGCCTTGAAACTTCAATTATTTTCCACAATGGGAATCGGCAGAAAATCCTGAACCATTTATACTTCATTTTACACCAAGGTTTTAGCTTCTGCTTGCACTATATGCACATTAAAAAAAGTCAAGTTACCAGCAGCTGCTAATAAGGTCCATATTTTTCATTCTACAAAAGAGATTTTCCTGGAAATAACACTGGTGGATCAATCAGTGCTAGAATGGCAAACCCAAAGACATGACTCGTGCTGGTTCTTTTACCCAAGGTTAAATATCAGATAGTAAATTTGACCAGATGTCCACATAACAATGATATGCTCGAATAACGAACCCAAGAGCTAAAAATAATCAAAACACGTAAAATGAAGCCTTTGACTCCCACAAAAATTGAGCAGATTATGAATAATAAGCAAGTAGATAACCAAGACTGTGGGTAATGGGAGTAGAGATAACTTCTATGAAGTCAATGCTGAGGAAAAATAGGGGTGTGTGATGGGCAGCTGATGAAATACTTTGTTTTATGCCCCTGTTGAAGTTGAAACTTCTGCCCACCTAGTTTAATTGTGGTGCTTCCATTATTGCCTCACCTAGATTGGCTAATTCAGCACAACCTGCAGTTCAAATCTGGGACTTAGATTTTCTAAAATGCCTCACATTCATTAAACCGTTCCTTATTGTTATGCAGGCAAACACAATAGCCAAGTATATACAAAGTAGAATTTTACAAAACAAATGAAGACAAATTCATTAGTTTTGAGGTTTTTGGTTGAGAAAAGAATGTTGGCCAGAACATTGTTGCATTCCCTGATCTTTCCTAAATATTGCCAATGTTAAATTACCCAACATGGCCCTGGTTTAACGTTTAATATAGAAGAACACCACCACCAAAAAGGTACTTCCTTAGTACAAAATCAAAATACTACAGATGCTGAAAATCTGAAATAAAAACAAAATGTTGGAAATATTCAGCAGTCTGGCACCATCTTAAGAGTGAGAAACTGAACTAATGTCGATTCAAATATGAGTTTTTCAGAACTGAAAAATAGACAGAAATGTGATGGGTTTATGGCTTTGAAAGATGGGTCTTTCTTTTTCCTCAACTGAGGATTTCACTCCCTGCCCCCATATTCAAAGGATCATCCTTCGCCATTTCCAACATGATGTCCCACCACCAAATACCATCTCCTCCTGTTTGATGAACAAGCATCTTAAGAGGGACTGTAGCCCGACTCAGTTACTTAAAATTAGTTTATTTGCACTACCTATGTACAATATATACAAGGTGGGTTACTGAGTAAGCACATCAGAATGCTGCCTGTTTGATATATCTGTGACATCAGTAGCCATGTGCTAGAGATTCTGCACAGCATAGTCTACATCACTCATTAGTATATATATTCTATTAACCCATTACACCATACCTTCCCTCCCCTGTCAGAATTTCAAAGGTGCCTTTCATTCTGCAAAACCCTGGTCTACTCTCAATCACTGCCAACACGTTGTCCCTTTCCATGCAATCGCAGGAGGTAACACTGGTCCTTTTACCTTCTCTCTCCTCAACATCCAAGGCTCCACACCCTCCTTCCAAGTGAAGTAGTGATTTAATTACACTTTCAATTTAGTGTACTGTACTCCCTGCTCACAGCATGGTCTCCTATCCCAGACCTTTCATTTTGTTTTTCCTCCCCCTCCTTCCTATTGACAGCACAAAACCCATCACATTACTATCTAACTTCAGCTCCGAAGAGTCATATTTGACCCAAAACATTAACTTGGTTTCTCTCTCCATAGATGCTGCCACAGTATTTCCAACACTTTATTTTCAGCACTTTTCGTACTACACTGAAACTTCAGCCTAGATTATGTATTTAGATCCTAAAGTGAAGTTTAAATCTTCTGACTCAAAGCAAGTGTCTCAATAATTTAACCAAGTTGATGCTAACTTATCATTATAACATATTATTCCCCAAATTCATTTTCGATCCAACCTGAATCTGGCACAAATGTACGTTTAATTTGAGTAAACCTGGTGCAGTATCTCATTCTGTTCCTGAGTTAAATCGAAACGAGTTTGCTTCTGAAGTGAATGCAGCACAAAAGCAAGATGAATTGTGAAGTGAACAGATTCCATTCACAAACAATTCAAGTACCAATTCATATTTCCTTCTGGATTCAACCCTTCAATCACATTTGAACTATTATACTCAACGCTTCCCATGCATTGACCAGGTCCAAAAACAGAATCATATAGGACAGAAGGAAGATATTTTGCCTTTTATGTTTGCTTTTGGAAAGATTAATCCAATTGCTCATGGAAGCAGTCCATGCCCAAACGCAGCAAGACCTGGACAATATCCAGGCTTGGGCTGACAAATGGCAAGTAACATTCGCGCCACTCAAGTGCCGGGCAATGGCCATCTCCAACAAGAGAGAATCTAACCATCGCCCCTAAATGGTAATGCCATTGAACATCACTGAATCCCCCACAATCAATATCCTGGCTGTTACCATTGACCAGAAACTGAACTGGACTAGCCATATAAATACTGTGGCTACAAGAGCAGGTCAGAGGCTAGGAAACCTGCAAACAGTAATTCACCTCCTGACTCCCCAAAGCCTGCCCACCATCTACAAGGCACAAGTCAGGAGTGTATGGAATACTCCCCACTTGCCTGGATGAGTGCAGCCCCCACAACACTCAAGAAGCTTGACACCATCTAGGACAAAACAGCCTGCATGATTGGCACCACATCCACAAACATTCACTCCTTCCACCACCGATGCACAATAGCAGTGGGTACCATCTACAAGATGTACTGCAGGAATTCACCAAGACTCCTTAGACAGCACCTTCCAAACCCATGACCATGACCATCTAGAAGGACAAGGGCAGCAGATAGATGGAGACACCACTACCTGGAAGTTCCCATCCAAGTCACTCACCATCCTGACTTGGAAATATATCACCATTCCTTCACTGCCGTTGGGTTAAAATCCTGGAACTCCCTCCCCAACAGCACTGTGGATGTACCTACACCACATGGACTGTAACAGTTCAAGAAAGCAGCTCACCACCACCTTCTCAAGGCAACTAGGGATGGACAATAAATGCTGGCCCAGCCAGTGAAGCCCACATCCTGTGAATGCATTAAAAAAATTAGTTCCGCTATACCACACTTACCCCAAATAACCCTCAATAATGTATGGATAAACCAAAGGATCAAACACTTATATTTAAATATCTTTAGATCACAAAAAAATTGGAGTCTAACATTCAACATCCTAGAGCTATTTCCAAAAATTTTCCCTAATGAAATCTTAATCCACATAACAGTAAGTTGGCATGAAGTATAAACTCTCAAAAGTAATGGTGTGATGCTTTATTAATAATTTCTATTAATCCCTGTATTGATCCATTCCATTTGTGTCTAACACCATGCAGTGTGCTTTGATTTAATCCACTTTTTGTTTCTGAAACTTCAATACTGTATTGATTCACATCATGTTTTATAACTAACACCAGCAGTTTGATCAAGGATGTGAATAATAAGATAAAGATGGCAGAGACTGGAAAAACAACAATTTACTTTTATATGGGGCCCTCAAAGGAAAACTACTAAAGGCAATGGAGGAAACCTCTGGGTAACGTTCTTCACCAACACGTCTGATACTATTTTAAGAATACATTTGCACTGGTTTGAAATTACATGTCCTGAATCCCCAGTACTAATATTGTAGCACTGCCACTCAGTCCACGTCCATATTATATGGGTGTGTTTGTTTTACAGCAGGAAGCGAGACAGAAGAGCACGGAGATAATACTGATGCACAACTGTCAAGCTCAGCTCCTCTGTGTGATATTCCACGGGATTCAGGCTGCTATGAAAGTTCAGAGAATTTGGAGAACGTACAGGAACATTCTGAATTAAGCACCACTGAGGAGCAAACAGAGCCCTCCTACTGAAGACTGAGGTGGATCGCTATATTCGCTGTTTAATGGTCTCTAATGCTGACATCTAGTGGCTTAAAGAATACAAAACAAGGTGGCTTGGAAACTGCAAAAGCTTCTTTTGCACCAAGCTGCAACATATAACATGAGAAGAATTTGTAAAGTATTCAAAGAATGCTGTGAATTCAGAACTCTGTATGTGTGTGTTTGATGTTTATTCTAAATTCTCCCATACGCTATCCAGTTTTAGCAATTTACAGAAAGGAACATTTTGTGGAACTTTGTGCCATAGAAATCATGTGCAAGTTCAAGGATCCAAATATAACTCCATTGCATTGGATTACAGAACTGACAGCTGTGTGCCTTCCTCGCCAGAAGATGCTATGTGCACAAATATTTGTCCATTTATTCAACTTTTGGTGATATTTCATCAATGCATACTGTGAGCATAGAATAGCAGATATAAGGGTCAATTTTACAAATGTACATGCTAAGTGGGGAGCCCTATTTACTGCCCATATAAATCAGGAAATTATGGGCAAATTCCCCACAATGTTCTGATGCCAATGGCTAGTGGATGAAGGCTGTAACTGTATATTGCCAGCTATTTTGGTTTTTCTATCTCCATCCCTCAAAGGCTGGAGTTGCATGATGAACATTTGGATCTAATTATGGCAAAGGTCTGCTTGGTGGTGGATGCAATTATACGCCCAAGATGATGTGCTGCATTTTTTTTTAGAGCTTATATATATTTCAGGAATGGGTTTCACGTCTTTCTAAAATCCAATTATATTTTGCTCAAAGATTTTGTACTGGTGAAGACCTGACTATGAAATCAATGGATTTTAAAGAAATTTCATCTGCATTTTATCTTTACATTTTTCTCATTTTATAAGCTGTGTACTTCAGGTTAAATAAAGAGTTCCTTTGCATAAATCATCGAATTCCTTTATAATTTTACATTTATGTTTCCTTCTTCATCAGGCCTAGCTACACTACACAATTAATTCCTTCCTTTTCAGCATTTTTAATCTGGCAGCTAGCAATAAGAATCTATTGTACAAAATGCAAAATCCAGCTGTACTTGACTTAACTTAATAATGTTACCCCTATAAACATGACAAGTGTGGAAATAGAAATGTCATGCTTCGATAACCTGGCCTGTCACTGCCAATGTGTGTTTCCACCTTTGAAACGTCATGTCTCTTTCTTACCCCAAGCTGTTCCATACAACCAATGTTCTCACTAACCTCTGTTTGCTTTGTGCAGCCAGCTTGTTCACTGGGCAGCCATGCATGCACACATTAAAAGAAACGTTGCTTGCGTACAGCCTGTTTGTTCCCTCCATAGCGCATTTCTAATTGCTGTCCGTCGTGCACCCACTCAGCTGAGAGGAATCATTGCATAAACTCTCGTATACATGCTTATCACCTCCAGATTTGTTTTTCTTTGGACTGCCTTCCATTCTCCAACCTCCAAGATCTTCAGCTCCTTCAAAATTCTGCCATTTCCCTGTCAGGTCCAACTTACCCATTACCCCTATCCTTTTTGAGCAACATTCCTCCAAGTGCCCAAGTTAACAAAATTTAAATTTCTCCTCCTTGCATTTAAATTTCATCATGACCACATCACTCCCCATCTTTAATCTCCTCCAACCACCCCCTATAATCACAAAAAGCAGGATAAATCAAATCCAGCCTATTACCATTCCAACAGTATACTCTCAATTATAAATGGGTTATTGACAGTGGTATCAAGCAGCACCTACTCACCATTTGTCAGTTTGGGATCCACCAGTCCACTCATCTGACGTCATTATGACTTTTGTTTAAACATGGACAAAAGAACCGAATTCCAGAGCTGAGATGACAGCGATTGCCCTTGATACCAAGGCAGTATTTGATCATGAGGCATCAAGTAACTCTAGTAAAATTGAAGTCAATTGGAATAGAAGGGCAAAATTCTCCCATAGCTGGCATCATACCTAGCATCAAATTGTGATTTTTTGGAAGCCAATGACTTCAGCCCCAGGACATCACTTGCAGGAATTCCTTAGCTGGATCTAAGATACCATCCTACCTTCAGTTGCTTCAATCACCTTCCCTCCATACAGCCAGAGGTGGGGATATTCATTGATGATTGCAGTGTTCAGTTCCATTCACAACTTCTCAGATAATAAGGCAATCCATGCAAGATCTGGACAACATTCAGGCTTAAGTTGTTAAGCGTCAAGGAACAATGGTGTTACACAGGTGTCAGGCAATGACCAGCAAGCAAAGACCACCTCCAACAAGAGAGAATCTAATAATTTCACCTTAACATTCAACACCATGACCATTGCTTAATCCCCCATCATCATCATCCTCCTGGGGCTTCGCTTTGACCAGAAACTAGACCAGCCATAAATGCCATAGCTATAACAGCAGCTCAGAGGTTGGGTATTCACCTCCTGATTCCCCAGAGCCTTTCCACTATCAACAAGGTACATGCCAGGCCTATAATAGAATATTCCCAACTTCCGTGGATGAGTGCATCTCCAACGACCCTCAAGAAGCTTGACACAAGACAAAGCTGCCTATTTGATTGGAACCTAACCCATTGCCAGTGCACAGGGGCAGCAGTTTTTACCAAATGCAAGATGCACCGCAACAACTTGCCAAGTCTCCTTCAAGAGCATCTTCCAAACCTACAACCTCTACCACATAGAAAGACAAGAGCAACAGGCAATAGACCGATGAAATAGTAATTGGCTGGATTGAATTGGTCCTGATTTTTGTGGATAGGACATATTTGGGCCATTTTCCAAATCGGTGAGGTGGATAGTGTTTTAGTAGTATTGGAACAGCTTGGCTAGGGACATGACTAGTTCTGCAGCACAAGTCTTCAGAGCCCACAGGATTTGCTGCATCCAGCACCTTCAGCTGTTTTTTTTTTAAATATATGTGGTTTGAATTGAATTGGCTTGGCTGAAACCTGGTGATGTTTTAGAGGTACAGGGAGAGATTATGCCATGGAGGGATTTGAAAACTGGAGAATTTGAAAATCAAGACTTTGCTTGACCAGGAGCCAAATTAGGTATGCAAGCACAGCAACAATAAGGGGGTGGGGGGAGGGGTGGGAAAAAACAGGACTTTGTGCAAGTAAAGACACGGGCAGCAGACTTTTGGATCACCTTAAATTTATGGAAGTCAGTTCCTCTGGGGGTCTAAATGCTTTTTCTCCTTTTCCAAGGCTGCTCCTAGGCGCAGCCCAAGTGCCAGCATCACTAAGTTGACAACTCTTGCAATGCAAGTGTCATGAGATTGAGTTAACAGTCTTCTCAAAGTAGCTGGAGCCCATGATGCAGGTTGTATTTCTTGAGTTGCTGCCCATGTGTGTTATCCCTGTGCCACTTGCATTGGTGGCTGGCAAATACTGCTAACTTAAGCAGCAGACTTGTGCAGATGATTTGCAGCCACCATTTTAAAAGTGTCATTCATGGGACATGGGTGTTGCTGGCAAAGCAACATTCATTCCTAACTGCCAAGTAGTACTAGCTAAGAAGTGCAGATCCTAGATCCCTGTCTTGTAATCAGCAGATTATTTGATTTGTCAGTTATCATATATGAAAACCTTGAGTTTCCAGCATGTCTCCCAAACCAAAGTCATCTGAAAACCACCGTGTAGCAATAATTTGTCTAGCACAGTCACCTAGTCTGCAGTCTGCATTTGTGGAGAAGGAATGTCAGATTCCAATGAAGTTGCCAGGTGCTTCACTGATGTGTGCAAGGAGAACAATGGGCTTCTCTGATGTTAATGCAAATGAAGGCTGGAGATTCAAGTCACAAATAGTAGTCACCCATCCTTGGGGTACATGAACTGCTAGTTCATAACATTTACACAACTGCTATCCTCAAACACCTTTCTTTTTAAATCCAAGTCCCATGAGACATAGTCAAGGGAAATTTTCTCCAGTCTCCACTGAAAAGCTACACGTCCTCATCCATTCTTCCCCAGCTTACTCATGGCTTGTGGCTTATCTGCTGCCAGGTTCTCACTTATGCCATCCATTTTCTAATGAAAGCATCTAGTATAATGCATAAAGGTGGCTAAGTGGAGAACATTTGATCAGAGGAATTTCATCTAACCTCTGCCTGGTATATAGTTAGGCCTTCTGCCTTTCAATGGAAAGGTGCACAAATTTCTCCTGTGAAAAGATGGAGTAAATTAAGGCTAGCTCTTAAAGTGTGCTTCTCAAATGGCTTAAGACAGCAAATAGCATGTTAAACAGAGAGAGGGATTTAAGTTTCTGAATCAAGTAATGCCTTTTAGCAGATGGCAAATACAGGACAGCTGGAATCAATGTAGAATGAAGCTGCCTGGTGAACCATTTATCCCCACTGATATGTAGCTGAGACGAGAGAGATGGTAGTTGTCATTACAGCTGTCTCTATCAACTTGGGACAAGACATTTTCTCAGTTTTCCTCCCAGGTGAAGATTTTTTTTTCCATTACTGCATTTCACTTGAGAGTTTTCTACCCCTCCCCCCAAAGACCTGCTCCTTCACTTGAATGCATTCTTGGATGACAAAATCTCACATGAACCTTCTACAACAGTATCTAGAAATTCTCTTCATAGGAAAGCCCCCATGAAGTGTTTCATGTGCAAAAATGTGTTTTTTCATTGCAACATGTTATTCATTTAAAATATCAACTTTTTGAAATCAAACACTGCTTAGGATGGTGACATTTTGGAAAAAAGAGAATTTACAATACAGGAATAGGTCATTCAGCCCAACTAGTCTAAGCAAGGCAGACAAGCCATGAGGAGGAGCCATTATAATGCACTTTATTAGAATTCTTCAATTAATCCCCTACTTTAATGAATAATTGGGTATAATTCCTTAGAAGGTCTAAATGCAGCAGAGCTGGGGTCTCCACCAGTTTTAAATACTTGTGACAGCTTGAAAATTCCCCATATTGAGCAATGATGGTGGGTTTGTGCCAGCAAAATGTGAACTCTCCTGTTGGCTGCCTTAGCAGCCACACTGAATTTCTGGGACACAGTGTCATGATTAACAATCACACTATGCTTATGATTCACATATGAACAGGAATATAAGGATTCAACATTGCAGGAGTGTGCACATGCCCATTTTGCACAGGAAGTGTCACCGGCCATATTGGATTTTAGTCCTCCATAGGCATCCAAAGTGCATGTGGGAAATATTAACATGCCTCATTAAGAGGACCCTACCCTTACTGTTGGATCAGTATGTGAAATTGGTTTGTCCTAGCCCAACTAGCCATGTCAAAGGCACTCAGTAACTAATAACATTAGAGGCAGGAATGACAGTCACTAGGATTATTTTAAGGGCCTGCTGTGATCCCAATCTCAGCCAATCCATTAAGAGATGGAAAGGGACCTTGCCTGTTACTAGGAGAGAAAATTAAAAGGTTGCCAACTTCAGCATAAATTCTTTTGATTAGTTAGAGGTACCTAAAACAGATAGCTGTTCCTCCCTGCTTTGGCTCGCTACAAATATTAAGGAAAGCTATTGGTTAGGAAGTCAGTCAGGATGAGAAAGACTCTGTCCTCTTTCTATTTAATGTGGCTATGCATAAATATCCAAAATGTTTTTTTCCATGTAAATTAAAACTCAAGGTTTAAACACGAGTTACTGGGACAGATGCACTCTGGCCTCAGCCTACGACAAGAATTGAGCAGTTCATATTGATACAAATCATCTCAATATAATAAGGATGAAAACATTTCACAGTACTTTAAAATCAATTTCATCAGGCACTCAATGCAATGAAGTTTTTAACCATCATGAACCATGTATACAGATAATAAAATGATAATCTATTACAAATGGCAGTGTCAGAGGGTGCTCAAGTGTGAAGTTTATGAAGCCCATGGACAATAGCCATCTTACACAAAAGAAGAAACTGCTGCAAGACAACGGAAACACACGTGAAATAAATTACAGGTAAGTACAAGAACTGTATTCATATACATTGTTATTTACAGTTAAGAATACATGACAAATGAAATAAAGGAATCATAAATTAACAGTCAGAATATTGAAAAGGTGCAGAGCAATTTCTTAAAACAGTAAATTTCATTATAAACAATGAATACAAAATTTTTTTGCATTTAGTTTCACATAATTTATTCAGACAGGAGGACATAATTTTATTAACAGAACCAAAAAGATAAACCTGAGGTAAAAGGCTTTTGAAGTCACAAGAAATGATAAGGGGAGTGGGTAAACTTCCCTTTAGTGTTTGCAGCACACAACAAATATATGAACTAAACTTTTGGGACAGGTGCCTTTTGACATCTATATGAGCAAATCTGTTCATTGCTCTGCATTAGGTGAGTTTTGATTCCCTGACACTACCTCTAAGCAGATTCACAGATGCTCCCACTGACTGCAATAGAATGTGAATGGTATTTGTAAGCTATAGTTTAGTGACTGTGCTAAAGTAGCTCATTTTTGAAACAGTGACCACTGACACATGGTAATAACAGGAGGATAACTAACTCATGGTCAAGATTCTGCTTTATTCAGTATGATATCACGAGGTGACTATAGGTCAGTCATGGCACAAATTGAATGGTATACTGAGCATCACTCACCAAGGATGAGGGTCCTTTAAACACCAACCCAACATAGCAGAAGTGTGATATATCCTTGGCCTTTCTCCTTTTTCCACCCCCCACCACCCCCCCACTCCTTTTTCAACCTCCATCAGACCCAATACAGATACTAATCAATTAGTAACAATTACTATACATAGATTCTACACTACATGGCTTAAGATTCGTATATTTAACTGAATTTTTTTTTTTACAAACATGGTAGTTATCTGTCTGGCTTGGGTTTAAAGCCAGGCTATTTAACACTTGCCTCTGATCAGAAATGCATCTTTATCTTCGTATCTGGTCTGGAATTAAGCTCAAGTGGCAGCAGTGCAAGGCTGGTGCTTAAATTTATCACACAATTGGATTATTAGGATTTAGGTATACTACAAGTATCAATTAAAGGCCTTGAGCTGGTCTCATAGCACTTGATAAAACTTGAAGCATCAGCAATTTCAATCAAATTTATATCTGACATTGACTCAAAGCCAAAACCCCCTCAACTCAAAATCATAACGGGCCTAAAACATAAGAAACTGCAGCTGTTGATTGTACTGTACTTCATCTCAGTCACTCCAACACAACATTGCTCCATTAAACCTTGCATAGGTCTAAATATAAATACGTTGATATTAAATCATCCAGCTATTGAATAATTGAAAACAAAATGGGAAAATTCCCAAAAAATAAATATTGTCCCTCATTTTCCAAGGTGCACTGCCCCTTAAAACTAAGTTAAAAGATATTTGCCAATTATTATACAAGTCATTCCCATCAGGAGGTAAAATATTTGCTATCAACAAATCCTGGCCTGCATCTAGTTTCCTTCTAATTTTTTTTTTTTGTAATTATACAATCTTAAGAATACCAACCATTCATGTCAGCATAATCTCTTTCCCTCAAAAAAACACTTTCTTATAAAACAAAATTCTTTACTTTCCAACTAATGCACATTACTCAGTCCATCCCTGCATTTAGATAATTGATGTTTTTTTTTTAAAAAACAGAAAATGTTCAAAATACATTATGGGAATAGTGCTCATTCATAGGGTAACAGAACAATAAATGTCAAACAGTGGTTCTATGGCATGGAACCAGAAGCTTGGTGTATGACAATTAAAATTGTTTGTCCATAATACATACACTTGCAATGAAAAGATATAATTGGGAAAGGTCAACATTTCAACATTTTGTAAAAATGCATTTCTTTCCTTTCAGAAATTTGTTCCGTTCCCTCTATTTGGCTTTGGCAGAAAGAATTTTGCTCCTTCTGCGCAGCATGAAAATGCTGTACTTGAAAAAGAAATCTCAGCCAGAGATTCTGCTCCCATTTCCTATTCATTAACCTGTTGAGCATGGGACGAGAAGATCAAACTAAGCCGAGATACCCTCCCTCAAATAAACCGTCAAAGCGCGCTACTGGGACTAACAAGAAAAATGACCATTCAGGTAAGATATTGGAGGACTGCCAGCACTTCCAAAACTGTACTTCAATGGGAATCAACATCCTTAGAAGATACAATGGAACAAAATGGAAAATTTAAAACTGTTTAACATTTAATCACTTCTCATACATGATTTGTAGACCATCTACAATATTCTACCTTCACAAACTTACGAAAACAACACTTGAAAAAATATTTTCTACGTCTTAGATTGGTCCATCTTTTGTTCCTTTTAGAATTAAAATCAAATCCCCTACTTGGGTTAATTAAACATATTTCAAATCACTCCAGAAATCAGGTCCAACACTGTTCTATACAAATGAGCAAAACCAAAATATTAAGCAGTGGTGCTTGCCGACAGTAACAGTATGAAAAATACCCTAACATCACTAGATATTTAGTATATTGTCCATTTTGGAACACTTTTAATATATCTGAAGAAAAAAACTTGGATTTATATAGCGCCATCCATAACCATGAGATTCCAAAATGCTTTACAGTACTTTAGGTGTAGTCATTGTTGTAAATGTAGGACACGCCGCAGTAAATTTGCACAGGGTAAGATTTCAGAACAAGCAATGTTGTAATGGCAAGATAGCCTATAATAATGGGTTGGTTGAGATAAACATGGACTAAGACACTGGTGAGATCTCCCCTGCTCCTTTTCAAATAGTGCCATAAGATCTTAAGCATCCATCCAACTGGGTAGACGGGGCTTTGAAAACATCTCATCTCAACACCACCACTTCAGAGTGTGCAGTTCTCCTTCAGTATTGCTAATACTGATATCGGTACCAGGTGACAGTAATAAAACACCTATTATTCATTATGATTTACATTTGAAGGATATGAGCTTTTGGCCTCTTGTATAATCTGAAGTAAACCTTCAGGAATTGCTTTATCCCATGGGCAGTGGCTGTTAGAAATCCAGCTCCTGAACAGATAAACCACCTTCTCTACCACTGAATCACAAGATCATCAGACAGACCACCAGACTCGGCCATTGTCCTGATTTGTGACCAGCATAAAGAAGGGAGCATCCAACTGGCACATAGCTCAGAGCAGACAAAGGATAGCGCCACAGCTGAGAGATGCCTCCCTTCACGTTCTCCTCCAGGTTTTCTGGGAACAGTGGGAGGTGCTCTTCCCCACTGACAGCCTCAGGAGGCCCTCACGCCTGCCCCAGGAAGCATGGGCATTATAACGGAGGTTAGAAGCTGTGGGGTTCACCATTTAGGTACAACGTAGTAAGAGGGTCAACAACCTTCTCCACATCACCAAGGTGAGTATGGTTGTGTTGTTAGAACAATATGGGCAAACAAGCAATGTGCCCAAGTGGGGGAAGGGAGCAGGCAGACGATGGAAGTATAAGCCCCAACAGATGCATTAGGAGGCTTAGAGGCATGTGGACGAGAGGTTACAGGTTCACACTTCTGTTATTGTACAAGTGCCATGAGAGTGGAAGTTCCAACGGGACAACCGGGAGGCCTCCTGTCAGAGAAATAAATTCTGAAAAGGGGGTCAAGCTGTCCAATATGGGGAGACTCATTCTTCCATTCTGTCTGCAGGAGAAAATGGCACATAAGATGCTAACAACTGCAGAGGGGTGGAGCAGCTGGGCATTCACAGATGGTGAAGCAGGAGGAATGGTGAAGGAGTCCAGAGCAGAGAGTGAAGGAGCCTCAAGTTTGGTGCCAATCACTGAGTATTTTGATACAAGAGGGATTGTGAATAACTTTAAATTAATTATTTGCATTCTCTAATGCAGATCTTCACATTCCATTAGGGACAGCCTGCGCCATCATCAATAATCCTGCAGTCCACCTCTGAGAAGGGCGAAGCATCAGCGGGAGCATCGTCATGTATTGTCTTTCACTCTCATTCCACTAGCACAGATAGGGCACCTCTGAGTATACAATCGTGGTTAGAATTGGAGTCACAATCTAGTGCATCACAAGACATGCCAGGGCAGCTGATGGTGGCTGTAACAATCGAGGGACCTGACAGTTGGAGAGCAGGCCTATGCAGAGTCCAGGCTGCTGACAACAGGCTTCTGGTCACAACCACACAAAAACCTTCTGGAGATGCAGCAACAGGCAGAAGAACATCTGGCAGAGCTGCCAGAGGCTACACACAGCCATGCTTGGATGAAGAAGCTCATCCAGTTCATACATTCTACCATGTGCCAAATGAGATAGCACATGGCTTCCTCTACTGTCATGAAGAGCCAGGTTGAGCAGATGTTCAGTGACTACCAGATATACACTCAGACCTCCATGCCATCACTCTGGCCATGGGCTATATATAGCAGTGACCAGATGAGAGGTATGAGATGCCTGGACATCCCTCCAGGGGTCTTTCCTCCTCTGGTAGCCAAGGAACTGCCGAGGGGGAGGAGTGCCAATCTGCCTCTTATGGGGACTCCTCTTGGGACACTGAGGGTGATCAGCTCCTCTACCAGTGACTCCAGTAGCTGCAGCCAAAGAGGGTGCACCTGCACCCATGCAGGAGCCCCTCAGCACGTTGGGTCCTTCTAAGCCTTAGGAAAGCAGAGGACAGCTGCCAAGGTCATCTCAGGTATCAGAGCATTGTACTAAAAAACAAAATACTGCGGATGCTGGAAATCTGAAATAAAAACAAATTGCTGGAAAAACTCAGGTGGTCTGGCTAACAAGTCTGTCCGGTGAAGGCGAAGTACTGACCTCTCCACAATTGGGATGGCAAGCATGGAGTGGCTTGTCGACACACAACGGTAAATTTCTCTCGGGAGGAGATGCAAAGGTGCCATGGGTGTAACGGCTAAAGCATAGAGCTCTAGAAAGCCATCATGCCTGCTTGAATCTGGTGTGAATGAGGGTCTCACAAAGCTATCCACATCACCTTAGCACCTGGTGCAGGAGTCTCAACTTGCTGACCTGCCTGCTCCGATCCATTCTCCTTGTTAGGTGGGGAGTGTGGCTCCTCCACGTCAGAAGAAGTCAGCAAGGCCTGCTGCACTAGGTTGTGTGATGCATAGCAGGCGGTAACCCCCGCGCAGATCAGAGAGCTCTGCCAGAGCAGTCCAGGCAGAACTTCATTTTCAACAAGCCAATTGTCTGCTCAATTGTCATCCTTTGATCATCAATGGTATTATTTATAACTTTGAGGGTGCCTCACATCGTCATTGCCCAGGTCTTGAGCAGATAGCCCCCATCACCCAGAATCAATCCGTGCAGTAGCCTCAAAGTGCTGTGGCACCTGGTAGTGGCAAACATCATTAGAGCTCCCAGGGAACCAAACACGCACCTGGAGGGAAGGTTTCATGTGGTCTTAAACCAATTGCACATTAATGGAATGGAATCTTTTTCTGTTTATTAATGACGCAGATGCTCCCAGAAAGCCCTGATCGCCATGTGTGTGATCAATAACCCCCTGCACTTGCGGGAAGCCTGCAATGGCCCCAAGCCCACAGATGTTTCAGCCAGGGTCTCCGGGTATGTTCTGTATCACATGGACTCTTCGACCCTTTTAAACAGGACTTTTGCTAGTACTTTGAGGCAGCAATGAACGGCCGCCTGGGAGATGCCACATGTTCCCAGTTGAGCCCTAAGGAACCAGTATTGAAGTTCAAGGCCATCATGTAGGGGGGACATGAGGAAGAACTTGTTTATGCAGAGGGTAGTGGATGTCTGGAATTCGCTGCCCAAGTTGGTGGAAGAGGCAGAAACTCTATACTCTTAAAAAGTACCTGGATCTGCAACTTAAGTGCTGTAAGCTGCAGGGCTATGAGCTAGGTGCAGGAAGGAGGGATTAGAAAGGGAACCTGGGTGTCCTCAGGCTGGCATGGACAAGATGGGCTGAATGTCCTCCTTCTGTGCTCGAACTTTTCTATGGTTCTATGACTCTATGATTTTTAAAGCCACTGGCACTGGGTCCCAAGGGCCACAGGTCATCCTGCAGCAGAGCACATAGGTCAGTGATGGTCTCCTGAGATTATCTGCAATCATTGCTGGCACTGTCTCTAACATTTGGAGATAGTTGAGAGGAGACCTGTATACTCTGGGATGCAGCAATGATCTTTTTCTGACTGGCACTGGTTGGCTCCTCTTAACCCCCATGAGTGTTTGGACCAGCTGTAAGCTATGCTCCTTGATGGCTTTCTAACATTTGTGTAACTGGATCCAGTTCCAGCCCCCCTCTACCACTCCTCCCCCACCCAGAGCTCCAGGAACACAAATAAAAACAGTGAACATGAGTCATACAGACTCGAAACGTTAACTCTCTCTCACCAAAAATGCTGTCAGGCCTGCTGAGTTCTTCCAGCATTTTCTGTTTCTATTTCAGATTTCCAGCATCCGCATTATTTTGTTTTAATCCAAGAATACTGGAAGGGCAACGTGGGCTCCAAAAGCGTCTGGTAAGGGTGCATCCTCCACTGGGTCCCTCGCCTTCAAGAAACACCTGGCACCTGTGTGCGAATCACCTCTTACAGTCACAAAGATCGTGCAGTCAGTTAGATCTGCTCTTTTCCTGGGATCACCCTTGACCTTCCTGCTGTGACCCTTGAGCTCCCCACAATGATTCCCAGACTCCTCACCCATCTTCGAAGAATATGGCTGAGTTGTGGCAGGCAGCTCCAAGTGGCTCACCTTCCCTTCACAGGTCAACTCGCCTGCTGACCGCCAGCTTTAACTGGCCAGGAAACTTAAGCCCATGATCGCTATGAGTTTCACATTAATTCCATAGGCAACATTTAACGAGTGGTAATAAAACTCAAAGTCATTGAAATTACTTTCCCACCACATGCTGTCAATATTACAGTACCTCTTCCTCCCCGCCACTGGGATAATTCAGGCCTTTTATCCCAACATTTGAGAACAGACGTAGCCCCACTACACCATCCCCCATCCCCACCTCATTCACCACATTAAATTCCACCCTGAGTTTTGTTGGAAAATGATGGTAATTTTTACATAACTGTACATTGAAGCCAAGTGTTAAGGCTATGCTATATGTTAGTTTAATGCACTGAGGAAACAATTATGCACACCCTTAATAGAACAACTAACAGTTTGTTAGCTAATACAACAGTGATTACAACTGACTACATTTCCAAGTACTTCATCGGCAGACGTAAAAGATGCTACAAAAATCAGGTCCTTTCTTTCCTCCATTAATACACATCTGGAACTTCAAAAGGGAAACATTAAATAGACTCAAGAAGTCTTTGTGTATTACTTAGAACAATACGTATTGTTTCACAAATGTTTTCAATTCTAACTGCAGTTATAATGCGGTCCTAATTTTGAAAGAAATTTGAAAAAAAATCAAAAACTATTATAACCCACGGCTCCCTGAACTGAAATTGAAAGTTATCAAAAATTTGACTGTACCCTGCATAAAACAAAGTATTAGTGTATGTTATAAACTTAACATAAAAAAGATATCTAAAAATCACCTTTGTTGAAGATTGAACACTGTTCTTGGCTATATTTCAAATAAACTCTACTTTTCCCTTTAAGATTTACATTATTTACAGGATACATCTGCAACACTACCAATAACGTTTTACAATAACATTTAAATTACATTAAAACTTCAGGATATTGGGTTACAAGGATAGGCCAGAATAGAATTAAAATGCAGTCAGATCTGACGCTCATTTATCCAGTTTGTTAAAACTTCCCCAACCTCTTGTCTCCCAGCACACAAAAGAATAGAATTTCTGAGGCATTGGAAGGCATTAGCTTGGAAGAGTCAGTACTGAATTGCAAGGAGTAATCTGAAAAGGAGGCTGAAAGGATTAAATGCTGAAGATCCCTACTTCCAAACATGTATAGCTGTGAAAACTAATTAAAATTAATAGACAGACTGCCATCCAGGAAGGTGATAAGATAGAATTTGCATATTTAATTTAATTACTCAGATCTCCTATACTGAAGGTTGACAACTATTTAAAAAACAGTTAATGAATAAATCTGCATTTGTTTGTATAATCTCTTGCAAAGCAAAGGGAGGCAAGTGTTGAGTTTTATTGGAAGGCATTGTGCTGATTGTAAATCCTATAATTGTTCAGTACCTGCACAATCTGATTGGTGCTGGGAGGAATAGGCCCAGTCTCACCACGTGACTGGGATTCTGCTCCTCATTCTCTCTTGCCCCAAATGAAAAGTGTAGTAAGAGTAGGCTCTAAATTTGCTGTCTGAGATCTGAAGTTTATTCCTTTATAAGCACATATACTAATGAATATCAGTGAAAAATGTCAATGTCTTCTGTAGGGCCGTCCACCATGGAACTCTCCTCTGTCTTGAGTTCTGGGGAGAGATCCCATCCGAAACATGAAGCTGACTTCGCCTTTCAAACGCTGACTGACTAACAGGCTATGCATCTTCTATTTTAATTTCAGGTTTCCAATTTTTAATTTCATCTTTATTTCTTGACAATTGAGGCCAACTTTTGTAAAGTGTTCCACTCATATAATCAGATTAACCCAACTTTCGTAATAAGGTATATTTCAAAAATATTCTTTCATAGATTAAAAGCACCAACTGCTTTAGCATATAGTACATGAGATTTTAAAATTAACCGAAACACAAAAACAATGCCCCTTTTGAAATGGTTCAATGTACCCAAGATAGGACAGAATCTTCATGACTAAAAATAATTAGATAACTGAGGCCTTTTCAGTATAGTAAGCCTCATCTTTAGGTCAAATGGTAAAGCAGCTCCAATCAGAGCTGGATAAAATATTTTAAATTCACACACTATCCAACAGGTGTCTGAATACATTTAGCAGAATTCTAACATGAGAAAACTCAAAAAGCCATTGTGTCCCCCTCGAATCATTTTGCCAGATCTCCCAGGGAAATAGTAAATCCATAAAAAAGGAACCTCAAGGACAGTTTAGTACCACAGAAACATTAAAGATGAGACAAAACTAATTATTTATTTCTACCAAGCTTCACTACATCAAGAAAAAATACTGACATTGTCACAAGACAAAGATTTTCATT
Organism: Carcharodon carcharias; assembly: GCF_017639515.1. NCBI lineage: Eukaryota > Metazoa > Chordata > Chondrichthyes > Lamniformes > Lamnidae > Carcharodon > Carcharodon carcharias. The sequence continues at coordinate 95,652,005 of NC_054475.1, forward strand.
TGTGCTTACCTAAAAGTGATGCAAAATAGGAAAATAGAGCACTATGTTAAAGCCTTGGCATACTGTTCAACCTCAAAGTAGGTTGAAGTATGGGCTTGTGTCTCTTCCAATTCCATTCTGCGACCAAAAAGAGCTTTGTTTTTCCTTTACTCAGATGAACCTCAAAAACATCAGTTCACAATTCCAAAAAGTTGCCACCAAATACATTATGAAATGGAATCAGCCACTTCACAACAAACACTCCAATTTTCAATTTGCAATTAAACCAATTAAAGATGGAGCGAGAATTGGTTGTAAACTTCCACATATGCATTTTCTTCCCCCCTGGGCAGAGTCAGAATTTTCAGTTCTCTAACGGATGAATAAGAGCATCTCTCCAGGTTTCTCCCTCGTCAACACCACTCCTGTTCTTGCTCTAAACAATTTAAACACTGCTACATGCTGTAGCGGGAATCTGCTACAAGCCAGAAGGACTTCCCATCCAGAGTATTCAGTGGCACTCAATTGCTTAGCATAGGATGCAGGAGTATTGTGTGGCAGTTCGCGAGAAGTTGACATGGGGGGGCAGAATTGAGTAATGCCACATAGGATTGAGGAGAATGCCAATAAGAATGAGATGCAGGAGATTGCCAGCAAAATCTTTTGAAGATGGAGAGAGTGTGTCTGCATGGTCTGGAAAGGAAAGGCGGTGGGTACGAGTGATGACGAATTCGGAGTGCCTTCACGAACTCAGAAAAGGAACACCTCTGAAATGGGTGGGTGCGGAGGGGACTTGGAAAAGGTTTGGAGGAGCTTGTATACCTCTGAACTGTGAAGGCAGTTGATGGAGGGTGGGTGGGGTGAGGTAGGGTAGGGTTGGGTAGGAAAGAGGGGAAAAAAGAAAAGGGAATTACCTCGGGATGCATGGATCGGGGAGGGAAGTGGTGATTTTAGGGAGATGATAATCTGATTGGGCTAAAAACACAAATGTCAAATTATTCTTAAAATTGAAGCAGTAACACAACTGTTTGAAGTTAACCAGATTTCACTACAGGTGCAGCATTTGGAAGGAGGGTGTACAATTTTAGTTAGTTGCCTTATGCTCAATTACAATGACTGAATTCCTCATTAGGCTTAAACTTTTTGCACTATTACACAATATCTGCTGCTGGAAAGAAAGAAAACTAATTCCCAAGTAGCAAAATGAAAGTAGTTCTCAAAATTGAGATGTCCTTTCCTTGTATGATTAAAAAAGTTGTAATGTAGACTTTAAAGTACTGAGAAAGATACCAAATATTAACATTTTCCAGTGGAATATATTTTACCTTGCCTTGAGAGTTAACTTGAGTTTTAAAATGTCAAAGCAGTCAGTACATTCTTAAATATTAGAAGAGCATAATAACTTAACAGTTCAGAATTTAAAGCTCTAGAACCTTACCTTTACTTAAGCAGATTGTGTTTTTTAAACATTCTGCCTTATTAGAGATGCAATGCCAATACACACAGCTTAAGCTGGATGGAATGTCTTTTGGGGGGAAAAGAGATTTTCCATGTTACAGGACACATGGGGCCAAGACCTTCAATTCAAGTACCTGCAACTGTGCCATTTTTGATCTTCAAATTTCAACTTAAAAACGTCTGATCTCTGATCCGGATTCCCCGAAAGGCTTCACATAAATCAAAGTTACAGACTTAGGAGGAACGAAAGATGAATCCAGATCACCTATTTGTGCACTAGCCCTTTAGTTAAGACACTGACCCTCTAATAATGCATTCTCTCTAATTCATATCAACATTTAGGTGGAGTAAAGAAGTTTTTTTATGCACTCATTAAACAAATGACAAGATCAAAGGGTGGAAAAAGGTTCAATATTGAAGGTTTTTCAAATGATTCATGACATTTCAAATCCCCAAAAAATTGTAACCTCTCAAACACATTTTTGTTGCACTGAAACTAGCTTATCAAGATAAATGTTTATTTGGCTAATTTCAAGTGAAACTTCAAAGATAGCAACATACAAAATTGATGGAAGGAATTTCATTTCTAGAGTGCTCCCCCATTGTTTGTCCAGAAAAGTGTATTACAGAAAGTAGTAGAGTCATAATCAGGTTAGGATCTTGACTGAGAAATGGCTAAAGATAACCGTAAAATTACTTTGCAGACTGGGAGCTTTTTCTATTGGAAGCTACATTTAAGACATTAATTCAAATCATTATAATCTTCAGTTGATTAGGACTTGTTTAGGTCATAAAAATGTTGAAACAGGCTATGAAATATCCTGAGTTGGTTAGATATGCAGGTTATGAATTTCATTATTCGAGTCAATTGTCAGTTGAAAACACGGCAAACAAAAAAATCCGATACTGCTCCCAAACAGTTGTCAGGCATTGCATAACTATTGTTTAAGCTTTGCAAGAGGGAATCATATTTGGTAATTTAAAGGTGTGCTGTAAAGTGTAGTTTCAGTTTAAAAGATTACATTAATGTACATCATATCTACTTTACAATCAAGTGTGATCTAAAGTCATCAGGATGAAATTCCACTTCATAAATTCTTCAAAAATGCAACCATTGGATTTCCAGTTCTAGGCATTTGATTTGTACTTGAGATGTTCAAACCAGAAGAAACTAGACTTTGGTTCCAAGAATCAGATTCATACTTGCAACAAATTCCACATACAAGAAAATCAAATTCTCGTTAGGTCAGTTTGGCTTTGGAACTATAGGTCTTTCAGCATACAGTGGGGAATTACAGAATGGAACGGCTTCATTAAAACTATTGACCATTGAGCTGTACTTAAGCATGTGTAATAGCATATAGTATAACTGAATTCCAACAAAATGGAATTTTGCACAACAGGACTAAAACAAACGAATGAATTACCATTTTCATTGATGCCACAATTCCATTCTTACTACCATTGACTATTAACACATTATAATCACGCATCTCAAAAAGGTATTACAAATTTCGAAATTGTTTAATCCAGTATTATGAAAGGCACTGTTGTCAGCTCAGAAGAGATTGGGAGCACAAAGCAGTCTATTAGTTTGTCTTTATGCCTTAGTTAGGGACATGAAAATTGAAAGTCAGAGTTTCAGCATACCTTGGAATTCAGGGACTTCAGCCTTTCGGGCAAGGCCACAGTTTCCTTTTGGGTCTTTGTTGAAATTTGGTAGTCTTAAACTGCAAAAGTAGTCTTTGAGCAATAAAGATTTTTTTCTATTAAATTATAAATGACTAACTATTTATAGTTTTCTATAAACCATCTATTCCATCATAGCAGGTAATCTCAATCAGAACTCACTTCCTAATTTAGAACAAGTGATTTGTTGTAACACATTTGCACCATGAATGTTCCAAGTTCCCTTTTGCCAGCTCTATGTCTTGCACCTGAGCACTCAATACCCTTTAAAAAGTACAAGGGAGAACAACTTGTTAACAATGACTCCACCTTAGAATCACACAGGAATGGAAAGGCTTTTTTCTCTCAGTAACAATTTCTCCTGGCTAAATATTTTAAGCCACGTGTCTATTTTACATGCTATCACAGTATGAGTGGCCCCAGTTCGTAATTTACTAGTAAATCAACAATGACACCATAATAGTGTTTGGAAGAGATTGTAATTTCATGAAAACAACAACCAATAGCAGCATTAGTTCACAACTTTGTTTTTAAAAATTAGTATCGCACTACCCAAGCATATTTTGAAATTCAATATCACTTACCCTACATATTAAGCTCATGTACTCAGGGAGACTGCTCAGTTACACACACACGCATATACATTACTACATATTCTGTAAGACAACTTTCTCACAACTGTCTAAAATGGATAGCTGATCACTCATTAAATGTCACCGATTACAGGCATGTTAAGTTATACTCGTCAGCTCCAAACATCGACATGTTATGTGTAGAACCCACCTGAAATTCAGCACATCAAATGAGGTATTCACACAATATTTATCCTGCCAGTTATTTTCATGAAGTTACAATATGAAACATATGGGTAATAAATAGAAACTTCATCAGTGACTTTTGTAAAGTTCATCTGTCACATTGCATTTTTGTATTGTGAACTAAAATAATAAATGTTAATTTATGAATGGACAGATCTGGCCATAAATAGGTACATTGGGTCAAATTGCTCAGAAACCTTTCAGCGCCAGTCTTCAACATTCCTGGTCTGATGTTATTCCTCATTATCTACATCCCACCCCACCCCCCACCCCCCCTAAACTCCTTCATATAAAATCTACAATACTGATCAGATGAAAATTGCAGTGTCAAACCAATTTGCACCTTAATTTAGCTACAGGAACTGTCTTCCAACTTCCTTTTGTGCGCCAAGTCTTTTTTTTGCACTTAGTCCAGGAGCAAATTTACTAGAAGGCATGGCCCTGGTATGAAGTTTCTTTTGTAACTGCAGCCCTTTGCAGAACTGTAGTGCCACACTGCATACTTAAGTCCACTGGCGGAGGAGATGGAAGTCGCTTTTTTGTGCCAGGTGATGGTATTGTCTCTTTTGGTTCTGGTTCAGTTTGCCCAGGTACCGCAGGAGTTTCTTTTACTGGTGCCTGCTCATTGGCTATCAATGGAGCTCTACTTGCCTAAAAAAGAAGAAACATCATTAAGAAAAGTTGCTTTTACAGCCGAGTCACATGAAGACATGCAACTATCTACACGGACGAGAGAAACAAAATGATGGTAGCAATCATTACAATGGCCCTGAAAATTCTGCCTTTTTTAAAATTAGCAGGCATGAATGCACATCAAGTGCAGTAAATTCTGCATCCAAGTATGTGATCCAAGCATTCAAGGGAATAAATAATTTCCATTTTCTTCCCATCATTTTGCATTCCTGACCCAGATTGCATTTACAAATGTAAAATGTGAAACAAAGGAAGCTGTAAACACAAACAATTGTTTGAACAGTTCTGAAAAAAGGTACAAACATCATGTGTGCTCCCAGTTTTTGGCCTTTTTGCAAATAATTAATACAAATCAGATTTAGACGAATAATATTCCACATGACCAGCTTCTACATTTTTGAAGACACGACGATCAGCTAAAAAGGAGCACAAAAGGAGATGGCGTTGGTTCTACCAATGCTTCCCGAGTGACCTTCACAGGATGTGAACAGATTGGAGACAGTGCAGAAGAGATTTACAAGAATGGCTCCAAGGATGAGAAACTTCAGCTATGAGGGTAGATTGGAGAGGTTGGGACTGTTCTCCTTGGAGAGGACAAAGCTGAGAGGAAATTTGACAGATGTTCAAAATCATGAGGAGGCTGGACAATGTAGCTAGGGAGAAGCTGTCCCCACTCATAAAAGGATCAAGAACAAGAGGGCTCAGATTTAAAGTGACTTGCAAAAGAAGCAAACGTGATGTGAGAAAAAACTTTTTCATACAATGAGTGGTTCAGGTCTGGAATGCACTGCCTGGAAGTGTGGTGGAGGCAAGTTCAATCGAGGCATTCAAGGAGACATTAGATGATTATTTGAATAGAAACAATGTGCAAGGGTACAGGTAAAAGGCAGGGCAATGGCACTAGGTCATAATGCTCATTTGCAGAGTTGGTGCAGACAAGATGGGCTGAATGGCCTCCTTCTGTGCTGTTAAGATTCCGTGATTTTAATAAAACTGCAAGGTTAGCATGGACTGCAAAGTGCAACTGGCAGCATTCCACATATTTCACAATATTCAGTGCATTGAAAACAGAAATAATTACCCTTGTTTGGCAAGAGTACATGCTGTGCAGCTCAGGCAATTCAGTAAACAGAGGTTAATGAATGGAAGAGATGCAAGATGCGCAATGGAAGGAGTGATTAGGAATTTCAAACCACCAACAGCCCTTGGTATTGAACTAGTTACCCTAAGTGAAGCGATAAAAGTGATACAAAGAACATGAGACAGTGCTTGCATGTGTAGGACAGAGAGACAAATAAAACAAGTGTGAGCAAGAGCAAACCACAAAAGATAGTGGGCTGAATTTGACCTCAAGCAAATGGAAGGAGGGTCCAAAGCATACAAAGGCAGATGGTGGGGCTGAGCGGTTATGTTACTGGTGTGACCAATTAAGACCTTAATAGCTGCAGGACCAGAGGGCCAGCAACGTCAACAATCTATAGGGCTGCGGCTGAGGCTGCAGGGAGAAAAAGAGGGTGCCTCCGTGTTGAAGCACCCATGGAGAGTGGATGGAAGAATTTTTCCAATATGCCAGGGCCGGGTGATCAGAACGGTAAGGCCTCCAGTGGTCGTTTTGGAACTGGGATTGGCCATGGCTGCTGCAAGGCCCCTCCCTGAGCTACAGAATGACCAGAAAGAAGATACATCACAATGTATCTGATGGCCTCCCATGTGACAAGTGGCTGTGCTGATACCATGAAAATACAGATGGGGTGTAAAGTGGCCCATGAATGAGCTGGCCACCCACTTCCAGTTGGCAAGATGCCGAACTGCTGCTATTCCACTTGCTGGAAATATTCTGTGCTGGTGAGAAAATGTCAGGTCTGCATTCCAATTCCTTCTGCCACCATTTTACAAGCTGTGCTACCTCCCAGTCCACCTCAAGGGGGCTGGTAAAACTGCAGCCAGCATGCAAGTGGGAGAGACACAATGAGAGCAAAAGCAGCAAGCACGAGTGAGACACACAAATGTATGCAAATCTAGTTACTTATCAGCTGGTACCTAAGAATGACCTTGAAAGCTGCTAGATGATGATTAAAAAACCTCAACTGATTTACTAAGCTTTTCAGAAAACTGAACTTGCCATGGCCTGAACTACAATGGACTCCAGTCCCAATGATAGTAGTTGAATTTTAATATTCTCCAGGTGCCTCGTCATTGTGCTCGCACCCAAATGAAAATAAAAAAGACAGAGGACCAAAAAAAGAGAGAACTTGTAATTAAGAGTCTTATGTCCTTGGGACATCCCAAGCACTTCACTGCTTTTTAAATGCACTGACTTATGTAGGCAATAATGACAATCAAGGTCTCAAACAGCAAATGGATTAAATGACAGCTAATTGTTTTTTTTTGATGGGGTGGATTGAGGGAGGAATATCAGAACTCCACTTTATAAGTACCATCAGGTCTTTAACACCCAAACGAGGGCTGACGACAGAGCCTCAAATGCCAAAGACAATTAACAACATAGCAACCCCTTAATAAGGGACTGAAATGTTAGCCTAGCTGGTGCGCTCAAGTTATGTTCAAATAATGCGGTTTAATCCCCCCAACAAATCCCTTTGTTTATTTGTAGAAACAGGCCATGTGGTCCACCAAGCCCACTCCTTACCAGATCCCTCAACCACTTCCAGAAATCCATCCAATTGTTCCTTGAACCTGCTTTGTGGTTTTCCCTCGTAACTTATCCTTAATAATGAAAATGTTCTCTCCCAATTTTCTTCCTTAGTCTAGGTTTTCCAGTTTTTTAGGTATTTGGGATACAATTAAGCAACAGAAATATCACATGGATCTTACCGTAATTTGTGGCACTGTGCTTGCAATTTGGTTACCATTGGCTGAAACACCAGCCTCATCCTGTATAAGCCCCCTCCTGTCAAGAACACTGGAAAGAAATGCACTTGGTATTAATTTCTAATTACATAAAACATTTCATTCCCTTTTATGTCATTAACATGGAGTGGGAGTTGGAACAAGATGGAGAGAAAATTAAAATGAGCAAACAAACTAGCATACACATGGGACATAATATGCTATTATTGTGATAAGGCTGTCACTTAAATGGTACCATATTCTCTAATCTTCAACCATCTTTTGTATAATTGAGTGCTTACAAAAATATCTGAAGCTACATTTCACAAGATTAATCTATTCAAGGCTTGACATGACCCACACTGAGCTGAATATTGGGCAAAATTCAAAATTAAAAAGTACTGTCAACAATACACACATAGCTTTTCTTAACCTCAAAAAGTTGAGGCATTTGTACAAAAAATCTTCAGCCAGACAGCAGTCAACTTTTAAGGTTCCATGAATGGCAAACAAAACAAGTGACATGTAATCTGCTTATTTTTGGCACTGCTAGTTGAGGAGCAACATCAGCCAGGTGCCAGGAGGGCTCCCTGTTCTTTTTTGAACATTGTCATGCAATTTTTGATATTCACTTGATCCATCGGAATAGGCAGACAACCTCAGTTTAACATCACAACCAAAGGAAGTACTCTAACAATTTAACAGATAGTTATTGCTCAGTAAAAACAGCTGTAGTCACTGAAAGGGTCCAGAGTAATTCAGAGGGCCAGGTTAATGCCCCAGAGGCTTGCGCTCAAGTCCAACCACAACAGTTGAGGGAATTTAATTGCCATTAGTAAAATAATTTAATTCATAAAAACATCTGGAATAAAATGGTATTCTCATTAATAATGATAATGAAACTACCGGATTGTCATAAAAAGCCATCTGATTCATTAATGTCCTTCAGGGAGGGAAATCTTTCATTCCATACATGATTCCAGACCCACCACAATGCAGCTGACTCTTAACTGCCCTCTGATATGGATAAAGAGGAAACTATAGATGTGGTTTTAGATTTCCAAAAGGTATTTGGTAAGGTGCCACATCAAAAGGTTACTTTAAGAGCTCATGGTGTAGGGGATAAAATTAACAGATGGGGTTATTTTAGTACTGGCAAGCTGCAGTGCCACAGGAATCAGCGCTGGGGCCTCAAACATTTACAACCCATATCAATTATTTGGGCGAAGGCACCTAATGTATGGTTGCAAATTTGCTGGAAAGTCAATTTTTTTTCAAAATTTGGTCACGGGGTGTGGGCGTCACTGGCTATGCCAGCATTTATCGCCCATCTCTAAATGCCCACGAGTAGGTGATGGTGAACTACCTTCTTGAAACACTGCAGGTGTAGGTATTCCCACAGTGCTGCTCGGGAGGGAGTTCCAGGATTTTGACCCAGCGATAGTGAAGGAACAGCCATATAGTTCCAAGTCAGGATGGTGAAAGGCTTGGAGGGAATCTTCCAGGTGCCAGTGTTCCCATTGTCTGCTGCCCTTGGCTTTCTAGATAGTAGCAGTCATGAGTTTAAAAGGCGCTGCAGTGCATCTTGTAGGTGGTACACACTGCTACCACTGTGCATCTGTGGTGCAGGGTGTGAATGCTTGTAGATTGGGTGTCAATTAAGTGGGCTTTGTCCTGGATGGTGTCAAGCTTCTTGAGTGCTATGGGAGCTGCGCTCATCCAGACAGGGGGAAAGTATTCCATCACACTTCTGATTTGTGCCTTGTAGATAGTGGACAGGCTTTGGGGAGTCAGAGGTGAGTTACTCATCGCAGGATTTTCCACATTGCCAGGTAGATGCCAGTGTTGAGAGTATACTGGAACAGCATGGCTAAATGCACAGAAAGTTCTGGAGCACAAGTCTCTAGTACTACTGCTGGGATGTTGTCAGAGCCCATACTCTTTGCAGTGTCCAGTGTCTTCAGCCATTTCTTGATATCACATGGAGAAGCGCGAATTGGCTCAGCATCTATGATGCTGAGGACCTCTCTCTGACCTGCTCTTGTAGCCACAGTATTTATATGGCTAGTTCAGTTCAGTTTCTGGTCAATGATAACCTGCAGGATATTGATAGGGGGGGTTTCAGAGATGATTAGATTCTCTCTTGTTGGAGACGGTCATTGCCTGGCAAGCGTGTGGTGCGAATGTTACTTGCTATTTGTCAGCCCAAGCCTGAATATTGTCTAAATGCAACATGGCCTCGTCCGTTTCTGAGTCATCACAAATGGTATTGAACGCTGTGCAATCAGCAGCGAGCATCCCCGCTTCTGACCTTATGATGGAAGAAAGGTCATTGATGAAGCAGCTGAAGATGGTTGGGCTGAGGACACTATCCTGAGGAACTCCTGCATGTCCTGGAATTGAGATGACTGGCCTCCAACAACCACAACCATCTTCCTTTGTGCCAGGTAAGACACCGAACAGTAGAGTTTCCCCCAATTCCCATTGACTCCAGTTTTGCTAGGGCTCCTTGATGCTACATGTCAAATGCTGCCTTGATGTCAAGGGCAGTTATTCTCACCTCAGGAGTTCAGCTCTTTTGTCTATGTTTGAACCAAGGCTGTAACGAAGTCAGGAATGAGTGGCCCTGGCAGAACCCAAATTGATTGTCAGTAAACAGGTTTTGGCTGAGTGCTGCTTGAGAGCACTGATAATGATTCCTTCCATTACTTTACTGATGATCGAGTGTAGACTGATGGGATAGCAATTGGCTGGATTGGATTTGTCCTGCTTTGTGTGCAGGACATACCTGGGCAATTTTCCACATTGCCAGGTAGACGCCAGTGTTGATAGCATACTGGAACAGCATGGCTAAAGGCACAGCAAGTTCTGGAGCACAAGTCTCTAGTACTACTGCTGGGATGTTGTCAGAGCCCATAGCCTTTGCAGTATCCAGTGTCTTCAGCCATTTCTTGATATCACATGGAGAAGCGCGAATTGGCTAAAGACTGACATCTGTGATGCTGAGGACCTCTGCAGGAGGCTGAGGTGGATCAGCCACTCAGCGCTTCTGGCTGAAGATTGTTGTAAATGCTTGAACCTCATCTTTTGCACGGATGTGCTGGGCTCCCCCATCATTGAGGATGGGGACATTCCTGGAGCCTCCTCCTCCAGTGAATTGTTTAATTGTCCATCACCATTTAGAGTTAGTCCGTGGAATTCTTTTGCCCCAGGAAGCAGTGAGTCATTTAACATATTCAAGTTTATTGACAAGGGAGTCAAGAGTTGTGGGGGGGATTGGGAATGCAGACAGGAAAGTAGAGTTGAGGCCACTATCAGATCAACAATGATCTTAACAAAAGGTGGAGCAGGCTTAAAGGGCCAAAAAGGTACTCCCATTCTTAGTTCTCGTGCCAGTGCTATGAAGCAGCATCTACCCAGCAACAAACTGCACTGATGCTCAGTTTGCATTCTGCCCAGGAAACTCTGTTCCAGACCCCATTACAGCCTGTCCAAACAAACAAAAAAGCTAAATTCTAGAGGTGAAGAAAGAGTGACAGGCCTTGACACCAAGGTAGCATTTGACAGAACACGGCATCCAGGAGTGGGAGCAAAACTGAAATCAATGGCAATTGGGGGAAAACTAGCACATAAGATGTCTGTAGGAGGCCAATCATTTCAGTGCCAGGGTAGTGTCCTAGGTCCAACCATCTTCAGCTCCTTTTGCAACATCCTTACCTCCAACATAAGGTCAGAAATGGGGATGTTCACTGACGATCAGTGCCCAGTACCCATTCGTGATGGCTCAGATATCGAGGCAGTACATGCCCTCATGCCACAAGACCTGGATAACATTTGACCTTGGGCTAATAAATGGCAAATAATATTGGCACCTTAAGTGCACTGGACCATCCCCAACAAAAGAGAATCTAAGCATCTTCCCTGAATATTCAATGGCATTAGCATCACTGAATCCCCTGCCAACATCCTGAGAGTTATCATTGACCAGAAATTTAACTGGACTAGCCACATAAAATACTGTGGCTGCAAGGGCAGGTCAAAGGCTGGGAATGCTGCACTGAGTGACACCTCCCAACCCGCCAAAGTCTGCCCACCAACTACAAGGCACAAGTCAGGATTGTGATGGAACACTCTCCTGCCTGGATAAATATAGCTCTAACAACACAACCAGCTCAACATCATCCAGGACAAAGCAGTCTGCTTGAGCACACCCTATTCACCACCTTAAGTATGCACTCCCTCCACCACCGATGCACAATGACAGCAGTGTACACCATCTAAAAGATGTAGTGCAGCTATCCCTCAATAGTACTGAATGAATGTTGACCACGAAACTGAAAGAGCTCCCTAACTTATTCAGCATTATTGGCATCACTTTTGAATTTAAACACTGTACAAAATAGCTTTCTTACCTTGGTGGCACTGGCCCACATAGAATCTCACAACAATTTTTTAGTACACCATCATGGCTGTAAGGGTTATGAATTCCATTCTTTCCTGACCAAGAGCCTTTAATCTGTGAAAGGCAATTTGAAGAATTAAAAAGAATAAAATTCTCCACAAGCACAAATACTGATGCCTCATCTCCAGCTGCAAGAACCTTGACATAATGCTACTAATATGAAGGCTGAGCCATGACATGTGCAGCGGATGGATCATTCTGTGCAGTACCTATTTACAATTTAAGGCAGTAGGGTCCCTGATGGAACAAATTAAAATGGTGATTACAGGAACTCTACTTCCTCCACATATTAAACTCAGGTTCAACAGAGTACCATCCATCACAAAAAAACTAAAGAGGCCCAACTGAAAAGTTAGACTTAGTCTTGACTTCTAAAATACATGCCATGCTTGAAAATACTGAAAACGGGTTCTAACAGCTCATGTTTTTATAATTATCACATATTTCACATTTATGCATCAATGCAAATATTCCAACTACAGGATTCAACATTCACCAAGATTTTAAGGTAATAGGATGCAAAAGGAAGCTAACAAAGATTATTATGCAAGAGCATCACCTTGAATGAGAAAGCATGAAATCTGACATCAATATGAACTGCAAACAAAATATTTTATTTCAGAAAGTTAAGAAAGAATAAATACTTTTATATCAACAAATTTGTTGCACTCCACTTGAAGCAGTTTTAACATTGATGATTAAAGGTGTGTTTTTGTTAAAACTCTTGACTTATGTGCAATGCTCGTTCCTTATCGTTTGCAGTGTACTGTTGGAGGACAATTGATTGAAAGGCTACTTTGTTTCTTCCAACAGCAGTTCTTGGGATCTGGAATAATTTAGTTCTGAGCATCATTAGTGTGGAAGTCATCTATATATGAGCAGCTTCCAGAAATGGGAATATTGTACAGGTGTTACAAATATGAATAAATGGCAGAATTATTGTATTTAATGCGGTGCAGAGAAAATCCTTAATTATGTGGTAATTACATCAAGTTGAGATCACAAATCACACATGTTACTAGCCACATTCAATAATCACTGATAATCAACCACCTTTGGAGGAAAAAGAGGGAAACACTTGTATTACAAGTGTTTTGTGGTTGGTTAGTAATGGTCATATCCCCAAAACCAGAAGTCACTCTACACATTCCCCTGTTGCATTCATGGTACTTACATCTTCATTGGTGGTCTGATTAAGTGCAATCAGATAGGTGTGAAATCCAGACAGACCAATCACAGACCATAATGTGAAGAAGCAGATCACCACTTCTAGTACCGTAATGGAAGAGTTAAAGAATGTCCAATCAATAGCAAATACAGTTTCATGCAGTTATAACATTTATTTCCTTTTCCACAGCAAGCTCTGAACAAAATTCAAACAAATGAACTGTTACTTAGATAACCAGTACTAACATAACTAATGCAACATTTCAACTCAATAGTCACATCAGCTTTTAATATCAAAGTAATAGAGGCAATACATATTGTTTACTGAGCACCAACACAAAATATTCATTTTTGAAGCACACAAATCATTTTATTTTAAATACCCATAAGCTAAAACTGCTACTCAGATGCAGAAGGTCAGACTCCATCTGGGCAGGAAAATAGGATCAACAGAATCAGAAAGTATAAACCCAAGCTCAGTGTAGGATATTGGCTGGTATATTGCCCACGTGAGCTTCCTAGTGTTATTGGGCCTTCAATGTTCGTCTGCAGACTCTTGTCTCTTGAATGATCCTTTGGATGCAATTCTACTTTTGACAATGCAACATTTCTTCAATACTGCACTAAAGCAGTTCAGGGTAATGCATTAGATGCAATTCATTTGGATTGCCAATAAATATTGAATAAAGATATCAAACAGTTATTGCATGACTAAGGGCAGAGCATGTGGAATCAAGGGACAAGCAGAATACATAGTAAGTTGGCTACAAAACAGAACACAGGAGGAGTTAAAAGTAGTTACTTGATTAGCAAAAATTTGGGGAGTAGTGGTGCTCAAGAAACATTGGAGGAGTAGGCCATTCAGCACATCGAGCCTGCTCTGCCATTCAATACGACAATTCTAAAATCTATAGAATTTGGGAAGATGATTTTCAATGCATCTGCTACCTTATTAAATGCTTCTTTCAACACTCTGGGATGTAGAATATCAGATCCCATTAATTTCTCCAACACCTCCTTCTTTCTAATACTAATTTCCTTCAATTCCTCATTCTCCCGAGTTCCTTGGATCTCTTAAGTCTGGGAGATTTCTTGCATCATCCTCAGTGAAGACAGACAAAAGTAATCATTTAGCTTCTCTGTCATTTCATTATTCCCCATTATAAAATCTCCTGACGGGCTAAGGCAAATGTGGGTCCATTACAAACAAACATTTCCTTTTACATAGCTATAGAGGCTTTTACAGTTTGCTTTTGTTTTTTTGCTAGTTTACATTCATTCTATTCTCCCTTTATCAGTTTCTTCGTCCTCCTTTGCTGCACTATAAAATTCTCCCAGTCCTCAGGTTTAGTACTATTTCTGGCAACTTTATAAGCCTCTTCTTTTAATTTTATACAATCCTCAACTTCCTGTTAGACACAGTTGGCTGACTTTACTATGTGTTTTTTGTTCCTTGATGGAATGTATAATTGCTGTAAATTATGTAATAATTCTTTAAAGATTTTCCATTGCCTGTGTACCTTCATACCTTTTAATACCTCCCAATCCACCTCAGCCAATTTTCACCTCATACCTTCACAATTTCTTTTGTTCAAATTTAACACCCAAGGTTTCAGATCGAATTACTTCACTTTCAGACAATGTAAAATTCTATCATATTATGGTCACTCATCCCTAAAGGCTCTTCTGCGACAAGATTATTAATTAGCCCGTTCTCATAAACAGTGCTGGAACAGTTGTTCATTTATGTAAATAATTTTGCTTCGAGAATTGAAAGTACAATTTAAAAATTTGTGGTGGCACCAAATTGTGGGGTGCAGAGGATTGTAGCAAAATATAGGAAGATATTAATAACTTGCAGAATAGATATGTACTTGATAAATGAACTTCAACGTACACAGGTACAAGTTAATACATTTTATAGAAAGAATAAGGAGAACACATGTTCCTTGCAAAGTGCCTAAATAGGGCCAAAGGAGGAGGAAACTAGGATGCAGGTTCACAGATCACAAAGTAGAGACTGGTTAATAAGGCCACAATCAAAACAAAAAAACAAGGATTCATTTCTAGGGGAGTAAAAGTGAAAACCAAATATTAAAAACTTGTATTGAACCTTAGTTAGACTCCATTTTGGAATACTCTGTACAATTCTGGCATCCATTTTATAAAAAGGGTATAGAGTCTTTAGAGCAAGTGCAATTAAGATTTACTTATTAGAATGGTATTAGGGCAGAGGTTTATAACCATTAGGCAAGATTGAATAGATTAGGGCTTGTTTCTCTAGAAAAGATAAATCTGAGAGGAGACCTCAGATTCGATGGGGTAGTTATGGGGACCCATAAATAAGAAAGTCATTCAGAAAAAAACGTCTTTGCCCTAAGTGGCAAGAATGTTGAATTCACCACTATGGAGTAATTGAGGTGATTAGCATAGAAGCATTTAAAAGGGAAAACTAAATAAGCACATGGAAGAAGAACAGAAGGAAATGTTGATGGGGTTAGATGAAGAGGGTTGAAAAGAGACTCATGTAGAACATCAACAATGGCATGGACCTGTGGGTCAAAGGGCCTGGCTCCTGCTGAAATACTTTGCAATAGTAACTCTCAGTACATGCAGAGTCAGCAGATGGAAGTGTGGCAGAAACTGAATAAATCAAAGCTTCAGCTCCTAACAGAGTTCAGCTGTGGATGCACGGCTAAGCTTTTGCTTAAACCTTACATTTTCCAGCACAGCAATTCCAGTCCAACACCTCTGCTTCTTGTCAAATGAAGGGTTATTTTACAGGGATTGTGGGGCAGAAAGAAAAAGGTGGTGAGGTTAGGAGCAACAATCTTGCAACATAAACACATTTAATGCAGAGAATCACAAAGCCTCCCACAAGAATGTTGACACTGAGCCAAAGGACAAGAGCTGCAGAGGGTTAACAAGAAACTTGGTCAGGAAGGGGGCTATATGGAGGGTCTTAAAGATAAGATAAAAGGTGACTAAGCAGAGAGGTGGAGCGGGGATCACATCAAGAGAAAGGCATCCAGGAATTGAAGATGGTGAACTAATGAGCAACTAAAACTGACCGCTGGGATTATGAACTGCTCAGATTAGGAAAGAAGAGTTACAAGGAGAGACGGTAAACTGGAATAGTTATGATCCAGAAGAGAAGCATAGATGATTTTCCCCTCCCAAGTCTGAAGCACCCTAGAGGTTTGAAATATAACAGGTTGAGATCACTGAACTTGGCAGGGGCCAAAGATCAAATTCAATCTGCATGCTTCAGTCACCCGCTGTGCTCACCAGTTGAGTAGTTGGGGTGCAAACTCCAAGGAAGGTTGATTCTTAGGTAAAGCTTGAAATTTGACTATTCCTCCACAGAAATCACCACCTCTGAGAACCGGAAACTCATCTTTTTCTGCATGTGGTATTCAATTATTACAAAACAAAAGCTGATACTAGAGAAGTAGCTGAAAGATTTTTTGGTTCAAGTTAAATAACTTATGCAGACACAAGGCTATAAATTATCATGTGTAATCATAGCAGATGATTGCTTAATGCATATGACCTTTCTGCTGTTTTGGAACAGAGGCCTTACCCTGTTACAGGAAGTTTGTGATTGGCAAAAATGTGGAACAAAATCACAATATCTTAAATGGGGTTACCCATTTGGATTGTGTTAAAAATGCCCTATGAAGAGTTTGAGCGTTAGCCTGCTATAAGCAGTAATTCCTAACCAGTAGTGATCTGAAAATTCATCTCCCCTTGGATTTTGTATGCAAACTTGCACATTCCTCAACAAAACCATCACCACAAATGGAGTCTCTGGTTATTTACATCATCACTGTTTATAGGGCTTTATTGTATGAAATCAGTCTACAGCATTTCCTGGGGCAGAATTTTGCCCTTGGTGGGCGGGCTCTGAGGAGGTTGTTGGGGAGCCAACCACTGCCCATTATCAGCACCAGGCCGCGGTTTCATGCTGGCAGGCCAATTAAGGCCCAGCCAGCATGAAACGCAAATGACAGATCTCAGCGCTCCTTGTGTAGGCAGGGGAGGAGGGCAAATGGTGAGGGCGGGCTTCATAATCTCCGAGGCACAGAGCTGCCGCAGGGAGATGAAGCATTGTTAAAAAAAAACAAACATAAAAATGTTATATAACGTGTCCCCTGCTCATATGACTCCGTCATATAAATAGGGACATGTTATTAATTCAACTGTAAAACTTTTATTTTAGTTTTAATTTGCTTTTGAAAACCTCATCCTACCCATTGGTGAGGTTTCCAAAAAATGCAAAGACTGCTTGGCCTTTCCAACTGCCCACCAACCATCAGGTGGGATGGGCAGCAAAAAAATTAGGTTAATTGATTATTTAATGGCCTTAACAGGCCTTAATTGTGGGTGGGCGCGCTGCTGACTTCGGCACGCGCCGGCCGACCAAATCATTGTGTTACTGCGCGTTGATGCTGGCACGCTCAGCCGATGTCAATGCATGTAATTTCACGCTCAAGTAGGTCTGCCCTAGTGTTTCAACAGCAATTACGTTCCAAGGGTACATCAGTTATGAAGCAATTTGGGAAAGGTGCTATAAGTAAAATTCATTCCATTCTTGGTGAATTTTCAGAATACTAAAGTATTCTTCACGTAAGTAAAATAAAGTTAGTGTAAGTGAAATCAAGCCAGGACAGCTTGGTCACATGGAATGTGTGTCCTTTAGTACAGTCATGGACACTACCAGTGACCTAGATGACCACATATGCAGGAAGTGTCACCAGCTGCAGAAACTTGAGCTCCAGGTTTCAGAACTCGAGCTGCAGCTGGAGTCACTGTGGCGCATCTGCGAGGCTGACAACTGTGTGTTTAGCGCATTCAGAGAGCTGATCAGGCTGGGAGCACAGAGACAGTAAGGGAATGGGTAACCTCCTGGCAGTCTAAGAGAACCAGGCAGTCCAAAAGAACCAGGCAGGTAGTGTAGGATACTGGTGAAGGCATTGATTCCTCGGAGGAGTGCAATCAGAGCCAAGATTATGGCTCCACAGGCGGCTCACTGTACAGGAGGGGAGGAAGAAGAGGGGAAGAGCAGTCGTGATAAGGGATTCATTGGTTATGGGAACAGACAGGTGCTTCTATGACTGTAGGCATGGCTCCAGGATGGTATGTTGCCTCCCTGGTGCCAGGGTCAAGGATGTCAAGTAGCTGCTGCAGGACATTCTTCTGGGGTAGGGTGAACAGCTAGAGGTCGTCGCCCACATTGGTACCAATGACTTAGATAGGAAGGGGAATGAGGTCCTGAAAGCAGGTTTCAAGGAGCTAGGAAGGACACTGAAAAGCAGACCCTCTAAAGCAGTAATCTCAGAATTACTTCCAGTCCTATGTGCTAGTGATCACATAAATAGGGGAATTGAGCAATTGAACACGTGGCTGGAGAACTGGTGTAGGAGGGGGGCGCAATCAGATTTGAGGCATGAGGAATGGTTCTGGGGCAGGTGGGACCTGTACAAGTTGGACTGGTTGCATCTTAGGAGGACGAGGACTAACATCCTCAGGGAGATTCGCTAGAGCTGTTGGAGAGGATTCAAACTAGATTGGCAGGGAACCTGAGAGGGAGCTCAGATTTGAGGGGAGCAAAACTGGCAAAAGGAAGTAGAAGGCAAAAAAACAGAAGACATGAAGCATAAGTAGGAATCAAATAGGATCAGAATTGAGAATAAAGTTAAAAAAGCAGAATTAAAGGCACTTTATTTTTATTCATTCATAGGATGCGGGTATTGCTGGTCAGGCCAGCATTTATTGCCCATCCCTAATTGCCCGCGAAGGTGGTGGTGAGCTGCCTTCTTGAACCGCTGCAGTCCATGTAGTGTAGGCACACCCACAGTGCTGTTAGGGAGGGAGTTCCAGGATTTTGACCTAGAAACAGTAAAGGAACCGCAATATATTTCCACATCAGGCCAGTGTGTGGCTTGGAGGACAACTTTCATGTGGTGCTGTTCCTATGCATCTGCTGCCTTTGCCCTTTTCAATGGTCGCCATCATGGGTTCAGAAGGTGCTGTCCAAGGAGGCTTGGTGAGTTCCAGCAGTGCATCTTGTAGATGATACATACTGCTGCCAGTGTGTGTCAGTGATGAAGGGAGTGAATGTTTGTGCATGAGGTGCCAAACTGGCTGCTTTGTCCTGGACAGTGTCAAGCTTCTTGAGTGTTGTTAGAGCTGCACTCATCCAAGCAAGTGGGGAGTATTCCATCACACTCCTGACTTGTGCTTTGTAGATGGTGGACAGGCTTTGGGGATTCAGGAGGTGGGTTACTCACTGCAGGATTCCTAGCCTCTGGCCTGCTCTTGTAGCCACAGTATTTACATGGCTAGTTCAGTTTAATTTATAGTCGATGGTAACCCTAAAGATGTTGATAGTGGGGGATTAAATCATGATAATGCCATTTAATGTCTAGGGGCAATGGCTAGATTCTCTCTTGTTGGAGATGGTCATTGCCTGGCAAGTGTGGGGCACAAATGTTGCTTGCCACTTGTCAGCCCAAGCCTGGATACTGTCCAGGTCTTGCTGCATTTGGACATGGACTACTTCAGTATTTGAATCGCCGCCAATGCACATTGCATTCAAATCATAACTTTTTTATGAAAGCTCAAATTGAGGTAAATGGCTATGAATTAATTGCCATTACAGAGACGTTGCCACAGAGTGACCAAGATTGAGAACAGTGTCCCCAAAGATATTCAGCGTTTAGAAGGGATGGACAAAAAGGAAAAGGGAGGCGGGGTAACGCTCTTACTAATGTACTGGTCTTGTCCCTTGTTAAGAGGCAAACTTTGATCGAAGGATCAAGATGTACAATCAGTTCAGGCTAAGAAACAGCAAGAGGCAGCAAACATTGGTGAGACTTATTTATATGCCACAAATCTGTGGTGGTAATGTTGGGCACGGCATAAATCAGGAAATTATAGATGCATATAACATGGGTAATACAGTAATAATGGGTGATATCAATTTCCACGAAGACTGGATTAACCAAATCGGCATTACTGCCGTGGAGGAATTATTCCTGGAATGTGATGGGTTTCTGGAAAAGTACATAGAGGATCCAACTAGGGATCAGGCTAATTTGGATTTAGTGTTGTGTAATGAGAATGGGCTAATTAATAACCTTGCTGTAAAGGAGCCTTTGGGAAAGAGTGACCATAACATGATGGAATTTCACATTAAGTTTGAATGCGATATAGTTCATTCTGAAGCTAATGTATTAAATCTGAAAAAAACAAAATTATAAAGGTATGAAGAGCAAGTTGGCTATGATGGATTGGTAAAATACACAAAGATTTGACAGTAGACAGGCAATGGCTAGTATTTAAAGAAATACTACATGGTCTACAACAGATATACATTCGTCTAAAGCACAAACACCCAAAGGTAAAGGTAAGTCAACCGTGTTAACAAAATAAGTTAAAGATTGCATTAGATCAAAGGAAGTGGCTTATAAAGGATGCCAGAAAAAGGTGATAAGCCTGGAGGATTGGGAGCAATTTAGACCCAGCAAAGGAGGACCAAGAAACTGATTAAGGGAAAAGAGAATATGAATACAAACTAGCAAGGAACATAAAGGCAGATTAAAAGCTTCTTTCGGTGTGTGAAAAGAATAATATTAGCTAGGACAAATGTGGGCCCATTACAGATGGGCACAGGAGAATCTCCAGTGGACAACAGGGAATTGGCTAAAACTAAACAGTTATTTTGTGACCGTCTTCACAGATGATGATACAGAAAATTTTCCAGAAATACTAGGCAACCAAGGGGCTTGTGAAACTGAAGAATTGAATGAAATTAGTATTAGTAAAGAGGTAGTACTTGAAAGTTAACTAGATTGAAGGCTGATAAATCCCCTGGGGCAGATGAGCTTCATCCCAGTATGCTGAAGGAGGTGGCTGGAGATAGTGGATGCATTAATGATTATCTTTCAAAATTCTAGATTCTGGAAACGTTCCAGAGAACTGGAAAGTAGCAAATGTAACCCCACTATTTAAGAAGGGAGGAACAGGAAGAATGGAGAACTACAGACCTCCTATCAATAGGAGGGAAAATGTTAGAAAAGAATGGTAAAATTGTGCAAAATGAACATGGATTTATGAAAGGGAAATCATGTTTGATAAATTGGGAGCTTTTGAGGATATTACTTGTAGCATTGATGAAGGAGAACCAGTGGATGTGGTGTATCTGGATTTTCAGAAGGCTTTTGATAAGGTCCCACACCAGTTAATAAATAAAATTAGAGCGCATGGGATTGGGAAAATATACTAGTGTGAATGAGAATTGGTTAACAGACAGAAAGCCAAGAACAGGAATAAACAGATCATTCTCAAGATGGCAGGTTGTTACTAGTGGGGTACCACAAGGATCAGTGCTAGGACCACAGCTGTTCATAATCTATATCAATTATTTGGGTGTGGGGGTCAATTATAAAATCTCCAAATTTGCTGATGACACCAAACTGGGTGGGAACACAAGTTGTGAGGAAGATGCAAGGAGGCTTCAAGAGGACATGGACAGGCTAAGTGAATGGGCTAGAACATAGGTAGAATATAATGTGAATAATGTGAAGTCATTCACTGTGGTAGGAAAAACAGAAAGGCAGAATTATTTCTTACAATGGTGAGAGGTTCAGAAATGCAGATGTCCAAAGGGACTTGGGTGCCCTTGTTCATGAGTCACTTAAAATTAGTATGCATGTGCAGCAAGCATTTAGGAAGGCAAATGGTATGTTGGCCTTCATCGCAAGGGGATTTGCACACATGAATAAAGATGCCTTGCTGCAGTTGTATAGAGCCTTGGTGAGACCTCACCTGGGAGTATCATGCATAGTTTTGATCCCCTTATCTAAGGAAGGATATATTTGCCAGGAGGGAATGCAACAGATTCACCACATTAATCCCTGGGATGGCGGGATTGTCTTATGAGGACAGACTGAGGAGAGTGGGTCTGTCTTCCCTAGAATTTTGTAGAATGAAGGGTTACCTCATTGAAACATACAAAATTCTAAAGAGGGTGGATGTAGATGTTTCCCCTGGCTGGTGAGTCTAAAACCAGACGACATAACCTCAGGATAAGGGATAGGCCACTTAAGACCGAGATGGAGGAGGAATTTTTCACCCAGAGGGCGGTGAATCTTTAGAATTCTCTTCCCCAGAGGGCTGTGGAAGCTCACCGTGTTCACGACAGAAATCAATAGATTTTTGGACACTAAGGACATCACCGGATGTGGAGATTGCCACTTTCCTGCACTTTGAGGTAGATGATCAGCCATGATCTAACTGAATGGCAGGGCAGGCTCAGCAAGCTGAATAGCATACTCCTGTTCCCATGTTCCAAAAAGGTCTAAAACAAGATAAACATCAGTAAGTGTAGATGCCACAGATTCTACAATGAAATTCTAGCCTTAAGCTTAAAACTGTATTTTCAACCTCCCTGTTAAGTTTAATGACGTCATGCAGAGGGTAGCAAATCAATAGAAAAGATTAGCAATGGAGGAAGGGCTAGCTATCCATCAGCCAATTCAACTGAATAAATTGTGAAAAGTTTGATTAAAGCAGTATCTAATGCTTCCCTTGAGCATCAAAATAATAATCCCATTTCGGCATTTGTAAATGCTAAGCTATTCATCGCTCATCTTCTATGGTCAGTTTAAAGTGTGATTTGACTAAATACTAACTTATCCCAAGGGAAATATCATGGCCTGAATTTTCCTGTTGGCGATTTGGGGGCGGGGCCCGCATGCCGACAAGAAAATGACGCAGGATGATGTTGGGAGGAACCCCCAACGTCATCCCGGTCCCTTTAAATCTTTAGGAAGGCGGGCGGACAGCGAAATCAGCTGTCCACCCACCGACCTGTCAATGGCCAATTAAGGTCATTGACAGGAATATTAAGATAATTAAAGACATGCCCGTCCAACCTTAAGGCTGGCGGGCAGGCCAGGAGCCCCAGTGGGCTTCTGATAAAGCATGAAACCTCATCCACTGGCGGGATGAGGTATCATGTCCGTTTTTAAAAAGTCTAATAAGGTTTGTAAATTTTTATTAACATGTCCCAGTTCATGTGACATTGTCACATGAGGGAGACATGTTAATTTTTAAATTTTTCTATTTTTTGACTTTTGTTACCTGTCACTAATCTCCCTGAGACAGGACTTAGTCTCAGGGACCAGTGCGCTCTTTGCATCCATTCGCAAAAGAGCACACTTTGACAGATGGGGAAATCCCTTCCCCACCCTCGCACAAGAAGCACACAGCACTTCCTGTCAGGCAGGCCACTGGGCGGGCCTTAATTGGCCCACCCACTCAAAATGGCAGCAGGCCCCATTTCGGTGGCAGGGGTCGGCTGTCCGCCCGCTGCCGAGCCGGTGGGGCCCGCCCATCTTCCAAGGGCGAAATTCTGCCCCATGTCCTTCAACCCTGAGCTGCCTACACTTAAGTGTTCAAGATAATAGGCATAAGTGGAAAATACAATCTGAATGAGTCAGGATAGTTGAAATTATAGATGCAATATCCTAATCACTCAATGTATGCAACTTCTGTACATCAACACTGCACATTCTGTTTTTACCAATTTTAATCTGTGTTGAGGACTGCTTTGTGTGTTATAGTTCCATTGTGCAAAGTGCAGCTTTATACCTCACCCAAATGGCAATTCTTAGTTTTGTGAACATATTGGTTGCAAATGAGAGATTTTAACACAGGAATATTACCTTCAAATCCAATTATGTCTTCCCCAACTCTCACCTACCAGATTCCAGGATGTGGATTTTTCCTTCCTTGACCACAGAGCTCTTAGACCTATTGTAGCCCCAACCACCACCAGTGGAAATGAACTAAATCAGAGGCCACTGATCCAATCTTAAATACATTACCTCACTTCTTCACCCACTTTATTTTTTAAGCAAAGCTAAGAAACTGTATATGAAATTGCAAAAATACATGCATGCTACTGATTACCATGCAACACAAATCTTCTAAGTCCTAGAAGCCACAACAGGTTTACACAACATATGCTTATAATTTCAAACACTGATGCATGTTTTTAATTCCTTCTCAAAAGGATATGTCCCCGGTGTGTCCTTCAGTGTGTTTAAAAAACCATTGTCCACGGATCCTGTTTTAAAAAAGGAAAATATCTTGAACAGACAAGCCAGAGGTAGGAGAACAAAACCTTCAACAACACAAGAGACAAAAGTGGGGTAGGGGAGGTAAAATAAAGTGGGCCTACACAGGATGGGCACCCCATCAGAAATTCATATTTGACATATTTATACAATAGATATGCAAATTTGTGGCATCTCTAAACACAATAGCAACTTCCTGGATTCTGAACATAACGTCGATGGCTGAAGTCTTGTGGCAGTAGCAGCAAAAAGATGGCATCATTTTCAGAATCCAGGCAGCAACACAATTAAGCTCTGAGAAAGCCTTAAGCAACAGAAAAATGGCACAGCTGTAAAGGCTAGGAAATGAGGTTACAATTGTGCCAAAGACACAGGCATCAGATTATCACTGATGGGTAAGGGAAGGCGTTTGTTTTAATCTTCTGGTGTAAACTGTTTTGCAGTGAGTGTTTGATCTGCACTTTTATACAATTGCTTTAATAATGACCACATTTATACTTTTTGACTGAACTTTTTTTGAGGATAGAGAAAATCTCTCATTTTCAGACCACCAGGTGTGAATACAAGTATGGTTTTATAGATTATACTGCTTTAAAAAAATGGGCAAAGTAATTAGTTGGTTTGGAAAAACCAGCAGTCTGCCAAAACAGCCCATTCAGTAGTCAATTGCATTTGTGAAATCTTCATTAGCTGTAAATCTAAAGTAAAAATTGCTACAATGAAGATTGCTTTATTTTATGAACGGCAAACAAAATCACCACAAAACAAAATGGGGGGGGAGAACATTTGCCAAAAAGGGTCTGCATCTTTCATGCTGTGGAATGGACAGTATCTCAATTCAGCCCCCACACTTTATACATTAATTCCAATTGGAAAATCTGATTCACTTAAAGTCATACTTAGGAAAGCAACCACGATGTCAAATGAGGAATCCCTGTAGCAGATCCAGGATCCTGTACTATACAACTGGATGGCAACGACAATGGCCTGGTAGAGTTTGATTGTAGTCTACAGTTTAATGCCAAACTGCTTCTAGACCCAATCATGGAGTCAGCTGTAGCCAGAGCTTGCTTTCTGGATGCATGCGCAGATATATTCATCAATAGTGGCATCCCTAAAGAGCACACTGCCAAGGTGTGAGAATTTTTCTATAACCTCAAGATTGGTGTCATCAACAATTATGACTGGTGCTTTGCAGGCCTGGTGCAGGCAGAAACATATTCTTGGTTTTGGAGACCCAATTTTTTGACAATGCTCAAGAATGTTTACTGAGGTCTGGATGCTGTGGAATGGTCCCTGTTGAAGGTAGCTAGGGCTGAGTTATCTGTATACTCATATCACTATCATTGTAGCTTTGGGGAGGCAGCCTGGAGGAATCAAAGAATTTCCCTGAACAAATCTAACGTTGATGCCTGCAGGCACATCTGAGCCTGTGCCTTCCCCTGCAATAAAAAGGAGGCACTCAATATTCTTAAATGCATATGTCCCCACAATGAATAACAGTGACGATGTAAAGAAGAGTTTGTGATGATCTGGACCACCTCCTGTGATCATTTCCTAAAGACAACAAAATTATCCTTATGGGCCATTTAATGCCAGAATTTAACATGACCATATCACATGGGCAGGCACCCTTTGTCAACATGCACTTGGAATGGAAAGAACATAAGAATTAGGTGCAGGAGTAGGCAATTCAGCCCCTCAAGCCTGCCCTACCTTCCAATGCGATCATGGCTGATTTCATTTCTCAAACAGAACCCTTTCCTCATTATGTGCCAAGCGTGACCCTGCTTTAACCAAAATCAAGTGTCCCCCAAAAGGAAAATATGACACAACCTGGCAACACCCACAATATAAGCACTGCCATCTCCTTGACTATGTGTTTATCAGGCAGAAGGAAAGATCTGACAAAGGCAATTAATGCCATGCAAGGAGCTAACTGCAGGGCAGACCACAATCTGGTCCACACCAAGCTAAGTCTAAAGATCCAGCCAAAACATCATAAATCAACTAGCTAGGCATGGCCAAAACTAGATGTCAAACTCAAGAATCCTGCTATTTCCTTAGACTTCACTGCACAAGTTGGTGCATAACTTAAGTGATATACAATACCATACAAGTGAATCAATTTAAGTTTTTTAGTTTGTTCAAGGGATACCAGTGACACTATATTTCTCATTCTTAGTTGCTTGGAGGTGGTGGTAGTGAAGTTTCTTCTTGAACTGTTGCAATTCTTGTTGTGATGAGGTTTGCATGCCATGTTGGATAGGGAACTCCATAATATTAGCCTAATAAAAAGGAACAACATTATGCTCCATTGAGGGTTGGAGGGAAACTTGCAAATCATATTTCACATTGTTGTTCCTGTCCTTCTTGGTGATTGAAGATGCACACTGAGGCAAACTGGCAAAGCAGTTGTCAAGGATGGCTGCATTTTGCCCCTGTTCAGGATGGTCTTTCATGCCACTTACCTACTAATGTACCTACTAAGTGCAAGTCTGGAAGTTGGCTGTAGGCTGGCATTGGCTGGTATTATCATCTTGTTATTTGGCAGTTAAGAAAAACAGGAAGATTCCCAGATGTCTAGTCTAACATTTCTCTCTGAACTAACAGTTTAAAGAATAGCATTCACTGTTGCTTCTGGGAAGCTTCTAGTTCCACTTGGACTAAAATCCATACATTTCTAAAACCAACAGAAGTTTTTCATCTTCATCTCAAGCAAAGGATCTTAAGTTGCATTTAAAAGCTGATTTATTAAGTTTAAAAAAACCACTGGCTGCAGCTGCTCAGGTAAAGGTGTTGTTTATGAATGAGCCACACATTGAACACATGCAGCAAATACATGAGCCATTTGGGAAATGCTGCAGCTCAGTCTGCTTTCAACAGGAATATTCCAAGTTCACTAAGCCAGGATGACCTCTATTCACAGAGGATAGCAAGAGATGGTATAAGAACACCACCCCAAAAGGGGAGGGCCCAGAAAGGGGAGGTATACTAGTATCGCTGAACACCAGGTCAGGCAGACAGGTTGTTCACATACACATAGGTAAAATACTGTACATGCTGGAAATCCAGAACAAAAACAGGAAATAATCGGTATGTCTGGCAACATCCGTGAAGAGACATGTCAATGAGCTCTGATGAAAGGTCATCAACCTGAAACATCAAGGGCAGTATTGTCCCAGGTTTGCATTAAATGCAGGTGGTGTGAAAAAAGACTTTTTACCTGCTGGCCGCGATGGCAGATTTTCACGCCATATCGTTTCTTTCCCACTTCTTTAAGTATTTGGCCACAGGAAACACACTATTTCACTGGCAGGCATCTTCTGATTTGCCCACCACGCTGTTATCTCACTACTTCCTCACACTGGGTGCCATATTTAAACTTCAGCCACGAACATGCTTATCAATGCTTGCAGCCCATGACTGCTCCAGTGAAGACATGGAGTGCAGCCCTCCAATTTAGCAACTCATCCCTGGGCTACAATGGAGGTCTTCTGGTATCCTCTACCCCAGCTCTGGCTGCACAAGGCCTATCAGTCTCACCACTCCAGTTTGGGGGACAGTGGCAGAGGTGGTCAGTGCCAAGACTGCACACCTCAGTCGGCCAACCAGTGCAGAAAACAAGTGAATGATCTCATTTATGCCGCCAGGGTAAGGCAACCATCTCATCAGTCACTCAAGCCCATCACACATTCACTGGCATTTCACACTCTGCCAGCTCAAGGGACATCACCACTCTCTCTCACATACTCCCACATCTCCAACTGGCCTCTTCACCTCTGGAGACTATCTCCTCAGCCCTCACCACCACTTGTATAGATCAACGTGGTGCCTCACACACCCCCTAAGATACCCCCTTCCCCAGCACAGCCCTTGCCCTGCAGCCTCTTCCCTTGGCTGAGTCCACTTCTCCTTCCTCTCCATGCAGGCCATAGCCCTGCAGCCATTGAAAAGCCACCCCCGCCTTACAGTTGGTCTGGTAAGTAGAGACCTGCCTGTGAGCTCCCCCTAAAAGTGATGTGGTGCTGCCTGTGCAGCCTGGTGTTGATGGTCGTGAGTGCTGCCTGAAGCAAGGTAGGCAAACAAACCTCGAAGTCCCAAGCAAAGTGCAGTTTGTCAGGTGCGCTTCGCTTATGTACAGTTGTGAAACATGTCGGCGTGTTTTGATTCAGTGTACAGGGATGATTCTGACAAGCAGGGCTTATAATGATATGCTAAAGTATTGAAATTAGGTTCCCAACATGTGGCAGTGGGAAACATAGCCCGCCATTGACGGGTGAAGTGAACAATCGCAAACTGGTTTCATGGCTGTAAAACCAATTTTTGGCCTTCTCACTATAATGTCCGCCCACACCTGCCATGATACCCACCACCAACAGGAACAGAAGATTCCACTCTAATTGTGTCTCTGTTCACAGATGCTGACATCCCTGAGTATTTCCAGTATTTTCTGTTTTTATTTCGGGTGTCTCATGTTGAACAAAAGAGAAAAGTGATAAAGCAAAACCAATTTTTCTGCATTAGAGACACAGATGTGAGCCTAGAACTAGAGCAGGGAGCTCTGGGTCAGTTTTTACATTTAAAAATAGTCCAGAGAAATGCCAAAAACAAGTCAGTCAACCACAAAAAGAACCGGGTACGTGTTATATTATTTTGCATAAAATGTCTGAGGTTTACTGACAACAGTTACTCTGCATGTTCATTTGCTGTCTGAAAAATAAAGCACTTTTACCTGCCTCAAAATTTAAAAACTGTTCTTGGCTTATTTTTCCTCTATTTCACCATTTTGATGGTGGAGAGCGCACTGGAAAGCTAGCCTTTTAACTGACAGAAAATTAGCTGATCACACCTCGACCCATTGAAACAAGGGCTATTGTCAGATGCTATTCCATAGGCAGTTGGGGGTTAGACTTCACCTTGTGGATACCCCAGAGGTTCAATTTTGGGGTCCTTACATTTTACTGGACAAAATATACAGGGGACTCACTTGGGGCTGTGTGTAATGCACAGGTTGCATTGTCCCAATGCCAACCCTGCCCAGACCAGTTGTGCACGCAGGAAGGAAAATACTGTGGGGAATGGATGCCAAAACAAATCTACACATGCAAATAAATTAGGGGCTTTACTGTGCCAACAAGGTTAAACATCGTGTTAAACTTTTATTGACTGATTGAACTCCTCAATGGAGAGAGGGGAAAAGAAAAATGAAAGACCAGCATAATGGGTCACAAAATAGCTTCCCACTCCCGGGACAAAAGTCTCCTTTCTCTAATGCCTGAAAGGCAGTTACTTGGATGGATTGCGAACAGTTTTTAGTGGACACAGGCCAACGCAGTCCTGATTTTAGTAATAAATTAGGGATCTCACTCAAGCTGCAGATTTTCAGGGTGGGAAATGGAAATACATCAATTGAGTGCAGCATACGATCTGGTGCACATTGTTGGGGCAGAACGTAACATGGTTGTCCAAATAGGAAGAAGTTCCATTCCCCATCACTAATACTACCAACTGAAAGAGGAAAATTACAATCATATTTTTAAAAATTCAAATCAACATTCTGCCTGATTCTCTGTGCAGAGGGATCAAAAGCAAAAGAGCAAGGTTCAGATGGACCTATCACTTAAAATAACCAGTTAATCAGATTTTCTAAAAACATACCCTACTGTAAGAGTTTTGGATAATAACATGACTAGGTAATTACTTTCTCTTGGTTACTTACTCAGTGCCACATGTACAATATCAAAAGCAAAGATGTAGACAGTGAGGAATGACAATGATATGGTGAAGAGGTAAAAGAAACGGTAATTCCGCTTTCCAACACAGTTTCCAACCCACGGACAGTGGTGATCAAAACGTTCTGGGGGGGGAAGAACACTAGAAATTAGAGAAGGTTTTCACATAATCCTGTAACTTTCCAGTCCAATTCAAATTATACTCCTGTTTTTCAAACTGTGAAGCAAAAACATTTGGTAGATAGAAAAAGCTAGTTAAGTTCCATCAGTCACATCACATGTAAACAGAATAAGTGTTCAATTTACTGCAAGTTTTAACGTACAAACTGCGGTACATTTTACTTTTGCAGGCTGTTTGCTTTTACAAGTATGCCCCAGGAATTTTCAACACCATAAGGAGTTGGGGGGGTGGGTGGGATTTATAAACATGGCATTTGCCTTTTGTGTTAGCCAAAGGTGAAATCGAACAATCTGGATCAACTTATAACAGACACACAGCAAAGTGTATCAGAATGTGTCGCAGCAAATATTCATTGTGCTGACCTGAAACTGTCCCTTCAACTGAAATAAAGAACAGAACAGCATTTCAATTATTGAATTTAAAATATATCACCATTCAAATTAACCTAAAGCTACTGCACAAACTAATAATTTAATTTTGATAGTCAGCTTTGTTCTTAATGTGGTTTGTGCTGAGTTCATTAACTATTTAGGAGCATCTAAACTTTGAGATAACAAAATATGCATCAACTGTGCAATGGTCAATTGATGCAAAAACATTAGGCACCTCACTGCTTAAAAGCACTGTACCCAAAGGCAACAACTGCAGCAACGTTCTTCTGGGTCATTTAAATCACTATGAATCGAGTACCAAAGAATCATTTGGTAGCACAGAACTTGAATATTACTGAAAAAAGACATTTTTTGGAAGCTTTTCATCTTGCATCCATCAGGACGATCACAAGAATACCAATGTCAGGGGAAGCAACAACATTATACTGTACAAGAAGAGTGCCGACTGCTTGGCAAGTGGACTCCGATAGGTAGAGGCATTGCAATGGAGAATGCACCAGTTAAATGGCGACTGACAGTTAACTGCCAAGCATTGTTTGAAATTTAAACCAGGCAGCTTGCCAACTCTGTTCAGAGTAGGGATAATTGGATCTTTTTTGGGTTAGCGAGCTGTGACAAGCAGAATGCCACAGGGCTCAGTGCTGGGGTCTCAACTATTTACAACCTACATCAAGGATTTGGACTACAGGGCTGAATGCATGGCAGCTAAATATGTCAATGACACCAAGATAGGTAGGCAAATAAGAGGAGGTAGAAAGCCTACAAAGGGATATAGACAGGTTAAGTGAGTGGGCAAAGGTTTGGCACATGGAGTATAATGTGGGTAAATGTGAGCTTGTCCACTTTGACAGGAAGAGCAGAAAAGCATTATGCTATTTAAATGGAAAGGGATTAAGAACTCTGTGCTAGATGGATCTGGGAGTCCTGGTACATAAATCTCAAAAGTTTAGTATATAGGTACAGCAAGTGATTAGGAAGGCAAATGGAATCTTGTTCTTTATTGCAAGGGGAATGGAATATAAAAGTAGAGAAGTTTTACTGCAGCTGTATAGGGCATTGGTGAGGCCACATTTGGAATACTGTGTACAATTTTGGTCTCCTCATTTGAAAAAGGATATACTTGCTTTTGAAGCAGTTCAGAAAAAGATTCACAACTCATTGCTGGTATGAGGGACTTATCTTAAGAAATGTTGGGTCTATACCCAATGGAGTTTAGGAGAGTGAGATGTAACCTTATTGAAACATAGAAGATCCCAAGAGGATTTGATAGGGCAGATACCAGGAAGTTGTTTCCACTTGTGGGAGAGACTAGAACCAGGGGACACCGTTTAAGAATAAGAGGTCTACCATTTAAGATTGAGATGAGGAGAAATTGTCTCTCTCAAAGGGTAGTTAGTACATGAAATTCTCTTCCTCAGAAAGCAGGGGAGGTTGGGTCATTAAGTTTATTCAAGGTGGATTTAGCCAGATTTTTGCTGGACCAAGGGAGTCAAGGGTTATGGAGGCCAGACAGCAAAGTGGGGTTGAGACACAACATTCAGCCATTATCTTATTGAGCGGTGGAGCAGGCCTGAAGGGCTGAATGGCCTATTCCTGCTCCTAAGTTCCACATTCCAACATCTCCACTGTTTAATTCCACAGCAGTTTGAGGGGCTTCACATCTTGAAATAGGAACTGTTTCTCAGTTGCAGGATCCTTTCCTTCTGCCTGGATTTTCAGTCAGCTGTGGGGGCCAGAACCAGAGCACGTGCACTTCAAAAATGCTCCCGGATGGCGTGTCAGTGTCCTGACACCTTCGGACATGCTAGAATTTTCAAACCATGGGCAGAGGTTGTGAAGCAAGGAACCCACTTGCCTGCTCTTTGAGGAACTTGCTAATGGGATGGGGACTTCCAGATGGCAATTTCAAAATTTGCTGATTGGCAAACTCTCAAATAAACAGCCCAGTGCACGACAGCCACAACTGTCAGCTTCAATACGGGGAGCAATTGGGAGATTTGAGGAAAACCTTTTGCCACTAGGGGTTTTTGAGAGATCAGTCGCAGTCCTTTAAGTTGGCAGTCTGGCCACTTCGCTGCACAGTGAAGCTTCTGGCCCTTTGATATTCTACCTCCTCTCTTCTGCTAAGGCAGCAGCAGGCCCCCTTATGGCTGCTGTTTGTCTTTGACAATCATGCTGAATGTGCACCTCCCATCTCCTTGCAGAGCTCAGTGCCACTAATTTTGTGCCGAGCTCACCACAGGCTTAATTAGGGCAGCTACATAAAGAGATAGTGTCACATGTGCCAATGTGGTGCAGGGCAGGAACTTGAAATTATCCAGGAGTCAGGTTCCTGACTCAGGATTGAAAATCATGCCTCTACACTCAAATGGAGGCAACTTGCCATCCCTAGCCACACATTGTTTTAAAGCACATTGCAAATAACGAATATCCTACATACCAACACAGTTATCGCAAACACTACAGTGGGATGCTCGAGGTGGACGGAATATCTTGCATGTGTAGCAATATTTCAATTTGATAATCTGGTTGTTGATCTGAATATCTTTGATTCTTGGTGGCGGTCGCTGGCCTGCTGGGACATTGCCATTCGCTGCCTCTGGAGGTTATGGTAAACAAACACATACATTCATTAGGTAACGGTATCAAATAAAAAAGCTTTTCAATGGCAATTTAATTTTGCTATAAAGTCAATTGGAGAACTCAGGGTAATTAATATATTTGATGGTGTGGAGGAGTAGGTTCTACTGGCATAGATCCACTAAACCTCCAGATTAGAAATCAGCACTCAGATTTGTACTCTGGATTGAAAATAACTCATGGTTGAAAATAACTAGGTAGGGCCTATGAAGATGGAACGTTCATTTTTGTGCTGTAATGAAGTCAGTTTTCTCCAAATGAATTCTAATTTATTGTAAAAACCCATTCATACTAAAACGAAATCAGAGTGCTGCAAAATCAGGCTCTAACAAGGCAATGTCTTCAGAAGAGGAAAGGAGGTACGGATTTAACGAAAGGACGACTAATAATGCTATTTGATCACATGACCATACGGGAAGTAAACAGCACTCAAACAGATCAAGACCAATTACAAAGATTTTAAAGATGATAAATCCCTGCTTGTAAAGGAAATCAGAAAACCTATCCACAGGATGGAATGACCATTAGCAAGATATAAAAGGTTTTGGATGCAATTATTGATCATTCAAAGGCTTCAATTCACAGTCTTTGATTAGTTTTGCCAATTGCTGAACAAGGTATAACTCAAGGTCTTATGTCTAGATGATTGCTAGAAGTTATTTGAAGCTTCCATACATGACAACCTAAAAAAGCCAAAAGCCGACAACAATTTTTTTAAAAAAATGACCATCACAAAATACCTCAAACACAAGTAATTACATAAAGTGCAATGGGGAGAAAAACTTAACAAAATTTCTACAAAGAGGAGTAGAAAACTTAAGTACTGAGGGCCTAAATGTGTTAAAAAGCTTCAATGGTTAAAAAAATTAGGCAGAACTGAGGCATGCCTCCCCCCACCCTCCCCCTTGAAAATACCTGGTTTTCATAACATTTGTACATACCATGCTATTGGAAGATGAACCAATTATAATATTTACTCCAAAAAGTACAGGACATTTATTTGCTCAATTTCAATGAAAACCATTTCCTATTTGAAATTTAGAAATTGCTTACTTTTCTTTATACAGTACTTCAAAAATCTCTGAAGTAGATGGTTCATTACTAAAAAGAAATATTCTTTAGGTTGCTTTACAACGATTGGAGATTCAAATCTGGTCCTGGCCATTTCGCCCAGAGATGTGGGCAATTTGCCAATTTTGCATACCCCTTTCAAATCCTATCCTTACCCACTTCCTCATGCCAGTTGGTAGATTTCTAGGGAATGAAGGAACATCGCTGTCAAAAATGTTTTCATTGCTTACATCAGGAAGGGTGTATTCTAGTTACACGTTGTTACATTTCACAATAGATAGGTATCCAGTTATTTTTGGAAGTAACTTTGATCAGTCTATCACTTCCTCCAGAAGCTGAAACAGTCACTTTCCTGCTTTCTCCTCCACTCAAGTTTCAACATTCTTTTCACTCAAACTTCAGTAAATGGAGACTTTGCTTCCCATCCTGCCAACTCAGTTCAGAGGCATGTAATTTCTCCCATCCTCCTAATTCACAGTGGCACTTACCTTCCTCACCCCAAATCAATTCGACAAGGCACTCTTCTCTCCAAGAACCTTCCTCCATCCACCCATGGCCCACACCACCACACCCTCACCCTGCAGTACATGGAGGTGCTCTTCAGTACCCCTCAGGTTAGATACTTCTCTCTACCATTCATCCACCACCACCCTTGCCCCCTACCCCACAACCCTGCCAATACAATGTATGCTGGCATGCTTTTCTTTCCCTCATCTCTCCACCCCACCTAAGTGGGATCAGTTGTTGTTAACATTTAGAAAACTAGGGGTGGGTTGGTGATTGGGAAATGAGAGAAAGATGTGTGCAAAAAGTAAACCAGCAAGGCTAAATAAGACTAAATATGCATGGGCATTTTAATGGAAATATAAAAGTGTATGCTAATACAGCATTTATGGCTTTAAAGCTGAATAGGAGTTATGTGGGGGTGAAGGGATAATGAACAAGATCAACAAGAGTATTTGCAAGGACTTAGTTAAAAAATTGTTTGGGGAAACCATGAATTCAATGTTTTGTTACACACGGCTGCTGTCAATAGACATCAACATGTTAGGTCTCAGTCATGCAAGCAAGACAACTGTAAACTGTAAGTATTTCTATATTCCCCTCAAAGGAGCAAGTTAACAATTTATTGCATTGACAATGCTGCCTTTTTAACTATGAAATATTTACATGTTCAGATGCACTTTTTAACTTCTACGAATAATTGCATTGAGCAAAATATTAAATGACAACTTAAATACAAGGTACCATTTTAGAACCATTGCACTGAACCGCGCATGTGATGAAAATAAATCGTGCTGCGAGAAAAGCCTATCCATAATTAACTATTATTTCTGCTTCATGCAGACATTCTCTCAAAGTATGAGAGACTGTAGCAGACAATGAAGCAGGTCATTCAACACAAGTCACACAAAATGGAGCTTATTCCACTGCTGACCTATCAACCACTGCAGTTCCACTTGCTCCAAAAATAAATTTACTTAACATTTTCCAGAAAAGAGCTGTTTATTCCACCACAACTACAACATTCTGTACAGGAAAAGTGAGCGAGAAAGTGTGGGTAACTCACCTATTAACTTTGAAAAAATTAAGTTACTGCAAAAATAGTTGACACAGGGTACATTTTCCACTTCACCACATGCACAGTAAGCTGGCAGACCAAACTGGCATTGTAATTTATTGGTATAAAAGTCAGGCAGGTTCAATGACAGATGGCCAATCTACTCAACCAGATTACCACCCAGGAGTTGGACATTCAAATCTACTGCCATGAGAAAGAAAACTAAGCAGGAATAGGCAGCAAAAACAACAGGAAAAAAAATTGTGGATTGAAAAGCCATACCAGAACTGGAAAAAGTAACAGAAGGAAAAAAAAAACAATGATTTTACACATCTCGATCAGAATGGACAACTGTGGAAAAAGCCGAGAAGTCATGAATTGCACACTACCTATTTTAACGCCCTCTCGGATGGCATTAGAACAGCTCTTGTCAGCACTTGTGCCAGAAAGTCACCAGTCCCACTTGCTCAGCTTGCCTAGGGTGGCAGGTGTTCAACTCTGATGATTGACAGAGGTCACCTCTAATCAGCAAAAGCATTTTTTTTTAAATCAGTATTTGACTGATTTTTGACTGCATAATTGACTGAGTTATTAATTGCAGCCCATTCTGATTAAATTCAAAAGATAACACTTAGTCATTTTTTATTTACAAAAATCTAAAATGTTACATTTCCTCCACCTTTGCATTGTGATAATCCCAAAATCTTTAACGATACTTAATTTTGAGTGAGAGGTTTAATAAACTTGGAGAGTGAATTAGAACAACCCTCATCATTGTCAGTACCATAGTTAAACTTCAGATCAGATCGGACGTGACTTTGACTTGTTTAGTGTCAAATATGCTAAGCTATGAACTCCTTGGCATTCCTGAAAAAGGAAATGCTGAGGGGTGACCTAATCGAGGTCTTTAAAGTTATGAACGGTTTTATTAGAGTGGATACAGAGAGAATGCCTCCTTGTGGGGAAGAGGATAACTGCAAGTTATCAATATAAGATAATCACCAAAAAATCCAATAGAGAATTCAGAAGAAACTTCTTTACCGGAGTGTGGTAAGAACGAGGAACTGTCTATCACAGGGACCAGTTGAAGCTAACAATACAGATGCATTTAAAGGGGAAGTTAGACAAGCATGAGGGAGAAAGGAACAGATGGTTACAATAGCAGACTTAGATGCTCTTCCTCCACTTGCTGCATCTTTCAAAATTTAAGACTTGTATACAATTTCTCATTTCAGGGCATCCATAATATTGAATGTTTGCTTCCCTTGGCTTTTTCGAACCAATAAACCTTTACAACCTTGGGTTTTAAAAAACTAACTAATTGCTACTTCCTGATTTACCTAATTTTCTCTTATAAGCTTATATTTCACCCCTCTCCTATTTTTACTTTAGTTCTGTTGAAGGGTCATGAGGACTCGAAACGTCAACTGCACTCTTCTCTGCTGATGCTGCCAGACTGCTAAGTTTTTCCAGGTAATTTTTATTTTTTGTTTTGGATTCCCAGCATCCGCAGTTTTGTTTTTATCCTAATCTAGACATCCTAGTTTACTATATAATCACAAAAAAAAGTTACTAGTAAAAAGCCTCTACAGCACTGAAGCATTATGTACAATAACAAAAGACTGTGTATTCCAATACAGTCAATACATTTCCTGCCTTGGGCATCCCTCCCTTCTCTGTACAGACATCTTGTGTTCGCCCCAAGGTTCCATTTTTGCCACCCTTTGCCTTATCCAGAAGCTATGTTTTATATTTTAGATAGGAGCTGACTAAGAGGAAATATGTTATCAGGTGGGTTCAGAGTACAGGAGAAAGTAATGAAGTCAAAATTAGGGTTTCTGTGCATGTTTGTGAATGCTTTGGAGTGTGGTAAGTTCTCACACAGAAATAGGGTGATGTGGCTGTAACAGATCTGGATCAAAAAAGGACAAAAACTGGGTATTAAATATTCCTGGGTACAAGGTGTTCAGAGAAGATAGGAAAAGGAAACAAAGGGGTAGGGGTGGCAATATTGATTAATGATAACTGCAGTGGAGAGAAAATGCCACAGAGGGGTCAAGGACAAAATTGATTTGGCTAGAGCTAAAGAGCAAAAAAAAATGCAATTATGTTCCTCAGTGTAGCCCATAGGCCACCAACTAGTGGGAAGGTGTAGAGGAACAAATTTGCAAGGAAATTATAGAGGGGTGCAAGAATTATAGAGTAGTCATAAAGGGGGGCTTGAATTATCTGAATATAGACTGGGATAGTAGTAGTGTAAAGGACAGAGAGGGGAAAGAGTTCCTAGAGTGTGTTCAAGAAAATTTTCTACATCAATGCTTCCAGTCCAACGAGAAAGGAGGCATTGCTGGACTTGGTTCTTGGGAGTGAAATGGGCCAAGTGAATCAAGTGTTAGTCGGGTAACATTTAGGGGACAGTGATCATTGTACAAAAAGGTTTAGATTGGTTACAGAAAAGAATAATGGAACAACCCAAGAGTAAAAATAATTGAGGGAAGGCCAACTTAGTCTTTAATTGACTGCCACCTCTCTTCAAGCAATGTCTACCTTGAAGAAGTATAGCTTTTCTCTCTGACAGGATTATCTGCCCCACCCCCTCTACCAGCTTATACTTCACCTCATTTCTCTATTTCCTTAGTTCTGATGAAGGGTTATACGGCCTCGAAACGTCAACTGTATTTCCCTCCACAGATGCTGTCAGACCTGCTGAGTTTTTCCAGGTATTTTTGTTTTTGTTCTAGATTTCCAGCAACCGCAGTATTTTGCTTTTATTTCAATGAGGTGAGAATGGATCTGGCCCAGATCAACTGGAATCAAAGGTTGGCAGGCAAAAATGGTATCTGAACAATGGGCTGCCTTTAAAGAGATAGTTCAGGAACAGACAACATAGGCAGAACAAACAAATCCAGAGCTCCCTGGATGACAAAAGAGACTGAAAACAAAAAAGTGTTATGACAGAAACAGAGTTAACATTTCGAGTCTGTACAACTCTTCTTCAGAACTGAAGAGGGGTAGAAATGTGATGGGTTTTATACTGTTGGAGAGGGGATGGAATAGGTGGAGCAAAATAGAAGTTCAAGGATAGGTAGGAGCTCAGAAGGAAATTGTCAAAAATGTCATGGACGCAAGACAAAGGAAGTGGTAATGATAGTGCTAAAGACAAAGAAGGTGCGAATTGTAGCATAAAGGTCCGATAGCAGAATGTGTTAATAGCAGAACAAGGGTCAGTGCTCTCTGAAAGCAAAACATAAAAACAAGTTACAGGCTGGCCCTGTGGGGGGAGGGGTTTGGGGAAAAACTGAGAACAGAGTTCCCGGTCTGAAGTTGTTGAACTCAAGGTTAAGTCCAGCTTAATTCGGGCGGCAGTAAAGTGCCTGATCAGAAGAGGAGGTGCTGTTAGTCCAGCTTGCACAGGGCTTCACTGGAACATTGTGGCAGGCCAAGGGCAGAAATGCAGGCATGAGAACAAGATGGTGAATTGAAATGGCAAGGAACAGAAAGGTTGGGGTCACGTTTGTGGACTGAGCAAAGGTGTCCTGCAAAGCAGTCACCCAGTCTGCACTTAGTCTCTCCAATGCAGAGGAGGCAGTGTAAGTGAATCACTGCTTCACCTGGAAGGAGTGTTTGAGGACTTGGACATTGAGTTGGAAGGGGGTAAAATGGGATGTTAAACCTCTTGCAATTGCATAAGAAAGTGCTGCGGGAAGGGGATGAGGCGTTGGGGTTGAGGGAGGAGTGGACTAGGGCATCACAGAGGGAACAGTCCCTACAGAATACTGACAGGGGAGGTGAGGGGAAGATGTGTTTGGTAGTGGCATCATGCTGGAGATGGCAGAAATGTGGAGGTTGATCCTTTAAGTATGAAGGCTGGTGGGGTGGAAAGTGAAAACAAAATTTTCCAGGTCCAAACAAGAGCATGAAGCAGCACCGATACAAGGCATCAATGTACCAGAAAAGAAAGTGTAGCGCCAGGGGCCCCCTGAGTAGGACTGGAACAAGGAATATTCCACATACCCCACAAAAAGACTGCCATAACTGGGGCCCATGTGGATACCCATAGCCATTACCTTTTATTTGGAGGAAGTGAGATGAGTTAAAGCAGAATTGCTCAATGAGAGAACAAGTTCAGCTAGGCAGGAGAGTCTGTACTGGCAGGGTTGGGGATTGTTCAGACCTGTGTTCAAGGAAGAAGCAGTGAGCCCTCAGCCTGCCCTGGCAGGGGGTGGAGGTGCAGAAGGATTGGATGCCCATAGTGAAGAGCAGGCAGTTAAGGCCAGGAAACTCAACTGTTAAAATGATATAGGGCATCAGAACGATCATGAATATAGGTGGCAAGAGAGTGAACAAGGGGCGAGAGAATAGAATCAAGGTAGCAAGAAATGAGTTCAGTGAGGCAGGAGCAGGCTGACACGATGGGTCTATCAGGACAGTGCTGTTTGTGGATTTTGGGCAGGTGGTGGAAATGGGCTGAGAGATGTTAGGAGAATATGAGGTTGGAAGCTGTGGAGGGAAGATCTCCAGAGATATGAGGTTGATATGCTAGACAACAACAGCACCACCCTTGTCAGCAGGTTTGATAAGAGTCAGGGTTTGACCTGAGAGAAAAGCAAAAAACTGCGGATGCTGGAAATCCTAAACAAAAACAAAAATACCTGGAAAAACTCAGCAGGTCTGACAGCATCTGCGGAGAGGAATACAGTTAATGTTTCGAGTCTAAATGACTCTTCATCAGAACTGAGGAAAAATAGAGAAGAGGTGAAATATAAGCTGGCTTGGGGGGGGGGGGGGGGGGGGGGGTAAGCTCTACCTGCCCCCCCCACCCCCCCCCCCCCACCCCCCCCCCCCCCCCCCCCCCCCCCCCACCCCCACCCCCCGCCCCCCGCCCCCCCCCACCCCCACCCCACCTTAAACCAGCTTTTATTCCACCTCTTTTCTATTTTTCCTCAGTTCTGATGGAGAGACATACAGACTCAAAACATTAACTGAGTTCCTCTCTGCAGATGCTGTCAGACCCGCTGAGTTTTTCCAGGTATTTTTGTTTTTGTTTTGACCTGAGAGAACAAAGTGCAGCAAGCTCAGAAGGAGACAGGTTGAAGCGGGTGAGGGGAGCAGAGAAATTAAGACGGCTAATGTCATGCCAATAGTTCTCAATGAAAAAATCAAGAGCAGGTAAGAGACCAGAGGGAGGGATCCAGGTACAGGGAGAACAGGAGAACTCCTGTCCAAAGAAGTGGGCACAGAGGCGAAGGCAGCAGAAGAGTTCAGCATCGTGCTGAGCCCGGCAGGCATTGAGGTGAGGGCAGAAGGGGAGAAAACAGTCCTTTGCGCACAGAACATTCAGCATCTGAGGGGGGAGGTCATAGGGTATAGTGAATACATAGTAAGAGCTGGCAGCACAGATGCTGCCAGACCTGAGTTTTGCCAGCATTTGCAACGTCTGGCTTTTATCCTTGTGACAGATGTCAGATGGACAATACAATGCAGAGAGCCAAGCTGAATAGAGAAGGTTCAGAGGGAAAGTGAAAAAGCACATAAGATAAGCAAAGGGTATGAAAAGAGAGTGGCAGCTAATATAAAAGGGGAATCAAGTCTTCTATAGGTATATAAACAGTAAAAGGGTGATAAGACGAGGAGTGGAGCCAATTAGGGAACAAAAATGGGATTTATGCATTGATGGACATTACTGAGGTATTAAATGAATACTTGGCATCTGTCTTTACCAGGGAAGACTCTGCACAGGTCATGGTGAAAGAGGAGATAATTCAGACACTAGGAGAGTTTAAAAGTGATAAGGTGGTGGCATTGGATAGATTATCAACTTTTAAGTACAGACAAGGTACCAGAACCAGATAAGATGCATCTAAGAATACTGATGGAAGTGAGTGGAAATTGCAGAGGCACTGGCCATAATTTTCTAGTCTTCCTTAGGGTCAGGGGTGCTGCCAGGGGACTGAACAATTACAACTGTTATACTCTTGTTCAAAAAAGGTGTCAAGGTCAGCCCAGCAACTACAGACCAGTTTAACTTCAGTGACGGGGCCAAAATTAATAGTCACTTGGATAAATGCACATTAATTAATGAAAAGCTAGCACAGATTTGTTAAGAGCAAATCATGTTTGTTTAACTAACTTGAAGTTTTTAATGAGTTAGAGAAGGGAGATGAGGATAATGCTGATGTGCTGTACATGGATTTCCATATGCATTTTAAAGTGCCACACAACAGACTTGTGAGCAAAGTTCGAGCTTATGGAATATAAGGAACAGTAGCAACAATGATGAAAAACTTACTGAGTGACAGGGTACAGCAGTGGTTTATGGCAGCTTTTCGGACTAAAGGAAGATTTGTAGTGGAGTCCCCAAGGGTCGGTATTGCGGCCCTCGTTCTCCTTGATATATATTAATGATCTCGATCTTGGTGTACAGGGCACAATTTCAAAATTTGTCAATGATATTAAACTTGGAAGCATTGTGAACTCTGAGAAGAGTGTAGAATTTCAACTGGACACAGATTGGTGGAATAGGCAGCAAGTCATAGATGAGATTTATTGCAGGGAAGTGTGAAGTGCTTCATTTTGGTAGGAAGAATGCAGGCAATGAAATAATGGGTACAAGAGCAGAGGGATCTGGGTATTGTCACAACCGTGCAGTCATGATATTGTAGATTTTAAGAAAATTTCTTAAATGTACATTACTGCGAAAAAAAACCTTTAAGGTTTAAAAAGTCCTTTCAAGATGGAAGTCACAGCAAACAGCTGTCTCCACTGACGATTGCCTAAACATTGATGAACTGTGGTATCTCAGAATCAATCACCAAGAGGATCATTAATAATTTAAGGTTCCCTTGAGCAACACAATTGAATTTTCTAAAGGTGTGAGAATTCACAGCTGGTGTTGTCAGGAGAAAGAACCTGTAAAGACTGATCTAGCTACCTTCCTTGCCTTGTTTGAAACACTTACTGAAAATTAACATAGCAGCCGTTTTGTGTCTTTGAACTATATAAGAGAGGCTCCAAGAAGCCATTTTGTGTGGCAGAGACAACATAACACAGCTCTCAGTTGAACCAGCCATGAGCCACGAGAGAGCTGGGGATCCTAGTCATCAGGAGTTGGAGCATCATCACTGCTCTGCTAAGAAGAAAGCATGCAATCTTCAAGTGTCAGTACCTACAGTGCCCAGTAAGGAAAGAAGCCTTTACTCTCTCTGAGCATCTGTTCTACCACCGAGTCCACAAAGGAAAGCTACCTATTTAGTCGAACTTCAAATTTCAACCTCCTTCACTTCAGAAAGAAAGAATTAAAGCAATGGGCCTGCAACAATGTCTCAAAGACTGATCTGATATCTCATCTTTAAGTTTTTTTTATATCTGCATTTTAATCTTTGTATCTGTATTTTAGTTAATAACTATCACTTTTCTTCAAACTTTAAGCAGTAGTTTTGTAATAAACTAACCTTTATCTCGTGTAAGAATAAAGTGTGACTACTGGGTTATTTTTAAATTGAACCACTCAAATTAAAAAAGGGCCACATAAACAAATTCTTAGCTCATAGGCCACTTTAAGGAAACGCCTTTTACATGGTCATGAGAGTGTATATGCGTATAGATCTTTGAAGGTGGCAGGACAGGTTGAGATTGCAGTTAATAAAGCATCTTAGACTTTATTAATAGGGGCAGAGAGCATAAAAGAGAGGAAGTTATGTTAAATTTGTATCGAACACTGGCTTGGCCTCAACTGGACTATTGCATCAGTTCTGGGCACCACATTTTAGAAAAGATATGAAAGCATTAGATGGGATGCAGAAACAATTCACAAAAATGAAGTTCTTCATCCCTGGAGCCACTCGTAGATAGACTGGAGAAGTTAGGACTGTTTTCCTTGGAAGAGAAAAAACAGAGGCAATTTGAGAGAGGTATTCAAAATCATGAGGAGTCTGGCCAGAGTAGATAGGGAAAAACTGTTGGCATTGGTGGGAGGAACAAGAACCAGAAGGCACAGGTTTAAAGTAATTTGCAAAAGCAGCAATGGCAACTTGAGGGAAAACTTTATTCACACGTGAATGGTGCGGGTCTGGAATGCACTGCCTGTGGTGCGTGGAGGAGGAGGCAGGTTCAACTGAGATATTCAGGACAGAATTGGATTGTTGCCTGGAAAAGAATGTACAGGGCTATGGGGCAAAGGTCAGGGTGTGGTACA
This sequence comes from Carcharodon carcharias, assembly GCF_017639515.1. NCBI lineage: Eukaryota > Metazoa > Chordata > Chondrichthyes > Lamniformes > Lamnidae > Carcharodon > Carcharodon carcharias. The sequence continues at coordinate 95,696,042 of NC_054475.1, forward strand.
TGTTAAATTGCTCTACAGAGCGCCACAGTGCAGACATGAAAGGCTGAATGGCCTCCTTCTGTGCTGTGACAAGTTTGAGATTCTGCGGACCTTCCATTGGACGAAATTAATTTCTATATATCTATATACATGCCAAAATATTACATAGAATTTACAGCACAGAAATATGCTATTCAGCCCAACTAATCCGTGGGAATGTTTATGCTCCACAATAGATACCTCCCACCTTACTTCATCTAATCCCAGTTATTCTCCTATTCATTTTCACCTCATGCTTATCTAGCTTCCTCTTAAATACAGTTCTGCCAGTCACCTTCTGAGGTATTAGCATGTTTTGTATTCTAACTGCTGTTACATAAACAAACTCGTACAGAATTCCTTATTGGATAGTGACTATCTTATATTTATGACATCTAGTTTTGGACTCCCCGCAAATGGAACCATCTTATCTAAACTATTATTCTGTCGTACTGCGTGATGTTACAATCCAGAGATGAGTGTTCACATCCCACCACAGCATTTGGGGAATTTAAACTTAATTCATTAAACAAATATGGAATAAAAAGCTAGCACTATTAGTGATCATGAATCAATCATTGTAAAATTTCAAAAGTGAAAACTCTGGTTATATTTTCTCGTTCATCTAGACAGACAAGACTAAATTGTAGTAACCCAGTTGTCACTTCAGCTGAAAAAAAGAACAGAAAATGCTGGAACTCAGGCCTGGCAGCATCTGTGGAAAAGAAAGAGTCAACGTTTCAAATCTGTTAACGTTTCAACTCAATGATTCTTCTTCAGCTGAAGTTAACTTACTTAGCATCAACATGGAACTAAACTTTGAACCTTCCAATATAAATGCAGGCTTATTTTATTTACATGACTAGGTTACTACATTGCATAATGCACTAACTATGCCATTGGAGAAGCTTGTTTCACATTCCTATTCCTCAAATTTATCTTAACATCTTAAATGCTTAACTTAAATTGTCTGAGTCATGCTCAATTTATGTAAAAAGTAGTACAGCTAGAGTAGAGGTCAATGCTGAACAATTATGTCACATGGTAGATGTGCCCATGCATTCCATTTTTTGAGGACATCACGTAGTCATCACCTCACGTCCCACTTTTGTCATACCGCATCGGAAATTAAAACAAAGCAACATTTTCATCTATATTTGAATTAAACTATAAAAAAAAATACTGTACACCTAGTAATCAGAGAGTCTGTCTATTGGATCTTCCTGTTGAATTCAACTCTTCGCTAATTTAAAGTTGCCTGTAGTTATACAGAGTGCATCACATACAAAAATCACAAATACAACAGTCACAATGTAGGTCTTTACAATTCTTTATAGTCGGTTATCTCTAATCATGTCAATAAAATTCAGATTAAAGTGAACTATGGACTCACTTATACTGGAGACTGGGTTGAAACTGTCCAAAGCTTTTTAAGCCATAAAAAAAGGCTTCATACAAAGTTTTTAAATTCTGAACCCAGGTTACAAGAGATAAAAGATGCTTACCCAGACTGGCAAACCACGAACTGAAGGTTAATTCCTATCTCTGAAAATTGTTTTTCGCTTTTGCTGCAGAATGAATGTGAAGCAATTATTGAATACAAGCCAGTTTTTTGTGTTTCTTTTTTCCTACCTATTTCCATCTCCACAAATGCAGCCTCATCTGGTTCAGCACGTGGGAGAACACCAGGGTCGCTGAAACTGGTGCGCAGTAGCATTGCCATCACAAAGATGAAGAGGACTATTGCGAACACTGGAATTATAGGGGAAAGATGAATAGCCAAATACGGACACCTGTGGAGGGCAAGTGAGGGAAAAAAAAGTTAGAAGTCATTAAATATTTAGGAGATTACACTAGCATTGTAAGGAACTAATCCTCTGTCTCCACCTCAAGCCCTGGCCCTACCAATTTATTTAAATTAGCACAATCACCAATTGAACTAAGATAAAAACCATAAACTGCGAACGCTGGAAATCCAAAACAAAAATATAAATTAAAAAACCTGGAAAAACTCAGCAGACAGCATCTGCGGAGAGGAATACAGTTAACGTTTTGAGCACTGGGAGCAGGGACTACTACATTCGCTGCTCCCATTGTGGTTTCCTCTGCATTGGAGAGGCCAAACGCAGACTGGGTGACCACTTTGCAGAACACCCTCAGTCTGTCTACAACCATGACCCAGACCTCCCTGTCGCTTGCCATTTCAACACTCCACCTTGCTCTCATGCCCACATGTCCGTCCTTGGCCTGCTGCATTGTTCCAGTGAAGCTCAACGCAAACTGGCGAAACAGCACCTCATCTTCTGACTAGGCACTTTACAGCCTTCCGGACTGAATATTGAGTTCAACAATTTTAGATTATGAACTCTCTCCTCCATCCCCCTTTCCGATCCCCCTTTTTTCCAAATAATTTATATAGATTTTTGTTTTCCCACCTATCCCCATTATTTTTAAATGTATTTCCATCCATTGTTTTATCTCTGCCTTCGAGCCTATTTCGATCCCTTCCCCCCGCCCCACCTCCACTAGGGCTATCTGTACCTTGCTCGTCCTGCTTTCTACCCTTAATATCACCTATTAGCACATTCCTTGGATAATATCACCAGCTTCAACACCTCTTTGTCCTTTTGTCTATCTCTACCTATCACTGGCCCTCTATCCAGCTCTACCTGTCCCAACTCCCTCCCCCAAAGCCAGCTAAAATTTCACCTCTTTTCTATTTTTTTTTAGTTCTGTTGAAGAGTCATACGGACTCGAAACGTTAACTGTATTCCTCTCTGCAGATGCTGTCAGATCTGCTGAGTTTTTCCAGGTATTTTTTATTTTTATTTTTGTTTCATCAATTGAACTAACCAGCTTGCAATACAAACATGCATTAAAAATTGGTGGCAGGGTAACATTGCTCACATTCAATTTTAGTGCTAGATGACATAAACAGCTGCATCTCAATTGCACTTTCAAATCAATAAGATGCCAAAGGTAACAAAACCAGACCTCCGCCCTGCAGAAAGTTGGAAGAATGACAACTGTGCTTTCTCGGATCTTGCAAGGCATCTCTAACTAAGGCAACAAGGAGGTAGACATTAACTTCCAATTCCTTTAGATGCTCTGTGATAACTTCCCAATGTCCTGCCTACCAAGGGATTTGTAAAGTTCCATTTATACTGAAGTGCATGGCTTTTGGTTTGGACCAAATACCTGCAGTGTACCTACAGACTAGAGTAACAAGTATGCACACATACACAAAGAAACTCTTGCTATAAAGGAGTAAATGCAGGTTATTAAAGGATCAAACCCTTGTTTTATAGTGGAAATCATCTTCATACTGAATAGTACTTACTGAACCCAATGTGTGGGATTTATTAAAAAAAAAGACAACTCCAATATGAATTCTGTGAACAACATCCCACAAACAATGGACAGAATATAATGGATTTACACTCAAACCTAATCTCCTCTGCTACCACAATGAAATTAAATGGACATTTGAGACTAAAGAGCTGTGTGAAGATGACATAGGATTGAAGACCGAACGTAACTGCACTTAGCAGTATTTAAAAGGCAACTGGGGGGCTGGGGTGGGTGGAGTATCATCCTGGGGAGTGGGGAACCCCCCAATGCATACAGGACACCTTCGATGCACCACCCTTCCTTCTCGCTTTTTCACCTCCAATGGTTGAAAAGTGGACTCCCCACTCTCGCCTGCCTGCCCATGCCAACCACATTATGGCATGGGTGGCATAATAATTGGGTCAATAAGTTTGTTAACAAGCTCAATTGCCTGTTAATGATTTTTCAAAACAGTGGATGGGCTCCTGATTTCCGTGCCAGCCCACCTACTGTACTATGGGGACCAGGTTGGAGCTGGGCACGAAGACAGTAGCCATCTGTCGGGTTTTACATGCTCCCTGCCATAAACACACCTGGCAGGGTGGGCCATAAAAAGCAGCCCAAAATTTGGTTAGGGAAAGTTGCCCATTTTCTAGGTTCCATTAAATTTCATGATAAACTCTTACATTTCATAAATCTCATCTCCCTGCACATGGCTTTTGCTCATATCCATCCCCTTAATTGATTCTTGATGTCTATTTGCAACTGCAGCTGTACTTGTAATTAGCCTTTAAACCATTTAATACTGCATTTTATATAATCACATATACAAAAATACCTGCCAATTAATGATCCAAAGAAAAGGTATAAAAGCCATACATCTCCAGTTGAAGTCTGGGTAAGTGTCTATGCTAATCTTTGAATTTCAGAGTGCAACCACAACACATCACAAGGATAGGCAGAAATGCAATGCCTGGCAGGAACATTATGCAGGTACTTGGTCCAAACCAAAAGCCATGCACTTCAGTATAAATGGAACTTTACAAATCCCTTGGTAGGCAGGACATTGGGAAGTTATCATAGAGCATCTATAGGAATTGGAAGTTAATGTCTTACCTCCTTGTTGCCTTAGAGACGCCTTGCAAGATCCGAGAAAGCACAGCTGTCATTCTTCCAACTTTCTGCAGGGCGGAGGTCTGGTTTTGTTACCTTTGGCATCTTATTGATTTGAAAGTGCAATTGAGATGCAGCTGCTTATGTTAAGAAGTCTGCATTTAATGTATGGCTCTCCAGAGCATCCACTTTTCAAAGCATGCTTTCCAAAAATGAACTATATTTCTTGCATATGAGATATGTTATACTAGCGCTGAGACCAACTTAACAGGCTTTAGGTTTTTCCTTCCTATAAATATCAGCAAACCAAGGGTCCCACTCCTAAACAGTGGTGCTATTACTGCTTGTTGACTTTGCGACAGGGTTATGAAAGCTAGTTGGAGACATTCCTGGATGGTTGATCAGGTGGAGCTCTGACCACATGGCATCTATAAGTGTTATTATATTTATAATGTGTTATGTCTTGTGGCAGAAGTTCAAAACAATTACACTACTTTGCTGATACAGGAGCTGGTATTCAATGTATTTTTCAGAACACACCACGTGCTACTGAATGATACAATGTTGCTTGGTACACTGTCATATCTCCACTCCTCCCACCCACTCAAAGTCTCAAATCTTCCATCCTTCTCTTAGCCCACTTCCCTCATCCACCTCCGACCCACGGTCATTCCCTACACACCAACTGGCCCCAGTTTCTGCAGCAGTTGGTAGGGTGTAGGGGAGGGAGAGAGCAGTATCATGGGGTTCACTGCTTCAGCAGCAGATTTAAAGTGTAAAGCCTGAGGGGCTGCAAGCAATATTGATGCCCATTTCCAGCAGATGGCTGCAGAATCCAGTAGGGTTAACAGCGCTACCTAAAACAGCAATGGAATTTGGCAATACCCAGAGTCAACCTTGAAAACCTTTATACAATCAAAGCTTTCAACAGTTAACTCGCAACTGAATTGAATCTGGTGCAGAACAAGATAGTGTTCTCTACATTTTAACATTTAAAACTCGTGTTGTTAGTCCTCTGGTAATGATTGAAGGCATGGCTTTTCCTACTGCCTATTAGGGTCATGTGATTGTTCTTGACAAATGAGTCCAAAGCATGGGTAACAGGGTGGGGCTCAGTGGAGCTTTCTAGTCATGGACCTGGTTCAAGCATGTAACTTTATTACAGAGCTCTTTTAGAAATAGTTTCAAATAGAAACCTCTCTGGTATGTCAAGTCATTACATTTAGCGATGAGGGTAAAATAGCTCCAAAGCCACACTTCACCTTGTGAACGAGAGTACATCAGTTCTTAAGCAAAAAAGTACACTCACCAGTCATGCCATCCTTTGGCAGAATCAATCCTTATGACGCGTCCATAGAAGACTGGAGCCAGTAGGGTGCCTTGGTTTTTATTTTGTGGTGAATGAAATTACCACGGAGGAGAAGCAGAAAGCAATTCTGTCAAGTGTCTGTGGTAGCAAGACATAACCGTCAGCAGTCTGATGGCTCCGAACATGCCCAATTCTAAGTCTTTTAACAAATTCGTAGACCTCAGAAAGACGCATTTTCAGCCGAAGCCATCGGTAATAATGCGGAGGTTTAAGTTTAACTCCAGAGTAAGGGCCCCAGGCGGGTCCACTGCAACTTATAATGCGAAGTTGAAGCAACTGACAGAGCACTGCGACAAGCACTGAATTATAATTTGCAGAACTGGTTGTTTGTGACATTCACAATGAAGACATTCAGCACCATTTGCTCGCAGAAGTCAACATCGATTTGAAGCTCCCAATGGAAATAGTGCTAGCCATAGAAAGTACTTCAGGGGACTCCCAGGCTTTACAGAATGTGCAACATATTGCGATTCTTCAAGTGGGGCAGGAACCTATCCCAGGCATGGCACGAAAACCAGACAGACAGCAGCAAAGCAAGACAGTTTCTGCTGCTCAAAAAACAAAAAGGCCTAGTGGAAGCATTTCAGCAACAATTTCGAAGTTAATCCGCTACAGATGTGGGGGTACCCACATACTGGACAGGGGCAGATTCAAGGAAGCAGAATGCCATTACTGCCACAAGAAAGGGCACATAATAAAGCAATACAGGGTGAAAATCAAGACAGCCCATAAGACAGACCAAAATTATTGAAATCAATTATGTAACAGAACCTGAAGCTTCCAATACAAATATCTATTCCCTGTACAAAGCAGTAAAAACTGAACCAATAAGTGTCACCATTCAAATGAATGGGAAGCCATTAGTAATGAGGTAGATACAGGAGTCTCGACCAGTGATGAGAGAACACATTTAAATGCGTTAATGAAGGTACCCAGCCACTGAATCTGGAGCAAACCACATCTCAATTGAAGACATGCATTGGACAGTCCATACCGGTAAAGGACATTGCCACAGTGCCCATGTCCTATAGGCAACAGACAGCCCAGTTTGCTGTGATCATAGTGCCAAATGCAGGATCTAGTCTTCTGGCCTGAGACTGGTTACAAAAAATTAAGCTCAACTGGTCTGAAATATTTCGAGAACACAGGAGGAGTTCCTGAGTTGCTAAGGGAATATGACAGTGTTTTGGAATGAGTTAGAAGGATCAAGAGAACCTTCACAGGATGCAAGGATCCCTCAGATCAGAGTTGGCTCCTCTGGAAAATCATGGAGAAATAAAAGGAATTTAGTGCCACTCTGAACAAACTGAAGAAACAGTTGGCAAAGAAGACTCAGCAAATGTTCAATGTTCCAGGAGGAAGCCAAGAGATACAAGAAAGAGACTAAAGAGCTGAAGAATCAACTGAATGAAACAGAAGATGTATTAGAAGGAAAAATAGTGAAACTTTCCAAGATGCAAGTGGATAATGAAGCCATGGGTAGCTCAACTGCCGAACTGAACCAAGTTAAGGTTTCACCAGGAGAAATTTGGCCAACTGAAATCAAAGTGAAAGGCGGGACAAAACTCTGCAGCATACAGAAAAAGACAGAAATCAAATCAGAAAGACCAATTGGCTATGCCTCCAGAACTCCCTCTGCAGCCACAAAGGATTATTCACAACTAGAAAAGGAAGGTTTATCAGTAGCATTTGGAGTGAAGAAATTGCACCAGTATCTGCAGGGACGACATTTCACCAGTGTGTCAGGTTTATTCAGTGAGAATAAAGCCTTTCTGCCAATAGCCTCAGCAAGAATTCAACATTGGGCTTTGACATTATCTGCATATGAGTATGCCTTTATGAACCGTCCTGGCTTGCATATTGCAAGTTGTTACCAGACAGCATTGCACATGCTCCAATGCCACAAGTAGTTGTGCTTGTGCTGAATTTCTTGGATTTTTCACTTGCATGCATGAAGCAAATTAGAAATTGGGCGAACAGAGATCCAATTTTGTCAAAGTCCAGGATCTTGTATTGCAAGGTGGTCAAATTCGCCAGTGTCTGAAGAGATGAGACCATTCTGTGCCCGTAAAACAGAATTAAGTTGTCAAGATGGAATCTCGTTGTGGGGATCAAGAGCCATCGTCCCTTCACAAGGAAGAGAATCACACTTTACAGAACTTCACAGTGTGCATCCAGGCATATCGAAAATGAAAATGCTTGCACAAAGCTATGTCTGATGTGACATTAAAAGCACAGTCAAGCACTGTCTCCAGCATCAGCAAGAGAAGTTGCCTGTTACAGCTCCACTACATCCGTGGGAGTGGCGTAGTTGACCCTGGGTTGGACTACATATTATGTAGGTCCAGTCCGAGGTTCTACATTTTTATTGATCATCAATGCACATGAAGTGGATGGATGTGTATGAAGTTAGATCACTGACAGAGTGCAACTGCTGAAAAGCTGCACCAATGTTTTAGTATACATGGTCTACTGGAAATCATTGTTTCAGATAACGGTACAGTCTTTACCTGTACAGAGCTTGAGATAGAATTTAAATGGAATCAAACATATTAAAACAGCACATCTGCCCTTATCAAATGGGTTAGCCGAAAGAGCTGTGCAAACTTTCAAATCCGGAATGAAGGGGTTACCCGATGGTACTTTAGAAACTCTACTTCCCCCTTTTTCTTCTCAATTATCATGTGACTCATGATTTAACTACAGGTTCAACACCATCTGAATCACGGATGAAACGCCACCTACATACAAGGTTAAGTCTGGTGTTTCCAAACTTAAGAGGGGAAGGCAGAGAAGAATCAGAGTAGTCAGGAATTGAATCATGATATTCATAGCAAAGCTCGAAGAGATACAGTTTTTGTGTGGAATTTTGAAAGTGGACCTTGTTGTTCCTGGTACAATTTTCTCAGAAACTGGTCCCTTGTCACTCCAAGCAGAAGTGGAAGACCGAATTGTTCAAAAACATGTTGATCATCTAAGCAATAGAGACATTCCAACAACCAGCTATTCTGCCTTTAATTAACATCGAACCATTAATCTGAGGTGACAGATCAACCTAGAATAGACATACCTAATGTGTGTGGAATTGCCTAACCCCGAACCACCACTTCCTAATAATGTACCTGATGCTGCAGTTCCTGATCATGTCAATCCAGTGGGAGACCCTCAAGCAGTAGGGCTATGTCACTAAGAAATCCACCTCAGAGTCTTAATCTTTAATCACCTGACCTGTATAGGTGTGCTATGGATTAAAATATTCCTTGTTAGTAGGAAATGTAAAAAAATTAAAGGGAAAGAAAATGTAGTGATTGAAGGTATAGCTTTTCCTACTGCTCATTAGGGATCACGTGATTGTTCTTGACGACAGTCGCAAGTGCGGGTAATTGGGTGGGGGATAGGGTTCATGGCTTTCTGGTCGTGGACCTGGTTCAAGCATGTAGCTTCTAAAAGAGCTCTATAATAAACTTCTGTTTCAAGAAAAAAACCACCGGTACGTCAAGTTATTACACCTCTATTTATGTATTGTGGTTCCCAGAAGTTTGAAATAATCAGTTTTTGACTCAAGCCCTGTAAATTCATTGAATGTATTTCTGCATTAAATCCATTTAAAATGTTTAGGTTTCACCAAGACACCTTCTGCCTTCATGTTATGCCTGTCATTTCGAGAAGCTCAAAATAACACTTAGGTTCAAATGCTGGAGCTTCATTGAATGTATTTCTTATATTGCATATCTGCTACAAACCGCATTAATTCAACACACAGATTGTAGTGCAATAGAGTGTGATGAGGCACTCTGAATATTTATTTATACAGGCGTGTGAATGTATATTACTGCAATATGATTTGGGACTACAACAATTTAACACCCTCTTTACACATGGCAGAGGACATTTGGCCTCTGTACCAGCCATATCTTTGTCAAAGATAAAAATACTTCCTAATATTTCTCAGTGAAAACTGTGCCTAGATCTTGATCAATGATGACAATGATGATCAAATTTATTTACGTTCTTTCAGGTTGAGTGAGTGGGCAACAAGATAGCAGATGAGTATATTGTGGGTAAGTGCAAGGTTATTAATTTTGGTCATAAGAATGGAAAAGTAGGTTATCTTTTAAACATGTGAAACTTAAGTCTTGATGTTCAAAGAGGCTTTGTGTTCCTTGTATAATCACACCCATGTTAGCATGCAAGTGCAACAAGCAATTAGAAAGGCAAATGGCATGTTGGCCTTCATTGCAAGGAGATTGGAGTAGAAGGATAAATAAGTCTTGCTGTAATTGTACAGGGTTTTGGTAAGGCTACATTTGGAATACTATGTGCAGTTTTGGTCTCCGCATTGAAAAAAGAATATACTTACATTGGAGACGGTACAGGGAGGGTTTACTAGATTGGTCTCCAAGATGAGGGGGTTGTCCTACAATGAAAGGCCAAGTAAAATGGGCCTATGTTCTCTGGAGTTTGGAAGAATGAGAGGTGTTCTCATTGAAACCAACAAAACTCAGAAAGGGCTTGATGAGGTAGATGCTAAGAGATCGTTTCCGCTGTCTGGGAGTCTAAAACACGGGGGCACAGTCTCAAGATAAGAGGCCAATCAATTATGACTGAGACAAGGAGAAATTGCTACACTCAAAGGGTTGTGAATCTATGGAAATCTCTAGACCAGAAAGCTGTGCATGCTCTAAAATTTAATAGATTTAAGGCCGGAATAGACTGATTTCTGGATTCTCAGGGAATGAAGGGATGTGGGGAGTGGGCAGGAAAATGGAGTTGAAGCCCAAGATCAGCCACGATTCTGTTGAATGGTGGAGCAGTCTCAGCAAACCATATGATCTGCTCCTGCTATTTCCTGTGTTGTGTTCTTGTGGAGAAGCACAAGCTAGTTGATTTGCTTACATAAATTTAGACAAATGTTCAGACTAATCTAGGTAACTGCAAAACCATTGAACAGTTAACAATGCAGGTATAACATTTTTTTGTTAATCCCCTTCAAGCCCAAACCCAGTTAAGACTCAATGAAGCTAAAGAACAGAAGTTGTGGTCTAGGAAAAGGCCTTGTAAACAGCCACCTGAGGGAAGATCATTAAAATGACAAAACAAACATTTCTTGCAGTGACAATGCCCCTATAGGATGAGGGCAATAGTGTATGTGGAGGCAGAGATTGATGGTTCAAGAACAAGACCATTCCTACCAATTCTATAAAAGTTCCAGGAGTTAACAATTTAAAGATTTAATTTTATCCCTAAAACACTCCTACTGACTTTTCCTTTATAGGAATGTCATTCACTCAAGCTTCTGGTGGCAGTCCAGCTCATTTCCTCTACAATGAACATCATTCAACTTGAAAATTAACGTTGTGTAATTTAGATCATTGTAGCCTGAACTTGAGGGGGAACTATTTACTCTGTGTTTATTCCAAATAAAAGCATTAATTGCTTATTGAGAATGACTTAATATGGAAATGTATGATGAATAAAGCTTATAATCTCAGCAAGCAACCTGTCAAGGTGAGGAGGAAGGGAAGAGGGAAGATAGAAAGAGCACACACAAATGATGGTTTTGAGTTCAAAGGCAGCATTGATTTCTCATATTACATCTTTATTGAACTAATTTTAAAATGGCAGCTTACGGAGCTTCCTTCATGGCAGAGTTCACATGACTACAGCAGGCCAGGCAGATCAAATAGTACTGTTGCATTTCAAAACCTAAACATCCCTTTTTTCCTAATGAACAGAAGGCATTTGCATACATGATCATGTGTAACTGTGACTTACCCAAGTTACCCACTATATGCCCACTGTTCTCATGCATTAGCAACTTTGTTCTACTGGTCAGTCTCCACCCCTGCATTGCATATGTTCCTTCAATCATTCAGGTATCAATGGTACACGTGCCATCATTGGCTGTTCGTCTGGGTGATGTTCCTTGTCCAGAGTGAGTGTTGTTCATGTGACACTTGTTGCTATGGTAACTGTTCTTTCATTTCCATTGAAGGGGACACATGGCCTTCTGGAATTGATAGTTAGTTCTGTACTCAGTGCAACTGGTGAGATTGCTTCTCCCTGACTGGCCAATTGCTGTGAAGGAACAACTTCACTAGTTGGGCATATATGCTTGTAGTTGTGCCGGTATATTTGGTCGTTCACTTCCACCACTTGCGATTGAGGTGACAACTTCTCTTCACATGTCTCAAGTTTCCATGTGGGCTGACTCCTGTTGAGAGCTTTGCAGGTTTGTACCCTGACTGGCTCGTTTGGCAGTCTTGTCAACATGAAATCTGGCTTTCTGCCATTTCACTTTTTAAAAAGACAACTGTTGTTACTACTTCTGGTTTCAGTAGCTTTTTTGCTATTGGAAGAGTAGTTTGGGTGCAACGCGACATTAGTCTTTGGACTGGACTACTTTCCCTGCCTTCAGTCAGTGTTTCGCTCCACTCAAGGGCTGCCATATGGATATCTGTGCTAGATTTGCTTAATTTCTTGATGATTCCTTTGGCAATCTGCACTGCTGCCTCAGCCTTTCCATTTGACTGGGGATAGTGTGGAGATGTGTAGTGCTGAATTTCCAAATCCTTTGTGAAACAGCTGAACTTTTCACTCGTGAACTGAAGGTCATTGCCACTCATCATGATATCTGGAATGCTGCAATGGCTGAGGTGTACTTTCAGGCATCCCAATATTTCTCCTGTCAACGTTTAAGTCAGCTGGTCCAACTCCCAGTGGTCAATATAATAGTCGACAGTGCTAAGATAATCTGTACCTGCTACAGTGAAGAGGTCTACGCCCAGCTTCACCCATGGTCTGTCTAGGATGTCACGTGTAATCAACAGCCCTCTACCTTGTTTAGCTTGGCACCGCACTGGCCAATGTGGTCTTGAATTTCATTGCTCATGTTTGGCCAGTACAGCACTTCTCTTGGCTTTCTCAGACTCTATTCAATTCCTCGACGGCATGCATGGGTGCACTTCAGCTTCTCTCCTCTCATCTCCTTTGTACAAGATGCCATCTTTGACTGTCACTTCATCTCAATATACCCAATATGCTCATGAACACAGGTGTTGCCAGCTCATCATTTTGTTATTGCAAGTGGAAAAAATGCCAGCTCTGCTACATACTGCATTTCATCCTGACAGAAGCTGGGAGGGGGAAATTTAAAACAGCCATGTGAACAGTATTTCACTTGCAGCGTTCTATTTGTGTTCGCTTTTCCTTGCCCTTGTTCAGCAGTTTTGAGCAGATTTGAACATTTCTGTATGCCTTTGAGCTGTGGTTTCTCTGCAGCAGTTTCAGGATTTCAAAATTCTGTTTTCACCTGCACTTCTGACATCCTGTTTCGAGATCAAAGACAGCAATGCTTTCTCATTGTATGCCTTTATTGAAATGATTGTACAATGGCAACTTAGAGCTTCTTTCATGGCAGAACTCTCATGACACAGCAAGCCAGATAGGACATGTAGTAACTTTACATTTTAAAACCCAAACACCCCCTTTTCATAAACAAAAGACCCAAACAATGATAGAACACATAAACAGAATTACCTGGAAAAACTCAGCAGGTCTGGCAGCATCGGCGGAGAAGAAAAGAGTTGACGTTTCGAGTCCTCATGACCCTTCGACAGAACTTGAGTTCGAGTCCAGGAAAGAGCTGAAATATAAGCTGGTTTAAGGTGTGTGTGTGGGGGGCGGAGAGATAGAGAGACAGAGAGGTGGAGGGGGTTGGTGTGGTTGTAGCGACAACCTTAAACCAGCTTATATTTCAGCTCTTTCCTGGACTCGAACTCAAGTTCTGTCAAAGGGTCATGAGGACTCGAAACGTCAACTCTTTTCTTCTCCGCCGATGCTGCCAGACCTGCTGAGTTTTTCCAGGTAATTCTGTTTTTGTTTTGGATTTCCAGCATCCGCAGTTTTTTTGTTTTTATGATAGAACACATTCTGTACTCAGAATGTTGCCATTACACCACTATTAACTGGAACACAAATCTGATATTTATCTCAAAAGCAATTCAATTACACAAAATCTTAAAAGAACCTGACACAAGTGCACATTTACATGAAAAATCTGTAAGTGATTTCAGCACTCATACATTCCACATTGCCCAATTTTATATTGGTGGTTATATTAATCGACTAGCAATCCCGAAGCCTGAACTAACGATCCAGAGACATGAGTTCAAGCCCCAACATGGCAGGTGGAGCATTTTAATCCAGTTATTTAGCTGAATTTGGAATAAAAAAGGTAGTAAAAAACTGATCGTTGTCATTAATGTCTTTTTAGGTAAGGAAATCTGCCATCCTTACCCAATCTGACCTATACTTGACTCCAGACCCACAACAGTGTGGTTGACTCTCAACTGCCTCTGAAATGGTCTGGCAAGTCACTCAGCTGTATCCAGCCACCACAAAAATAAAGCATAAAACCAGATCAGCAACTCAAATCAACCAAGGCATTTGACACAACCAAAAGGACACCCACACTGCAAAACCATCCTCACTAACATCTGGGGACTTGTACCAAAATTGAAGAACTTGTCACTCAGACTGACCAGGCAACAGCTTGACAGTCACACTCACCAAATCATGCTTTATAGACACTACCAGGGATGGTAATGGAGGAGTCTGGGGCAATGTACAGTCCCACCAGTATAGTCAGGAGGGAGTGGCCTTTCAGGTACTCAACATTGACTCCAGATTCCATGAGATCTCTTAACATCAGGTCAAATATGGGCATGGAAACCATCTGCTGATTACCATATACTGCCTTTCCTCAGCTGATGAATCAGTGCTCCTTCATGTTCACCACCACCTTGAAGCAGCACGGACACAATGTTCTCTGGGTTGGGGCATGAACACCCATCACCAAGAGTGACTAGGCAACATCACTACTGTCCCAGCTGGTCAAGTCCTGAAGAATATGTCTGCCAGACTGGGCCTGTGACAGGTGGAAAGCGAACCAACAAGAGGGAAAAAAGTCAACATCATCCTCTCAATACACCGGTCGCAAAGGCATTTGCTCATAACAGTATTAGGAGTGACCACTATACTGTCCTTGTGAAGGTGAAGCCCCATCTTCACACAGGTACACACTATTATGTTGGTTAGCACTACCACCATGCTGAATTGGAGAGACTCATAACAGATCTACCAGCTCAAAATTGGGCAACCATGAGGCACTGTGGGCCATCAACTGCAGCAGCATTGTATTCCACCACAATGTGTGACCTATGGCTCAGCATATACCTCAGCATAATGTCCACCATTACCATTAAGCCATAAGACCAGCCCTGAAACAAAGAACAGAGAAAAACACATCAGAAATTACAGCAGGCATACCTAAAAAGGAGATCCTGACCTGGTGAAACTAGCATACATACAGTCTTGTGTTGTAAACAGTGGAAGCCACATTTAATAGAAAACCAAATGATGGGAACAAACAAAAACCAGATGCTGGAAATCAGAAATAAAAAAAATGCTGAAAATACTCAGATCTGGCAGCAGGTGTGACAGGAGAAACAGAGCTTACGTTCCAAGTCACAGACTTTTCTTCAAGACACATAAAAGTTCTTAAATCCTGTCATAATCCTGGACAATTGAAAGATCATCGCCAACCTGAAATGATGGCAGAACTCCACGGGTGAGTGAAAAACATGGGACTGAAGAATTTGCAGTCATCTTCAACCAGATATGCCATGTGGCTAAATCCAACTACCTCCTCCTGAGGTCATCATAGAAGCCAGTCTTCAGCCAATTAATTTCACTCCATGCATTATCAATAACAGCAAAAGGCACTGGTTAGAGCAAAGCCGACAGGCTCCAACATTATTCCATGCATGGTGCTGAATGAAGACTGAGGCTTCAGATCTATGCACACTAGATTTATGATCTGTTCCAGCTTGGTCCACAACAAGCAGGACAAACCAGTCTACACTCAATCTTCAGCAAAGCAATGGAAAGGGATTTGTTGATAGCCTTATCAAACAGCAATTACTTATCAATAATCTTATCAATGCTAATTTTGGATCCTCCCAGGGTTACTTGGTTCCAGGCTTCATTACTGCCTTGGTCCAAAGAGGAGAAGAGCTGAATTCAAAAGATGAGGTGAGAGTGACTGTCCTTGTCACAAGATAGCATTCATCCCAGTGAGACATCAGGGAGCTCTTATTAAAATTGAACGTAATAGAAATCCAGGGAAAAGCCCTTCACTGGCTGCAGTCATACCTGGTACAATGGAAGGTGGATGTGGTCATTGGAGGCCAACAATCTCAGCCCCAGGACATGACTGCAGGTAATCCTCAGGGTAGAGATCTAGGCCCAAGCAATTTTTGGTTGCTTCAATGACATTCCCTCCAGAACATCTAGGTGGGGAATTTTCGCTAATTCATTGCAGAGTATTTAATTCAATTTGCAACTCATTCAGATAATGAAGTAGTCTGTGCCACACTTGGCAAGCCTGAACAACATTCAGACTTGGGCTGTGTTAAGTGGCAAGTAACATTTCTGCCACACAAATACAAGGCAATGGCCATTTCCAACAAGTGAGAATCTAACCATCTCTCCTTGACATTCAATGGCATTACTATCATTGAATCACCAACTAACAACATCCTGGGAGGTTGAACTGGACCAGCCATATAAATACTTGGGCTACAAAAGCAGGTTAGAAGCTGGGAATTATACAGGAAGTAACTCATCTCCCGACTCCCCAAAACCTATTCACCATCTACAAGGCACAAGTCAGGAGAGTATTCCATTACACTACACTTGCCTGGATGAGTGCAGCTCCAACAACACGCAAGTAGCTCGACACTATCCAGGACAAAGCAGCCCACTTAACTGTTAATCCATCCATCCCTTAAATATTCACTTCCTCAACTACTGGCACACAGTGGCAGCAGTGTGTACCATCTAACAGATACACTACAGCAACTTAGCAAGCCTCTTCAACAGCATCTTCCAACCCTATAACCTCTGCCACCTAGAAGAACAAGGGTAGTACAGCACATGGGAACATCATCACCAGCAAGCCCCACACCATCCTTCACTGCTGGCTGGGTCAAAATCCATGAACTCCCCTCTTAACAGCACTATAGGTATATCTACACCACATGAACTTCAGCAGTTCACCACCACCTTCAAAGGCAATTAGGAATGGGCAAAAAATGCTGACCTTGCCATAATCATCCCAATGAATTGAAAAAACGGTGACAACATTTATGCACATCCATAACTAGTTCTGTACATTTTTGAAAAAACTGCATTCAATCCAAATAATATACAAGGCTAGTTGACATGGAAAATAAATGATACCTCATGCAATGCAAAGTGGTTTTCTGAAGTGGATATTTAAGTACATTGCTGAGCTTTGTGGGACTCAGCTGAGTCCCATATCTAACCTTTGAGGTAAACCCCTGTTAAAATACACAAACTAAAAAAAAAAGACATTTGTGGTCAAAGAAAGAAAATAGTTGACTGTTTACTGGATTGTGCTACTAACTCAAGTGGGTTAACATTAAGATAGAGTCACCAAAGAACCTTCCATTACAAATACCACCCAATTATAATGGTCGCAATGAAAGCGAAATACAGCAGATGCTGGAAATCTGAAATAAAAAAAGTGCTCGCAAAAAGTCAGGTCTGGCAGCATTTGTGGAGCGAGAAACAGAGTTAACGTTTTGAGTCCGTACCATATGGATGCGAAACGTTAACTTTCTCTCTCTCACCACAGATGCTGCCAAACCTTTAATGAGTTGTGAAATGTACAACATTGAACCTAATCAGAGAACTTAGTTTGTTAAATAAATAGGCTTAAATGAGCAGCTCTAATGCCTGATTATCGTGCCCTCTGGTTATGCCCCTTGTAGATCAGATGGTGCTAAAATAACAGCTCTCAAAAATGGACAAGTTCACTGCCCAGTAGGTTACTGAGCTCCACAAGCCAAAGAGGTTTGATTATCAGCCTGTGCTTGATGCCATGTGTTGCAGAAAAGGCAGAACCAAAAGAAAAATAAAGTTAGGTTTCACTTCCAATTACTACACTGTGACCCCTACTGAAAAACACTCATGGATGTTGAGCAAGGCCAAGACTGGGATCAGCTATGATCAAATCATCTGCTGACACATATGAGAAACAGCAATTTGAAAAAGGCAACGAGAACACCTATCAGGCAACAAAATACAACTGTGCTTTCAGAAATAATGTGGGGAGTGAAGTAAAACAGGAACTGCTGTAATGATAAGATTTATTCCAACCCTTTCAAAGTTTACTTTTCCTTTCATCATGTCAAAATGTCACATGTGTGGTAACTTGATATCAGTGTGGTAAATTAGATATTTCGATACAAACAGGACAACTTCAAATTTAACCATTCATTTGGTACCTTGCTCTGAATGAGCCTCAAGTAATTTTACTCATCATTCTAATGACATGAGATAAAAACAAAAAACTGCGGATGCTGGAAATCCAAAACAAAAACAATTACCTGGAAAAAATCAGCAGGTCTGGCAGCATCGGCAGAGAAGAAAAGAGTTGATGTTTCGAGTCCTCATGACCCTTCAACAGAACTATGTGAATCCAAGGAGAGGGGTGAAATATAAGCTGGTTTAAAGTGGGGGGAGAAGTGGAGAGGGGTGGTGTGGTTGTAGGGACAAGCAAGCCCATCCAAACATGACATGTCCTCTGACTGTATGATTATAGGGTGGGCTAATCTCCAAAATGAAAACAGAATTACCTGGAAAAACTTAGCAGGTCTGGCAGCATCGGAAATCTCCAAAATGCTTGTGAGGAACTCAAGAAATACGATCTGAAAATTGTTCTATGATCCCACCTCCATAACAATCAAGCAAGTGACTGAAAACAGTGGTAACTCATGATTTCCAGAATTCCCGGTTGCTTGATTTTTTTTATCATTTTAAATGATTTTTCCCTCTTAGGAACTTGCCCAGCGCTCTTCTAAAGGTTGCAAGCAATCCATACTCTCCATACATACCAGTAAAGCAATCCAGAGAACAAGATTTCTCTGTAAGAAATGATAATTTCATCAAAACCTCTGTGTAAATATTTCATGTAGATGCCTTTCAGTTCCCTAAATGCTATCATTTCAAACTGTGCAGAATCTACTCAATCTATTTAGAAAAACCTCAGCTATTTTCTTCCAGCCTATGCTCCTCCATTGAAGACAGCCACAACTATTAAGCCTAACCTAACTAAAATACCTAAAGTAATTAAATTGCTGTTGAAGAGTCATATGGACTCGAAATGTTAACTATGTTCCTCTCCACAGATGCTACCAGACCTGTTGAGTTTTTCCAGGTATTTTTATTTTTGTTTTCTAACTAAAATACCTTCTCTTTACCTCCCAGCCTCAATCACTTTTTCAATGTGTGGGGATCAAACCTGCAGAGAGTACACCAAACACACTGAACCAAGGCACCAACAGTTCAAAGGAAATCTTAGTTTTATTGTACCAGAGGGCGACCAGATTTTCAAAAAAATTCGAGACATATCGAAAAGCTTTGGAAGGCGGGGCTCCATGATGACTGACATGTAGGTTGAGCAATGGCAGGAGTCTCAGGGAGGTGCAGTTGAAGTTAGGAAGTCATTTTATGACATCTCCTGGAATATGTCCAGCCAGAATCCGCAACTCTATTCAGGCACCCAATTTTTGAAAACAATTACAAGCTACAGACTTTTGTTCCACTTTCTTAAAAAAAAACTGATCCAAAGCTTTGTTTGTCAAAAGATCCCAGCCAGATTCCACTGTTCCACTCTAACTTTACTATGCAATGAGCAATGACAAGATCAATTTCCATTTAAAAATCTTGTTCATTTTCATTTTCACACTGCATTCTAATACACTTTTTCCAGAAGCTGGATTTTAAACTAACAAATGTACCTCAAGCATGGGAGATTTTGTTTGCACCTAGAACTGCAAGCAGTAAAGCACATCATCTTTAAATGAGAAGTTTATGGAGACTAACTTAACCAAAGTTGCCTGCTGCCTTCCTCAGTGCCGACTGGTGGTTTACCAATGGCCAACTACCTCATTAAGTGCAGCTTGCAGACCAGGATAGCACTGTCAATCTTCCATCGTCATCCGGAGGCGGATTACCTCCCAATTCCGGATGCCAGTGAGAATTTCTGGTTATGCGGGAACATCGTAGCACAGCCGTTTAACAGTCAGTAAGTGGGCAGCATTCCATTCTCGGGATGCAGCGCAGCACAAGTTGCAAGTTTTTGGGTTTTCCAACAGTAAATGAAACATTGTCAGGTTAAAGGAGAGAGAACTCAGATGCTGGAAACAGACATTTGAGCAATTTGGAGGAAAGGGTCAGGACACAAGGATGTTTAGTGAAAAACCAGTGGTGTAGTGGTAATCTCACTGGACCAGTAATCCAGAGGCCCAGGCTAATGCTCTGGGGGCACAGGTTCAAATTCCACCACTGCAACTGGTGGAATTTAAATTCAGTTACTAAATCTGGAATGGAAAGCTCATCTCCATAATGACCATGAAACTCTCACCGATTATCACTGGTTCACTAACGTCCTTCAGGGAAGGAATCTGCCATCTTTACCTGGTCTGGCCTACATGTGACTCCAGATCCACAGCAATGTGGTTGACTCTTGATTACCCCCTGAAATTGCTTAGCAAACTACTCTGTTCAAGGGCAATTAAGGATGGACAAAAATTGCTGGCCTTGTAAGCGATGTCCACATCGCAAAGAATAAAGAAAAAGTGTGGCATTGAGGACCCTTAGCATAATTGAAGTTGATGGAAATCAGGTGGGGGAAAGCCCCTCATTAATTTGGAGTTGATGCAGACCAAATCATATCACCCCAATGACATGTTCAGGTTAGTATTTTGGGCCTAACCATTTCAGCTGCTTTATCAATGACTCTATCTTCAACATATGGTCAGAAGTGGGGATGTTAACTGCAAAATCTTCAGAACCATTCGATTCCAAAGCAGTCGTGTCTGCATACAGTAAGACCTGCACATTCGGGCTTGGGTTGACAAAAGGCAAGTAACATTCACACCAAACAGGTGCCAGGCAATAAGCACCTTCAACAGCAGGATGTAGCTACCATCTCTTGACATGACTGGTATAAATTCCCCCACAAATCAACATTCTGGGTGTTACCTTTGACCAGCCAAAGACGTACTGTGGTTACAAAAGCAAGTCAGAGGCTGGGAATTCTGCAGCAAATAACTCTCCTCCTGACATCAACAAAACAAGTCAGGAATGCAAGGCTCTCCACTTGCCTGTGTGAGTGCAGCTCTGACAACTCTAAGCTATTCTCCACCTTAAACACTCTGCCTCCAACACTGGCAAACAATGGCAGCTCTCCTTCGATAGCTACTTCAGTTTCTATCCCTAGAAGAACAAGTGCAGCAGACACATGGGAATACCACCATCTCAAATTCCCCTCCAAATGAGGCACCACCCTGACTTGGAACAACACTGTTGCTGGGTCAAAATCCTGCAATTGCCTAATAAGATCGTGGGTGTACCTACACATGAACTGTAGTGGTTCAGGAAGGTTGCTCACCACCACCTTCAGAAGGGCAATTAGGGATTTGCAATAAACACTGACCTGGCCAATACATCCTAAGAACAAATTTCAAAATAAATCTAAAGTTGCCAACTATAAAATGTTAAAACTTGTACTGTATTTTGTTTTGAAATGCTTCTACATATTTTCTGTTGAAGATGTCAGCCCCTCTGAGAAGCCTCAAGATTGGTTCATAAAGTTTGTCAGATTTATCACAATTGGTTGAAGAGAATCATCAAGACAGGATATTGCAGCTCCGAGCATGCAAACGTGTTGATCAGAGCTTGCCAAGATTGCTGTTTATTGATGGGAATTACTGACAACAAATGTCTATTGAAATTAATCTTTTCCCTTATTCTTGTTTTACTACCAAATTTTTGTTCTTTTTCCTGAAAACATGTTTTTACTATATCCAAGCTTCATCTAGCAGAGTGTTACAAGTTTAGCATGGAATTAATCTTTGCATTTTGCCATGTACTCGAAATAGATAGCCAGTTATTTTTGTTTGAGCTCAGCTAACAAAAGAATGGCACAAGAATAAAAATGAAACATTGGAAATTCTGAATTTAAACTTAGCATTGAGTGGTCCTGCTTAATATTAAGGATAATTTTAACCTAATCCATTCATAAAAAAGGCACATGACACAGACCAGGGCCAATGTGATGTGGAGCAGAGATGTGAATAAACCTAAGTATGGAGACAGCTCCTAGCTTGTACCCTTTACTGCACATATGTAAATAGTTCTAATAGTTAATAAAGACTTACAGTTAACCTACAAAAGACCACAGAGACATCTTTAAGACATACCCTAACACTTCTGGTGCCCATTATAACAATTCACACTAACAACAATGGAGAGTAAAGGAAAGAACTGCCCCTTCATTTTGCATGCTATGTTTTTTTCTTTGTTACTAGTGCCGGAGGGGAAATGCCAATTTATTTTTCAGGGCTCTTATCTCAAAACATTGCTACATTGTCTCTAAGGAGATCTTTCAAACTTCTTTCCCTTTCAGTGAAGATGCCCCCACCCTTTTCCACGCAAGAATATAACCTCTGACTCAGAATAAATCCCCTGGAGATCTGCTAATACTAGTATCCAAATAAGATAGTGCACTGAATGTTTGAATAAAGTACATCCTGATTTTTAAGACTGATGCCCCTGATAGCTAATTTAGCAGGTTGAGGTGTAGCTAGATTTCTCATGTTAACTATTGTGTAATATTTTGGGAAGTTATCCGTGGGCTAGCTTAAACATTTCAAATGGCAAGTCCAGAAAGCTGTAAAAGTGTCAAAAGTTAATGCGGCAGTGGGACAAAGAACCAAAGTGACAAACAACCAGCAGGTCCAGATTATGTTTGCAGATTCAATATAAATGTCTAATGAAAACACTCATCCAATTTTTGTTTGGTCTCCCCACTGTAGAGGAGATTGCATCTTGAGCAGCAGCTGCAATATACTAAATTAAATAAGTACAAATTAATAATTTTATCATCCATGTTTGGGACTTTGGCCAGTGGGAAGGGAGGATGTTAAAAGGGTAGGTAATGCATCTTCGGCGTTTGAATGGGTTGGTGCTATGGAAGGCTAGGTGGCCTTGAGGGTACTTTGAGCATAGTCAATGTTGTAATGTAAGGCTGTTTTATAACAAATCTTTGCTTTTCTGCACCAGAATTCAGTGGTTAGACGGTGTAGTTCAGACACTAACTGAAGTTAATGGGAAATACAGTAAGGTTTGACCTTGGCTAACTGCTTGTCATATATATCATTTTGCCTTGAAGCTCACACTTACAATAAGGTTCAACATAATGATTAGTCATTGGGTACTCTACATAAGCAGGTAGACGGAAGAGCTACAAGCAAGCTTCAATTGTCTCTCTCTGCCAACATGGAATCAGATTTTAAGCCTTAGGAATTTCCCTGGGCTTGTCAATTGCCCATCTCTGGCCAGACAACATTTTTTTAGTATTGCCCATAATCGTCAAACAGAACAATAGTAAACCTTTTGCAATATCACAAGCATATTTGAATGATTTGTAATGCACAATACATTATCTCACCCACTGATGTAGTGGCTGAATAATTCAAATTCCATTCTTGGTGTTTGAGATTGAATTCCATGACACTATCTTTCAAAACCACGGCCAGATTTTCCAGGAGATAGGAAAGAGAAACGTTCAATTCTGGGTCACGAACCCACATATGTCATGAAATTGGAACAAGCAAAAGTAGGGAGATCATGTTGGAGTTGTATAGAAGCTTGGTGAGGCCACAGCTGGAGTACTGTGTGCAGTTCTGGTCGCCACATTATAGGAAAAGATGTGGCTACACTGGAGGGGGTGCAGAGGAGATTCACCAGGACATTGCCTCAGATGAAACATTTAAGTTATGAAGAGAGGTTGGATAGACTTGGGTTGTTTTCGTTGAAGCAGAGGAGACTGAGGGGCGACCTGATCAAGGTGTACAAGATTATGAGAGCATGGACAGAGTGGATAGGGAGCAGCTGATCCCCTTAGTTGAAGGGTCAGTCACAAGGGGACATAAGTTCAAGGTGAGGGGCAGAAGGATGAGAGGAAAAACATTTTTACCCAGAGGGTGGTGATGGTCTGAAATGCACTGCCTGGGAGGGTGGTGGAGGCAGGTTGCCTCACATCCTTTAAAAAGTACCTGGATGAGCACTTGGCATGTCATAACATTCAAGGCTATGGGCCAACTGCTGGTAAATGGGGTTAGGAAGGTAGGTCAGGTGTTTCTCATGTCGGTGCAGAGTCGAAGGGCCTCTTCTGCACTGAGATTCTGTGATTCAGCAGTGGTATTTTTTTCCCCTGGGTCGGGGCCTTAAATAGGCAAGGGACGGTTCTGCCATCCAATTAGGCTGCCAGGACCTGGGAATGGAGGGGGGTGCCACATGAAAGGGTAGCTGTAAAAGGACTCTAATTGTTGCTATATCTAACATCATAGAATTGCTGCTTTTAAACCATGTTAACCAATCAATTAACATGCACAATAGGTAAATTCCCTCCTGTCTTTCCCAAAGTCAACATCCTACAGAACATTGCTATACATCCTCTATATTGGAGGTTTATGGCAGTCCTTGTGTGTAGGACATTACCACGATCTATATATTCACTCTCACCTGGGATACCACCAGTAGACTCATTTCTGCCACCTTCATGATGAGCACTTGGCACGTCATAACATTCAAGGCTATGGGCCAAGTGCTGGTAAAGCTGAAAAGGGTAGCCTTTTCTCATTGTGTACTGCTCTAAATAAATGTAGGAAATTCACCATCATACATCATGCCACTAACCTTCATAAAGTTCTTTCCTCATTTGGCTAAATGCTGTCTTGATGTCAAGGGCAGTCACTCACACCTCACCTCTGGAATTCAATTCTTTTTGTTTGGACAAAACGGTAAGGTCTGGAGCCAAGCGGCCCTGACAGAACAGCCAAACTGAGCAGTGACCTAGTCAGTGCTGAGTAGGTGTCACTTGATAACACTCTCCATAACATCTTCCATAACTTTGCTGATGATCAAGAGTAGACTGATGAGACAGTAGTCAGCCAAATCAGATTTGTCCTGATTTGTGGACTTAACACCTGGGCAATTTTCCACATTGTTGGGCAGACGTCAGTGTACTAGAACAGCTTGGCTAAGAGTATGCTGTTTTTGAAGCACAAGTCTTTAGTACTACAGCTGGAATGTTGTTAAGGTCATTGACTTTTGCTATCTCTAGAGCCTTCATCCATTTCCTGATATCATGTGGAGTGAAACAAAGTGGCTGAAGACTGGCATCTGTGACTCTAGGCACCTCAATAGGAAGCCAAGATGGATCATCCACTTGGCACCTCTGGCTGAAGACAATTGCAAATGCTTTAACCTTTTCTTCTGCTGTGACACGCAAACCTTTTCAAAATAGCAAGTTCTCAGCTTAATGGAGAAATTAAGATGACTTTCATAAAGATTCTGAAAGATAATAAGCATTAGCTTTTTCTCTCTCCTTGATTGCTTCCAGATCTGCTAAGTGGTTCCAGCATTTACTTTTTTTGAAATAAAAATACTTGACCAAACTATAAAATACAAGGCATAGAAGACAGCCTCACCCTTGGTTGAGGACTGGGCCTCAATTATACTTTGGAGTCAGGTTTCCAGTTATGCCCTGTACCATCACCAATGCAAACCAGAATTTTACATGCTTTCACTCAACAGCCTTGGTACACAAGCAGAAATGTATTCAACCCAAGCCCACAGCTCCAAAAAAGTTTTGCATCAATTGCCACAATGTGTGATTACATGCAAGATAACATACATAGGATTTCTGTAAATCTACTATAAAAGCAGAGAACGGTGCTAATTGCTGGGTAATTGACCTTCCACATTTCCATAGATCCAAATATTTTAAAGATACCCATACAAGTTCAACATCAGAGCATTCATCTGAACTCTGCCGCTACGTGGATGTGGAGATCAGCTTAGTTTATTTCTGAAAAAAAAAAATCGGTGAAAGTTGGCATCATTAAACATTGACACTGCTCATAATTCATGCGAGGTGAGCAATTTAGCAGCCCTCTGATACATGAGCGAAATGCTATTCTTCATGTAACAGGCAGGTCATAAATGGCAAACTATTTAACCTTGAAGGAGTTACCACATCACAACTGTGCCTTGCCTCAAAGTTTAGTTAGAATTTCTAAACTGCTCCTATAAAAATTAGCAATTAGCAGGTTAAGTATACTAAATGAATTATGGTTTCAACTTTTCTGCAAAATATTGCTACAATTGGTGAGAGAGAAAGAGGCTGCTTTAAGGTTGGCAGTGTTAAGTGGAAAAGTCACCCAGTTAAGATAGATGCATCCTAGGCTGCTTAGGAATGCAAGGTTTGAGATAGCCAAGGATCTGGCCACAATTTTCAAATCCTCTTTAGCAATGGATGTATTGCCAATGGACTGGGGGATAGCAAATGTTACAGCCCTGTTCAAAAAAAAGGTAGGGAGTGGGTGGTGGTGGTGGATAGAAAAGAGAGGGATAAGCCCAGCAACTAAAAGCCAGTTATCCTAACATTGCTATTAGATATACTTTGAAGTTAAATTCTAAGACAAATTAGGGTAATTCGGGGAAAAAATGTTATTATGACAGCCAGCACAGATTAAGTTAGTCAAACACAATTTGTTTCTAATGATTCCTTTGAAGTGTCAGAGGGTTGGTGAAGCTAGCATGGTTGATTACATTTGAATTTTCAAATGGTTTTTGATAAAGTAACATAGTAGGCTGGTTAACAAAATTGAATGCCTTAAGGTTTAAAGGAGCAATAGCGGTGTGGATACAAAATCGGACAAGAAACAAATCTAAGAGTACCTCGACTGCATGGTACAGAAACAGGTTATTTGACCAACTGTGCTTCCTATGCCAACATTTATTCTTCACATCTGCCTTCTCCCACCTTATATCATCTAACATATCACGGCATTTCCTCCTTACCACATCTCCCTCATGTGCTAAAAGCAAAATACTGCAGAAACTGGAAATCTGAAACAAAAACAGTAAATGCTGGAAAAAAACTCAGGTCTAGCATCATCTGTGGAGAGAGAAACAGAGTTAACTTTGAGTCCATATGATCCTTCTTCAGAGCTTATGTGCTTATCCTTTAAATATTCATGTTATTTACTTCACTCGTGATGGCATGATACTCAGCCATACCACTCTGGGTAAAGAGGTGTCTCTTCAATTTTCTATTAATTTTAGTTAGTTTATATTCATAGCCCTAGTTTTGGGCACTCCACAAATGGGGACATTTTCTTTATATCTACCAGAGAGGAATACAGTTGCTTTACAGACTGGGGAATGGGGTAGGTAGTGTAGACTATAGTCTTGTGTCAGAGGGGTCAGTATTAGGATCACTTTTTTGCACTGATATTAATGACCTGAATTTGGATATATAGGCATCATTTCAAAGTTTACAGGTGACAAACCTCTGCGTAATACAAGGCGAGGAGGATAGCAAACCTCAAGAGGGCATAAGATGGACTGGTGAAATAGATGTACAGATTAAATTTATTGCAGAGAAGTGTGAAGTAATGCATTTTTGTTGGAAGAATAAGAGGAGACAATATGAGTTAAATGTTACAATTTTAAGAGGGTGCAGGAACTGAAGGCTGTTTAAAAAAGATGGAATCCTAGGCTTTGTAACAGAGGCAGAGTGGACAAAAGCAAGGAATCGATGTTAAACTGTAATAAATCACTGGTTAGGTCCTCGCTGGAATAGTGTGTCCAATTATAGGCACCCACTTGAGGAAAGATGTCAAGACCCAGTTGTGGAGAGAGGTTAGAGAAGTTCTAAAAGTTGTTCTGATGAAGGGCCATTGACCTAAAACATGAAATTTCCACAGATGCGGCCCAATCTGCTGAGTGTTTCCAGCATTTTCTGTTTTATTTCAGATTTCCATTATCTGCAGTATTTTGCTTTTGATTTATTCTAATAGAGAACTTGAATTTGCTGGTTCTCCTTAGATGTTTGATACACAAACCAATTCATTAATGGTTTTAGAGCAAATAAGCAGAAACAGTTTCCAATGGCAGAAGGGTTGGTAAGCCAAGAACTGGTAAAAGGAGGGGCAACATGGAGAATTTTTTTAAGTATTTATATACACAGCAAAATGTTGATCTGGAACACACTTCCTGAAAGGGTGGTGGAAGCAGATTCAATAATGACTTTTAAAAAGGGAAATAGATAAATACTTTAAAAAAGGAGGGGGTGGGGGAGAATCTGCAGGGCTACAGGAAATACAAAATACAAGAGTCACATGTCTTCCTTCTGTACCTGTGTCATTTGATGATTCTCAGAATGGTAGCAAACAGGAACAGAAAAATCAAAGTTTTCTAATGACAAGAAATACTGAATTTAAAACAATGAGCTCTTAAATATGAGACAAATGCAAAATTTAGAGAATTTGGTTAAAATCACTGGCAGAATGCCAAGGGTACATATTTTGATACTCCTAAGCCAGTACTCAAATTATATTTTCCTCAGAATATTCCAGCTGTTAAAA
This sequence comes from Carcharodon carcharias, assembly GCF_017639515.1. Lineage (NCBI taxonomy): Eukaryota > Metazoa > Chordata > Chondrichthyes > Lamniformes > Lamnidae > Carcharodon > Carcharodon carcharias. Next base: position 95,724,464 of record NC_054475.1, read on the forward strand.
TAGCTTAGCTGATAAAAAGCATATGACTAAATGGCACAAGAGGAAATTTGCTAATTCAATGACTGGTCTGAATTCACTGTTCATGCTTGAGACAAAACAGGAGAAAAAAAAACCTCAGCAACTGCCCTCAATCATCGATTAGATCCTGTCAAAGTGCAAGTCCAGATAGAGTATGCAGTGATGTTTCCACCATGTTACATAGCCTGCCAACACTAGCAATACACGGAAGATGGCTGACATGTAGCCAACGGAACTATATTCGACAAGTAGTACGCACCTTAACTCGAGGGATTTGATGAATTTACTGTACACAATCCAATGCCCATCTCCATTGAGGTTATTTATTCAAAATTCAATAATGCAAATTATTTTTGGCTCGTGTTCTGAGATTGGGTCCTTCTGTCTTGAACTCTGGGCGTGGGATTAATTCTTAGGCTAAAGGCATATTCTGATATCTGCTTAACATTTGAGATGTTGTATTAATAAACAGGTTACAGAGTAGACACCTACCTCCCAAGCATGATTCCAAATTCAAGAGTCTAACACATGACTGATCAATGTCAGTGGTACGTCATCTACATCATATTAGTATATCCCATCCATTAACCCTTTATACTACACCACCCCCCAAAGTATGTTTTCCTACTTTTTAAACAATGAACATGAAACTATGTCTTTAGCTATTTATATTAAATTTCTGCAACTCCTTTCTTACAACTACAGATTCTAGCCAACTCCAACTCTTCCCCTCACCAAATCAGAGTTCTGGGGGATTCAATCTCCCACAGTATTCTCCATCTTTAGGGAAGGCATCTTGGTGACATAAGAGCTTTCTTCTGCATCTAGTAGATGATCTTCAGAATAGGACAACACTATTAGCATTGCTGTCGGCATAGCTGGAAAGCAGAGTACAGGTTTCAGGATGACTGAACTAGAAACGACAACAAAGACTTTCCAACAAAGACTGATTGAAAAGAGAATCATCCATTGGACCCTCTGGGACTAGAAAGGAACTCAGTATACGGAGGAACTTGCTGCTCCCTCAAAGGACTCTGGGAAGAAGCTTATGAGGAACGATCTTCCACTCCAAGACAGACTGTCATTGCTGTATCATTGACTGCTATATCAAAGGCTGAAAAGGTATTGATGATCAATGAATTTGGACGAAGGAAAAATTGACCAACTTCCTGTAAGACTGGTCAGGAAAAGGAGAAATGATTTCCCAATCGTTTTTTGGGAGAACCATCTATTTTCTATAGGCAGTGGTAAGAGAGCCACACTTGAGGTTGCTCTATTTTGGGCAATGGGAAGAATTGCTGAGAATATGGAGAGAAGACAGCCTCATTTTCTATAATGAAAGGAATTTCTTGTCGGCAATGAACTCTGGGATAGGATTGCTGGATTCTGCAGCTTCAGAGGTGTTAAAGATTCTGCTGCAGCTTCTATGCTGACCTCCAGCTTTGAAGAGAAGACAACTTTCATCTGTGACTGAAAATGGACGCCAACTGACTTTCACCCTTAAAATGCACCAGCTCTTTAGCAGTGAGATCCTCTATGGGTTCTGACCAGGACTCAGGCAAAGCACTCTCTCTGGAAGACTTTTCGTGGGCAAATGATAAAGTAGGCAATAAATTGGTAGATTCAGTGGAACTAAGATCTGAATGCTGTGCAGCCATTAAAAGCATAGCTAACTCCTCCAAAAAGACAACAGTGGCTTCATAAGATGTATCCATCAACAGGAAAGGCGAATCATTCTCTAGGACCTCAACCTCTAAGGAGGTCACTCAGTACAGTAAAGCCCCACCATTCATGACTTCCTTTTTTGTAAATTCCCTTATTCTCGCAAAAGTCTTTGTACACCACTTCACCCATTCACTTATCTGTGGTTTTAAAAATAAAAAATAGAAGCCATCTTTACAAAATGCTGAGAAAAGAAAAACCACCTGAATAAAGAAAAGGGGAGGTATCCATGACATATTTTCCAGAACCAGCCTCTTCACACACACATACACACACACACACACAACAACAACCCCCCCCCCAGCCTGCCCACCCACCCAAAGACCCCAGCAGCAAGAACTCCCCTTGGCCCTACTCGCACTCCACCTTCACTCTCAAGTGAGGTGCTGTAAGTGTGAAAAATTTTACATTTTTGTTTTATTAAACAATTTCTCCAGTAAATTTCTCAATTTATTACAAACAGGTCTTTTGCCTTTGATCCTTACTACACGTAGAATTTTAGGATGGCTGGAACCTAACTGGCTTCCATTGTAAAGTATTCTCATGGTTCGTGAGGTTTTGCGGAACGTAACCCACGCAAAATGGCAGGGCTTTACTGTACTGCAAGGGATTCTTCCGCATTACTCACTGGAAGAGCCAATTCAGGTCCAGCAGATCTTCATAGGGGGACAATCACTATCTGCTGCAGCGCCTTCTGTATCCTCCACCTCTGACCTTACTTAGTAAAGAACCAAGATTGATAACTTGTCTGTCCTGGGTCTAGTAGATGGTGTCACTGTGAAAGGAAGGAACTTATTGCTGAGTGTATAAACTTCCTCAACTTCTGAAGCAAAAGTTTCCACTGCTTCTAAGTGGAAGGCTGAAAATTATTGCATGAAAGACAGTTGTTCAAATGATGAATGTCATCTAGTTGAAGATTCCGAGACATATGTCAACATAGCAACTCAATAGTGATATACATCAATTATGAAGAGCAGAATCAATGGTCTGTTGCCCCTTGTAGCTCAGAGGAGCAATAATCCTGCCTTTGACACGAAGGTCTATGCCACCTGGACCTTGTAACTTGACATCTGATGGATAATAGGTCATCAGCTGAAGCCTGTCAAAGTCATCTGCTAATGCATTAACAGCTGCTCCTCTATTAATTTTATAAGTAGTATCAAAGCCTCAAACTTGGACTGTAACTGACCAATAGGGTTAAGACCATCTGCTTCCCTGGGAACTCATAGGGTAGTTATTTTCTGGACTTGCCATTTATTGGAAGGGATGCATTGTTTAAATATCAATTGGTCTCTGACTTTGATTAAAATTGCTGAGTTTGCAGAAACACTTGAAAGGGCCAGTTTTGCCACACTGGACGCATTCCACACCCCCTGCTGGGCAGTCTTGGTGTCTATGCTGGGTTTTTGCACCACAATGCAAGTATCTCAAAATGGCTACCAGCGTGGCTTTTGTATGGATGCGGCTGCTGCTGCCTATGGATCTACCATACCTAGAGAGTCATGTGAAGCCTCAGTGTTGCCACAAATTATAACCCAATTCAATGCTCTGAATCGCCTGCTCGACACCAGGTGGATTAAAGATACTATCAAAGGCTTTAATAACAGAATCAAAATCTGCCGGGGACACCTGCATGGAGGAGAATATCATCTGCTACTGGACCTACTGCATAAAGAAAGGAACTAACTCAAAGTTTTGGCTCTTTTTCATGAAGACCTGCTCAATACTAGACAGAATGGCACTTCCATAACTCCCACTGCTGGCCCTCAAGGCAGTTAAACTGGCATGTCAAGCACAGGGACTGCTCACTAGCTAAGTCATTGTTACCCCTCCCATTGTGTCATCTCCTTTTGCTAAAATTTCTTGAGGTGCTTTCAAATGTTTATTCACTCTGGTTCCTTCAATAACACCGATGGTGTCTTTTACATCAATGTCTCCATTGCCATCATTTTCAGAGATTGGCTCCTTCTGTCTTAGACTCTGGGCACAGGATTTGGTTCTTGGACAGACAGGAGACACTCTAGTATCTGCTTAACACTTGTTTATTAGTACTACATCTATAACAGCATATCCCATCCGTGAACCCTTTATTCAAAAGTTTCTTTTACTTTTCGGGTGGAGGATGGTAGGTGGTTGGCTGGGATCTGGCAACTCTTGTGATAGCAAGACGATGGGAGTGGATTTCAACCCCACGAAAATAGTACTACTGTAAAAGTTGATCACCTACTTATCAGCTAAAAATTTATCCCTAGAAACTTGAATTTTACACGTGTATATATAGTAAATCATTTTTATACTATTCAATCTTCAGTATTGGGAGTCTTGGTACCTTTGAAGGAGATAGAGGGCACAAACTTATCCCCACACCAAGAAACATTAAGAACTCTCAGGCACCACCTTCCCAATCAATTACTTGCAGGGAGATGCAGCAGCCTCGGTTCAACAATTCTCCACTCGGACCATTAAAACTGAAATGAAGCAAAATGGACAGCAGAGGCAGTGGGGTTCTTACTGTTCCACAAGTAATAGCCTTCTAGGTCCATGAGCCTCACTGTTATTCCAAGAATATGTGATGCAAATTATTCAAGACAATAGCTTCGTTCCCATATCATAACTATAAATTTAAGCAAGTAACAAGTGGCTTACATGCACTTATAGAGCTGCATTTAAAGAAATACCAGCAATTCTCAAGTAGGGATTAGAAGGAGCTGAGTGAGCTGAAGGCAAGTTAAACTAAAGGAAGTTAAGGGAAGTAGTCAAATGGCATTCAGCTGATGTGAATCAGAGACAAGTTTTGAGGCTTATGAAAATGAGAAAGAGATGTGGCTCTCCTACACCAAGGTTAATTGATGGCCACAATCTTGAGTTAACTGCACAAACGTTTTTTTAAACTGTGTATAAACAAAATTGTAAGGCCCATTTTTCCAGCTTAATGGGTAAACACATTAACCATGCAATACGTTGTATCGCAATTCCCCTCAATTTGGAATAAATACAGCCAAATGTCCTTCACTTAAAAATAAACAAACATTCAAATGGATTAACAATGCCCATTTTGTAATCAATAATGTTGATGACAATTATTAACTGTTTTCAAGTGTGGTGACAAATTGATTAAAGGAGGCAGCATGGTGTAGTTTAGGTATAGCCCTTTTATTTCTGGGGCGCAAGTTCAAATCTGTTACACAAACATTGATGGTCCTTGAAGCAAAATTTTGAAGAGTCTAGGTTTCCCCCATCACTTACCCTTCCTCCCAAGCCATCCAAACACTATCCAAAAATGAATGCTCATAAAATATGGGCTTACATGTGGAAAAATAGCCACTTAAATAATGCACCAGAAAGCAGCGGCTACCTGAAGTCCAGTGTCCCAGTGTGAGTCATTAGAACAGGGACATTAAGGGCAAGTAAAAAGTTCTGTATGGTTAGAGTGTTTTGCTACCTGCATTAAATATAGGCTATTTCAATGAATACCTAGCCACATTCAGGACTTATTCTTTCCAAACAGAATATGAAAAATTGCTGCTTCATTACTGATAATTGTTTGTATACATTTTACTAATTTGAGTGCAAAAGCTTCTTCAAACTCAACAATAAACAAAACCTCAAAATTGTATACCTGCCCAGCAAAATGCTCTCTGAAACCTCTATATTGCTCTTTGGGCTGCAAATTCAGAAGCACAAGTCAAGCCTGCAAGTAGAGCCATAACCATGCACATATATGTACTGATTAATGCTTGGGCAGGGAGCTTCGTTCAGCCTCTGTCCTGCAGGTTTTGCTGACCACAGAATTGAATGTTTTCTGCTACATTCTTTAATGCAATAAGCGATTTTGCTGTGTCAACTAAGGACTGATGGAAAACATAGATGATATTTAACTCCAAAAAACTACGCTTCTGATGGCTCTTAAAATGTTCAAAGTTCTCAAACTTACTGGTAAATAATGGGTCAATAACAGCTTACTGAAATAATTGCATACAGCTCTGCATAAGCTGCTGCTGCTCTGGAATTTATTCTGCTTATATTATGGGATGTATTGCACAGCAGAGTCAAACATTGAACACTGCTGTTTGAAACTCATGATTGCAAGTTTTTGTTCACCAGCCATCCCCTCCCCCCACCTGCTTTGACACTAGAAGACAGAACAGTTAGTGTAAGTCAACAATGCAAGGTTTGTTGTCTGGTGATGGGTGTGGTATCTACTGCTCCCATTTAGTTTTACCATCAGCAGCACCATGAGAAACCACTGAGGTTGTATTTGTTTTACCAGGGTTCAAGCAGTATTGTTCAAACAAAGGTTTCTTTTGGAATGGGGAAATTTAGTGTCAAAAACAAGGATTGTTGATTTGCCATGGTTATACACTGATAGTCAGAAGTTAATTCACCCATAAACAGAGAAACCCAAGGGACTACAACAATGTGACATACAGCAAAAAGCAATGTGACATCAGTTTTGCACATCTCTAGATAAAGGAGTGATTTTCTGCTTTGGAAACCAGTACTTTTGGCTCACTGGGTGTGTACCAAGTGCAGAACACAGCACCCAGACCAGGAAAACCCCTTGCTCACACAGTAGTTTGTTTAATGGCAGCATCAATAGTACAGGAAAGAGATGTCATGTAAACTAAATCAAAATCTGTGCAAAAGAAAAAAGCTATAACAAATTACTAAAATGTATTAGGAGCCCTTCATTTACAGCTTATTTCTAAAACTAGACCTCTATTCTAACCAGTTTTGTAGAAGAGATCCCAACCATGTGGCAAGTTTAAGACTGCAAAGTTAAGGAGGGCCCCAAGCCAATTTAAGGGCAAACTTCCTAGGGCAAGGTACAATAGTGTCAGCTTAAATGTTTAGGACACAGACGTATACTGTGATATTCAGGTATTGGGACACTAGGTGTACATGGGAGATTCAACACAGGTTTATACATTTGGAAATTGAAATGTTTTTCCACATTCCTACACCAACACCCCTCATCTCTTCTAGTTTTGGAAAAGTCAAAGTAACCATGCCCTAAATAGAATTACATAGAATATACAGCACAAACAATCCAATTAGCGTAACTGGTCTCCACACAAGCCTCCTCCCATGTTACTTTGTCTAACCTTATCAGCATGTCCTATTCCTTTTTCCCCCTCATACTTATCTAGCTTCCCCATAAATGTCTAAGCCTGTATAGGAAGAGTGCTGCTCTCCACCCACCTAGGGCTCCAACTCCTGAACACAATCCATGAGTTCCAACAGAAAAAGGTCTGCATATGTGTTCTTGGACAAGGGCAGCACTAGTCGTAAAGGAATAGCATTAAAGTATAATTCATCAATTGTGACTGAATTACTGAAAGCATTCTTCCAAATAAATTTTGCAAATTTAAATTAAATTATTATATATTTACAAACTGTATGAACAAAAAAGTAGTCTGAACATCTCTTGGCTTGCTAAAATATTGGGAACAACTTTTTGACAAAAAAATCAATTGTGCTCAGAATAAAGGGATCCCCGAGAAGCAACCATGTCAATTTTGAAAGTTCTGTATTCTTGTTCATTCCCAGCTGCTTAAAAATCTACAACTTGCACATTTTCATTTCTGGAATCATATCCGATGTACAAGTATTGCTCACCACTACCTGTACAGTAAGATGGCAGAAAGGAAGCATTTGACCAATGTGGCATCAAGGGGCCCTAACAAAATTGAAGTCCATGGGAATCAGGGGAAAGCTCTACTGGTTGGAGTCATTCCCAGCACAAAAGAAGATGGTTGCAATTGTTAGAGATCAATCATCTCAGTTCCAAGACATCACTCAAGGAATTCCTCAGGGTAGTGTCCTAGGTCCTGTCTTCAGCTGCTTCATCAATGACCTTCCTTCCATTACAAGGTCAGAAGTGGGGAAATTCGCTGATTATTACACAAAGTTCAGCACCATTTATGATTCCAGATAATGAAGCAGTCCATGTTGGAATGCAGCAAGAACTGGACAGCATCCAGTCTTGGGCTGACAATTGGCAAATAACATTCATGCCAATCAAGTGCCAGGTAATGACCACCTCCAACAAGAGAGAATCTAACCATCACTCCTTGACATTCAATGGTATTACCATTGCTGAATACCCGACTATCAAAATCCTGACTCCCCAAAGCCTGTCCACCATCTACAAGGCACAAGTCAGGAGTGGGCTAAATTTCCTACATTTACTGTGCATAAGTTTCTTTTTCGGCATGAGCATGGCAAATACAGACAAGACAGCAGAAGTAAGCACAATCTGTGATGAGGGCAAGTTTTGTGAATGCTTGGTAGCTATATTGCAATTCTCACTCCATTCTCAACAGAATAGGATTTTAACACCACATTCCAGAAACTAATGATTATTAGTAATAATATAATAATAATTAGCCACAATATAGAGTTCAAGAGAAACTACCATTGCATCAAGCAATTCACTAATTTACACAAATGCACTAGTAGTCAAAGAGATTATGAATTATGCATTAGCACAATGATTAATCAAAGTTGTAATCCAAAAGACCAAAGTTCTAGTAGTTCATAATCCAGAGATGGCATTAAATCCTTACAATTAATTATCAAAGGGAGTAGCACACTCCAGAGTCAGAAGATTGTGCATTCAAGTCTCAATTCAGGCCTGCACAAATAATTTAGGCTGAAACTAATGCAGTGCTGAGACACTAAACTGGTTTCACTACTCAGGTGGGCATAAGGGATTTATGCCAGTATTGAAGGGCAGGCAATTCTCAGTTGTCCAATATTCCTCCAGCAAACACCACCAACACCTTTAACATAGAAATATACATACCAAGTTGCCTCAGATTTTAATAAAAACAATGGATGCTGAGCCAAAGGAGATATTAGGAAGGATAATCAAAAGCTTAGTAAAAGAGGCAGATTTAGATGAGGGCCTTAAAAGAGAACCAAGGGAGAAAGGGAAGTTTAGAAAGAGAAGTTTACCAAGGGAACTCCAGAACATGGGGGTAAAAACAAAGTGCTGGAATAGCCCAGCATTCCTGGCAGCATCTGAAGACAGAAACAGAGTCACCATTTTGAACTTGAAATGTTTTTATAGAACTGTTCCAAAGAGTCATATTGGACTTGAAAATGTTAACTTTTTCTCTCACCAGAGATGCTGCCAGACCTGTTGAGTCTTTCCAGCTCTTGGTTTTTATTTCAGATCCACAGCATCCACAGTATTTTCCTTTTATTCCAGAACATGGCGTCTCACTGGCTAAGGCTTGGGTGCCAACAGTGGGGTGAAGGGAGGAGAAATGCAGAAAACATCAGTCGGAGGGGCAAACAGTTGAGGGGGAGATGGTTACACAATTTATTTTAATATATTTGTTCATGGGATGCCTACGTCACTGGGAAGGCGAATATGGCTCGGATCCTCAATGAAGTACTTAAATTATGATTAAAGCAAAATACTGAGGATGCTGGAACTCTGAAACAAAAATAAAAAAGCTGGAAAAACTCAGCAGGTCTGACAGCATCTGCAGAGAGGAATACAGTTAACGTTTCGAGTCCTTATGACTCATCAGAACTGAGGAAATATAGAAATGAGGTGAAATATAAGCTGGTTGAGGGGGGATGGGACAGGTTGAGCTGGATAGAGGGCCAGTGAATGGTGGAGGCAAAGAAAAGATTGCCAAAGATGTCATAGACATAAGGACAAAGGGGTGTTGACGGTGGTGATGTTAGCTAAGTAATGTGCTAATGGGGGCATTAAGGGTAGAAAGCAGGGTGAGCAAGTGACTGATAGCCCTACTGGGGGGCGGGGGGGGGAAATCGAAATAGGCTAAAAAGGTGGAGATGAAACAAAATGGAAATACATTTAAAAATAATGGAAATGGGTGGGAAAAGAAAAATATATTAAAAAAGATAAATTATTGGGAAAAGGGGGTGGGGATGGAGGACAGAGTTCATGATCTGAAATTGTTGAACTCAATGTTAAATCCGGAAGGCTACAAAGTGCCTAATCGGAAGATGAGTTGCTGTTCCCCCAGTTTGCGTTGAGCTTCACTGGAACATTGCAGCAGGCCAAGGACGAACATGTGGGCATGAAGACAGGGTGGTGTATTGAAATGGCAAGAGATAGAGAGCTCTGGGTCATGCTTGCAGACAGGCCGAATTATGAAATGTAGATGTACTTCAGTGTCTGTAATGTAGGAATAGCATATTAGTTTGTAATTAAGTCTAATTTAATATTCTGCTTTTAATATCCTATCCACCACTACCCTGTTTCTGCTGAATTTGTCTATTTTTGTTACTGCATGATTGTTGCATTTTTGCATGTTTTTAACCCGATCGCTTAGCCTACATATGAATTTTTCAAAGTCAACTACACTGCAATTCATCCCTCAGGCTGCAAACAAGTTTCTTGAATAACACTATTTAAAAAAACAAGAGGGTTTCAACAACAGAAGGGTTAAGGTAGAAACTATCAAGGGCATTGTTGCCAGGATGGAAGTATGTGGCCTTTATGATGGAGACTCGGGGTCTGAAGGTCTGAAACTGTGCTTCACGCAAATCAGCTGCCACGTTTAACTGACAACTAGCTTATTGGCTGAAACTTTGGGGTGACTTAAGGATATGACATGGTGTGATAGTAATACAAGTTCTTTCGATTCACTTCGAAATCTTAAATTAAAAGCACTGCTTCTGAATTTACAAACTTTCCCTTCAATTCCCCTACAATAATACTAATAATTTCCATTATAGATTTCTTATTTTCCCTCATTTCAGCAAGTAACATCCATACTGGAGAATCTTCAACACTTCCTATCTCAATTTACAGATTTCAGCACTAACATTTCAAGAAATGGCTACTGTAGGATGAACTCCCTCCATTTTATCCAACATACCTCTGCTCCAATTAAGTACTTAAATAGAAGTTTCCTATACCAACAATCCTATGGCCTTGGAATATTACCAGTTAGCACCGAATTATTAGTTTAGCTCATCTCAGTAAAAAAAAACTATACTGATGCTGTTTATATTTCACACATGACACTTTCCACTCAGCAGAAAAAGGAGATTTAATAACCTGCCCATGGAGCTGCATTTCCTAACAGGTTCAAAGGTGACAACATGCCAGTATTTAACTCAGTGCACTATTCAAGTTTTTATCATGGTTGTTTCTTGCTGTTACTTGAGTCACAACTTACAAATACCTTGCTTTGCATCTCAAATATTCACTTACCTCTCAAGTTATAACATGCTGATTTTCCAAGGAAATTTATATAAAATACTGTCTTCGTAAATGCATATGCCTTCCCATCATTAAGCACAATTCCATGCTCAAGGCTGCATTTCACACTCAGTGTACACCTTGGATGGAAAAAAGGTTTCTCCCATATCACAGCAGTATTACTACCAGGTGTTCCGAGCCAGATCAATGTGATAATGAAGGTATTGTGCTTAACACAATGTTACAGACAAGTGGTGGTTTAATTTAAACAGCCCTGATTCTCCTCTCACCACCAGTTCGCACACAAAGGCGTTTTTTGATTTCTCCCTTTTAAGAGGCGGTACATTTTCCCAACCCCTCAGTTTCAGTGTGATCCAATTTTGTATTAATAACCCCACAGCAAACTCGTGCTAGGATGAACTAAAAGGGCTAGTTTATTTCACACACAAAATGGTGGAGGAGGCATCGCTACGTAGCCCCAGTACATTCATCCAATAAGTGCCATAAGGAGTGAAAAGGGCAAAGGCCACTGAGAAGATAAGAATTAATGTTTTACGAGCCCAAAGTCCAGAATCAAAGCCCAAAGTATTTTTTCCCCAGAGGAAGTAGGCTGTAGATGATACTGGATAATCCACTTATCCAGAAGAGATGACTTTCCTGCTGGGATAGGCACAGAGATTAATTAGTCTTGTAGTACAAAGTTCAGAAGATCCAGTAGAAACAATTTAGATGGGGGTCAGGCATTAAAACCTGGAAGTGAACTCTGGTTCTGTTGCTACCTGCTGGATGGTGAAATGGCAGTCTACCTTTTGCAACTCTACAAGGCATGATAATGGGCTGTGCGGGGCATGTGACATGACTCCCATTTCTCCACCTTGGTTTGGGCCATGTGACATGAGACACATTTCTTGGTTTGGACAAAGGATGTATATTCCTTTTCTACATTCTTGTGATGGTTAAAGTTTCAAACAATAATAAATTCAGAGACATCAAGGTCCTTTTGCCCTCACAGACTGATCATCTCCTTTGGTTAGGGCCTGACCTTAGAAATGTAAAAGGTATTTGTACAATTCTTTGAGGTTTGATCTCTGCAGTCATGGGGGCATGAGTGCCTCTTTGGAGGCAACATAGTTGATACTGTTCTTGAAGGCCAGAAATTCCTTTTGCGTGAATCCTAGAAAATTACTTCCATTATTGCCAAACCTGCCATCAAGTTATTTGTTACAGTTCAAATAGTTGTCCAGTCACAACCCATATTTGGAAAGATCAAATGTATGAATTGTACTGCTGGACATCCCACAATTCAAATGGATACAACGCCACTGACAAGGAATAGGGCTTACTTGGTTCAGGTCCTCAAAGTGCTTAAATGATGGAATATGTACTTCATCGTCTGCAATGTAGAAGGGGTGTATTGATGTGATTTTAGTATAATTTCAATTGAATTTTCCCATCTTTTAACATCCCATCCACCACTGCCCTGTTACCTGCTAAATGTGTCTATTTTTGTTACTACATAACCTTGCATCACTGAAATCCTGCTAACCACACTGCGTGAATACTAATGTTACTATTGTTTTAGCCCTACATTTCTAATGCTGTTAGTCAGGAAATCAGCCTGGAACAGGGCTTCTAGACTTTTTGATAAGTCAACTGACATGCAACTAACGGAGTGTTAAAGTTATCAGCAATTAGCCAACATCCACAGTAAATATTATTGTAGTATGTAGAAAGCACATGTTCACATATACCTAGTGCGTTGCACTCATTCAATGGAGCTCCCAAGTTTCAAAATTCAGGAGTGTAGCAAAGGGCAAAAGGCAGCAATTCTTTGCCAGCTAGCACACTTTCTGTACCTATTCCTACTTAAGTGTGGTAAATGTTCAATGAGTAAATAGACAAAACATTGTAACTAAACAGATTGGGTTAAAGATGGTATGCTTTAACTGTTATATTGCACAAGGTGGTTATTCCCTTGGCTGCTCTAAATATTAAACTGGTTAAGCAGTGTTGCATCATCCCCATTATCTCTAAATTTTGCTTTGAAACCTGTTCAATACCAAATATTTACAGAATTAAACATGAGAAAGCCATTCAACACCATAAATAGTCCTGCAAAAAAAAAAAATAGTTAATGGTACAACAAATCAATTAGACACACACAACTGGTCACCAACGTTGTTACCCAAACTAACCTCAAAGTGTTAATGATTGCCAAATGTGCCTATTGTAACTTAAAAATACATCAATGGATGGTGAGACAAAAGTGCCAAGGCCAGATAGGGAGCAGTGTAAAACAATCGTTTCGCTGATATATATTTTCTTTTAAGGATATTTGATCATGTCAAAGTCAGATGTGTGTAGCTGTGTTTAGTTTGGTAGGTTTCATGGAGGTTCTGAGTCTTATATAGTTTAAGTGCTTATTAACTACTAGTAGCTATCTACATATACAGTATAAGGTGCAAGCTAGGAACTGTCTCCATCCTTGCTTCTACACACACCTGTCCAGTACAAGGCTGTCTTCTAGACTCGGGTCATGTATTCTTTTTAGACTAGTCTGGGCATTACTGGCCATGTTAACCCTTTCTGTGCCAAACCCTTCCACTAAAAATTCTAGATCTTGAGCCATTGTTTGTGCAACAGAATGGGAGGAAGACAGGCTATTCACCCTTCGATTGCTGTGTAGGATCATACCAACATAGAATATGGAATGTGGCAGCCTATTGAATTTGTCCCTTCCATACAGAAAAATATCTTATCACAGAACCTTTAACCACATTTATTTAACCTTGAATGTTTTTACTAAATTCACTGGCAACTTATGCAAGCAAACAAAAGAAACTCCAGAAGATCTTTGTCATATAAAACGGATGTTTTTGTGAGAAGCGCTCAGTCTCTCCAACACTTGTGTTTCCTCCATTTCAGACAGGCTTTGAGAAACATTTTGAGTTACTGTTGTATTTGCTGGGTTGTTATATGTCTTAGACGACTGAATTATCTCCCAGCAATGCAGAGATGACATGTCTAAATCCAAAAAGTTTATTTACAATACATTCAAATCTCTCAATTTACAGGATTCTATACATGTCGTCTCTGCTAGAGCCCAGGTCTTGTGTCTAGATGTTTCTCTGTTCAATTAACTCTACCCACTGGCTTAAACAATCAAGTAATTAATGATTTAGACTTGAGATTAATGTTTTGACGTGAATATCAAAGGTATCAGTAAGTTCATAGAAAATACGGAAATTGGTGGCATTGTAAATAGTGAGGGTTTGGGGGGGTGGGGGGGGGAGTGTTAATATGGCAATCAGCTTGTTAAAACCAATTGCTAGTTAAACAGGTGATGAGCATTAGTTATTCCATCTAAATAGAATAAAAAAGCTACAGCTGGAACACTGTGGAAGTTACTAGGAAGTTCGTAGTACTGAGAAGTTGTCTTGAACCAAGAGACCAGCCTGGATTAATTCTTCCACCACAACCTCTAATTGTGAGTAACAGAATGCCTTAGATTACAGGATGAATTTGATTGAATTCTTTGAGGAAATGACAAGAAGGGTTGATGAAGGTAGTGCAGTGGGTGTTGTGTACATGGATTTGAGCATGGCATTTGACAAGGTCCCACGTGGCAGATTGGTCAGGAAAGTAAAAGCCCATGGGATTCAGGGTAATGTGGCAAGCTGGATAAAAGATAAAAGCAAATAACTGCGGATGCTGGAAATCCAAAACAAAAACACCTGGAAAAACTCAGGTCTGACAGCATCTGCGGAGAGGAATACAGTTAACATTTCAAATCCGACTGACTCTTCATCAGAACTAAGGAAAAATAGAAAAGAGGTGAAATATAAGCTGGTTTCGGGGGGGAGGGGGCGGAGAACGGGACAGGTGAGCTGGATAGAGAGCCAATGATGGGTGGAGATTGCCAAAAGATGTCAGACAAAAGGACAAAGAGGTGTTGACGGTGAATAAAAGTTTGGCTTTGTAACAGGAAACAAAGGGTAACAGTCGATGGATGCCCTTGCGAATGGAAAGTTGTCTTGAGTGGTGTTCCACAGGGCTCGGTGTTGGGACCCTTGCTGTGTGTGTCATATATTAACGATTTGGACGTGAACATGGGGGGCATGATTGGGAAATCTGCAGATGACACAAAGATTGGCCGAGTAGTGGATAGCGTAGAGGATAACCATAAACTCCAAAATGATATAGTTGGTGGAGTGGACGGTAAAGTGGATTTTAACATAGAGAAGTGTGAGTCATACATTTAGAGAGGTCAAACACTTACAGGGATTACACAATAAATGGGAATATACTAAGAGGGGTAGATGAAGTGAGAGATCGTGGCATACAAGTGCACAGGTCCCTGAACACAGCAGTTCAAGTAGACAAGGTTGTAAAGAAGGCACATGGAATGCTCTCCTTTATTGGCAGAGGTATAGAATATAAAAGTAAGGATATAATGTTGGAATTGTATAAAACACTAGTGAGGCCGCAAATGGAGTAATGTGTGCAGTTCTGGTCACCACATTACAGGAAAGATATAATAGCTCTGGAGAATGTTGCCAGGGTTAGAAAAGTGTAGCTACGAGGAGAGATTGGATAGGTTGGGGCATTTTCCTCAGAACAAAGAAGGCTGAGAGGTGACTTGATTGAGGTGTACAAAATTATGAGGGGAATAGACAGAGTGGACAGGATAAAATTGTTTCCCTTGGTGGAGAATTCTAGAACCAGGGGACATAGATTCAAGATAAGTGGCAGAAGGCGTAGGGGGGACATGAGGAAGAACTTGTTTACACAGAAGGTAGTGGGTGTCTGGAATTCACCACCCAAGTTGGTGGTAGAGGCAGAAACGCAAAACTCTTAAAGTACCTGGATCTGCACCTTAAGTGCTGTAAGCTGTAGGGCTATGGGCTGGGTGCAGGAAGGTGGGATTAGAAAGGGCACCTGGGTGTCCTCGGGCTGGCATGGACAAGATGGGCTGAATGGCCTCCTTCTGTGCTGTAACTTTTCAATGGTTTTATGATATAGATGGGTAGAGCAGTGGCAAATGGAATTTAAACCTGAGAGGTGATGCATTTTGGGAGGACTAACAAGACAAGAGAATAATACACAATAAACAATGGGACCCTGGGATGTACAGAGAATCAGAGGTACTTTGGTGTACATGTCCATAGATCCCTGAAGGCAACAACACAGGTAGATAAGGTGGTTAATAAAGCATATGGGATACTTGCCTTTATTAGCTAAGGCACAGAATGTAAGAGCAGGGAGGTTATATTGGAGCTGTATAAAACGCTAGTTAGGCCACAGCTGGAATACTGTGTGCAGTTCTGGTTGCCACACTATAGGAGCAGTGTGATTGCACTGGAGGGGGTGTAGAGGAGATTCAACAGGATGTTGTCTGGGCTGGAGTGTTTCAGCTATGAAGAGAGATGAGGTAAGCTAGGGTTGTTCTCCCCAGAGCAGTGAAGGCTGAGGGTATACAAAATTATGAGAGGCATAGACAGGAAGAAACCTTTCCCCTTAGCAGAGATGTCAGTAACCAGGGGGCATAAATTTAAGGTAAAAGGCAGGGGGTTTAGAGGAGGTTTGAGGAAACATTCTTTTCACCCAGAGCTAGTTGGGATCTGGAACACACTGCCTAAGGGGGTGATAGAGGCAGGAACCCTCAACATTTGAAGTAGTATTTAGATGAGCACTTGAAACGCCATAGCCTACAGAGCTACGGGCCAAGTACTGGAAATGAGAAACCAAAGAAAACTTCAGTTTCTCAACTTTAAAAAGGAACCTATGCTTCACACAATGTTGATTGACCTAAAAATAAAAACTGTTTATCCTTTAGTTGTTTTCAAGGAGAGTTCCAGTATTAACTCCTTTTACTAAATTATGTTTTAATACAAAATGTTAAAAGGTTGAGATCATGCAGCTTATGATTTTGTCAGACTTTCCTCTTTTTTCCAGATTCGGTCATAGAATTCAAGGAATGCTGGCAAGGTCAGGTGTTTATTGCACACAAGGTAGCAGTGAGCTACTTGCTTGAACCATTGCAGATTGTTTGGTGCTGGTACTCCAGCAGTATTACGTAGCATTTCAGCATTTTGACCAACAAAAATAATGGAATGGCGAGATATTACACCAGGATGCGCCGTGCAACTTTGAAGCGAACTTGTAGTGGTCATGTTCCCATGTGTCTGCTGCCCTTCTAACTAGAAGCCACAATTTGAAGATGCTGTTGAAGCTTTAGTGAGTTGCTGCAGTGCAACTTATGGATGGTACACGCTGCAGCCATGATGCACTAGTGGAGGAAGGAATGAATGGCTAAGGTGGTGGATGAGGTGCCAAAGAGGGCTACTTTGTCCTGACGTTCACTTTCAAGAACAGTAATGTCTGGTTTAAGTTATTGCTGCATTCTGAAAAATAAAACGTTAAGTGAAACAACTAAGCAAATCAGGCTTTCCTTTTATAACCAATGTAAAAGTTGTAGATAGGTTCTGTAGGACCTTGCTTGTCAGAAAAAGCAATTAAAACATTATACCTTTAAGCTGAAATACTGTACATTTCTAATTCCTATATTCATAAATGAAATAACTCATCAGGAAGTGTGTTGCTTTCTACTTGCCTCCCACTCAAACGCTCAGGGTGAGGGCACAGGAGAGGCTGCTCCAATGGGGTCATGCAATGCCACAGCAACCCTGGCGTGAAACAGCACTATCAGGCCATCTTGCTTTACCAAGTGTGCATACCAGCTCCATTATATTCATGGCACTAAGCAGAACAACACTGAATGAGACAACTTAAAATGGGGATTTACTGCATAGTTGCAGCTGCACTCATCTAGACAAGTGGAGAATATTCCATCATACACCTGACTCACATCTTGTAAGATGGCAGGAAGACTAATTCAGAAGGTAAGTTACTCCGGGCCCAAAACACAGATTGATGATCATTGCTCTCTCTTCCCATGAAGTAAAGAGCGCATCCAACAGTAATATAAAAGGGCCATTTTCTAGAGGTCCATAATGATAGTGTGATAAAGCCCCAAAACATCTTCATATCTCTGCTGGAAACCAGATTGAAGGATGCAGAACACAGAATGACCAAAGAGTAAGCAGCTTGCAGTTCACCTCTCTCCTAGCACAGCCAGCCTCTAGCCAAAAGATTTGTTTAAATATATCTTTATCCAGCTTTTAAAAAAAAGAGAAATTTAGTGATCTAGAAATTAAAAATTACAGTTGGTGCATTTATTATGAATTAGTAGGAAACTGCCTCACACCAGATAATCTTAACATTAACAACCTTGACCATTTAATTGGGAAGACTGGGAGATCAAGTAGGTGCACCATGGAATGAAAGGTGAACAAAGAAACTGCTTATGATCTGTGTTGTCACATCCTGTTACAAAAAAAATACCAGATGAAGCCTCCCACAACATGAAGTTATATAGTCTTTTTAACAATGAAAACATCCCATGATGGTTCATAAGACAATAATCAAGCAAAGTTTAACAGCACCATATAAACTGTTAAGACAAGAGATGGGTTTTGAGGAGCATTGGGAGCCATGCCAGGGCTTGGGGCCCAAGCAGCAGAAGGCACATGGGGGGGAATAACGTAATTGTACCTGCACCTTCTTGTGGCCAGTTGAGTATGTATGTATTTAAATCAAAACCTGAATAAACCAGTTCAGTTGGGGTACTTGAACTCCATGCAGCACACACTTTGTCCTGCAAAGATATCACAGCCTGCCAACATGAGTGGAATTGTGAATTTCCCCAACAGAACAAATTTGGGTTGAAGCAGCTTCAAAGGGACCAGAGGAAGTGTGTTTTTTGCATGCTGCAAAATAGATTTGAAAATCCGGTCTTAGAAGAAAAAAATGTTGTACACATGGGTGTACAAAGATGGCTGCATAACAGGTATTATTGGGTAACTGGGGCAAAGCTGTGAGTGAGTGTCTTTCGGTATTTATGTGAAGTGAATAGGAGATGTTTTTCACTGCTAATAATATCCTAGAAGATTTTGATAATCTAACCAGTAATCAGACAGTGGGGGAAATGAAAAGGATGATATTTTTGTCAGAAGTGCATGAAGCACTGAAAATTTGCTCACCCCTAAGCCAAGCCAGAAGATGCACAAAATGTCTGACAGTGGTGCAAGTCTGAGCAGCACTACAATCCCAAGCCAGTGGAGATTGCAGAAAGTCATGCGTTTGGAACAAGGAATCAGATGCCCAGTGGGGATATTAGAGAGCTTATCATGACCTTGAAAAGGCTATCCATTTGTTGTAATTTGAGAATTTCAAGAAATGCGCAGTTTAAAAAGTGAACACATTCTCAATAATTGCTGACATAGCTTGCCAAACAGCATTGTCCATGGGCATAGCAGAATGTGACTCAAGAGAAGCCAGAGTTAACAACCAGTTAACTGAAGTAAATAAACTGCAACTGAGTAAGCAGAAGGCTTCAAAAGCAGTTTGTGACAACAATGGTGCTACAAAATCTTCTTGGTGGTGCTCAGGCCAACATTGGTCCATTTCTGAAAGCATTCTGTGCCAAAAATGCTACAGCTGCAACAAAGTTCATTTTGCCAAGGCATGGATGAAGCTGCAGCCACTGCTTTAGTTGTCAATGAAGTGGTTGCTTGAAATCCATATGATCCAAGCACACGGATGCCTAGTGGAAATTCACAAGGGATTGTGGTCCAAGCAACATTGGCTCCACTAAACAAAGAGGTCGACATGGGGACATCAGGTAGTTAGAATCACTTGAAAAGTTGAGTTAACATCAGCTAGAGACATTGTGCTTAGAATTAGGAAGTTAGAGAGGAGAAAACTCCCATAATGGCAAGTGTTGGTTCCAGTCACATACAAATGAGCAGTGTGCAAAACTGCCCATCGTTGTGAAGGATGAAAAACCAGCCTTGCTCGGATGACAAAAACAAAAAATATCGGAAAAACTCAGGTCTGACAGCATGTGTGGAGAGAAAGACAGAGTTAACATTTTCAGTCCATATGGCTCTTCTTCAGAGCTTTTTGCTTTTATCTTGTTCAGACGAAACTACTTAACAACACTTTATTAAAACAAGCTTTTGTGTTGAAGCAAAACTCACATATCTTGCAATGTGATCTAGATGTACCTTCAGGTGCTTAGTGAAACCAGCAAACTAATTCAAAGATATATGGCTAATGTACAAGATTGGAGAAACGCAAGAGCAGTTTATTACAGGTTTTGCCCAGTACTCTATGCTCTAATGGGGAAACTAGGGCAAGAGCTGAAAAGACTTGGACTGAGAACGTTATCTAAGGTAAAACAGAGTAATTGGGTTACTCCCATAGGGGTAGTACCAAAGTCAAATGGTAGCATAGGAATATACATAGGGATAAGGTAACCTTAAATCAGATATTAGAATGTAATCAACACAATATTTTGTGAGCAGGACCCCCACGTTTTGCAATATTGATAGGAGGCCAGATTGTCAGATCTAACTTTGAAAACAAACACCTATCTGCAACTTGAGCTAAATCACAAGTCCAAGTCATACTGAACTATTGATACACAGGTCTCTCAGTTTCATAGGCTGCCATTTGGTGTTTCGGCAGCCCCCAGAATTTTTCAAAGGGTGATCAACCAAATTTGCCAGGAAATCAGACTAGAGCTCTATTTGGATAACATACATATGGTTCTGCTTATTTGGAACTGATGATAGGCTGAAAAAGATGCTCTACCATCTGGAGAAGCATGGAGCTCAAATTCTGTACTGCCAAGCAACAACCTTCAGTGCTTTGTCACACTCCCTTGTCCAATTCCACAGAACACCTTTCCTCAAGAGTTGATTCAATAGATGCCATAAGATTGCCATATTTGTTTATGAATATATTATATATACACACACACATACACAGAAAGGGAACAATTTATACCGCATGAGAATAAGGTGCTGATTGCTTGGCAAGTGGACTTTTATTGGCAGAAGTATTGCCGTAGAGAATGTATCAGAGAACGTTAACTGCCATGCTGGTGTGTAAATTTTTTTATCACAAGGCAACTTTCAGCTAACTTGGAAATTTGGTAACTTGAACTGAGACAGAGCAAGCTGCTTAAAAAATGAAAGGCCACATTCTAAGGTGAAGGTGGGAAACAAACAAATTACCCTCAGGGGAGCATGTAGGGAGACATGTTTCCTGTACTCCAGACAACCCTCGAAACATGCAACTGTGTAAGGAAGAGAAATTAAAAATGTGAAGTGCTAACTATTGAAACAATGGCTGCCACAGACAGACGCCAAGAACCTCTTAGAAGTACACAATGGGTGAAGTACTTCAAGTTAAGGTTGCCCATTCACCATAAACAGAGATTGCAACTGACACAGGGGACGTCAAGAAAATCTCCAGCAGAACAGACAGGCTGGAAACTGCTCTCTCTCTCCCCCTCCCACTTTTGGAATAAGAGCATCACCTGGTTTGCAAAGCCAGCCCTACCAGAAACCTAGGAGCGCCCCAAAATCTCGTAATAATTGCGGCGGCCCCTCGCAAACAAGAAACGGCGGCCCCTCGCAAACAAGAAACGGCGGCCCCTCGCAAACAAGAAACGGCGGCCCCTCGCAAACAAGAAACGGCGGCCCCTCGCAAACAAGAAACGGCGGCCCCTCGCAAACAAGAAACGGCGGCCCCTCGCAAACAAGAAACGGCGGCCCCTCGCAAACAAGAAACGGCGGCCCCTCGCAAACAAGAAACGGCGGCCCCTCGCAAACAAGAAACGGCGGCCCCTCGCAAACAAGAAACGGCGGCCCCTCGCAAACAAGAAACGGCGGCCCCTCGCAAACAAGAAACGGCGGCCCCTCGCAAACAAGAAACGGCGGCCCCTCGCAAACAAGAAACGGCGGCCCCTCGCAAACAAGAAACGGCGGCCCCTCGCAAACAAGAAACGGCGGCCCCTCGCAAACAAGAAACTTAAGCCTTTGTTGTGATCAACTGAGGAAATTAAGTAGGAGGGAGCCAGTTCACTCCTATCACCTCGTACTAATATTCTAACCAGGCTGGTCAACTCTGGTCAAGGCACTTCCTCAGGGACTGAACCAGGGAATGGCTGACCCCCTAAGTTTCCATTCAGTCAAAGAAAGTGCAATGCATGGGCATGTTCTGTTTACAAAGGACAGGGTCCTATGTGTGAATATGTGGCTTCTAGCATGTGTAAGTGAGCCACACTGCGAGCCTGACTGATAATCTTAAAATGGTCGTTAGCATATTCGGGACTTTTTATTAAGAATAACACTAAGTGTTGTCCAAATGCAGAATCACAGCTGATATTGTACATAATGCTCAAATTTTGCAAGCACGGGCTGGTTGAATATGGTCAGAACTTTGCCCGTTGCATATGGCTGAAAGGATGTGCCAATTGATCCAATCCTCCAGTCATTGGAACGTATGGTTGACATAACTGCATCACACTAGCACAAATTCATGTATCACATTACTCATTTGTACAGTAAGCAATATCTTTTTGATTTGATGGCAGCATCCTGTCAGTGAAGAATACCACTCGTGTTGCTACTGTATAGTCACAGCGTGAAATGACTAGCTTCACCGGTTGCTCAAATTTGACACACTTTATTCTTCCATGGCAACTGTAGCACTTCTCGACCAGAAATGGTGGCTTTAGACCCATGAGTTTGTGCAATAAACAGCGACCAATGATCTGATCAGGGTAACCATTATCCTGCATGACAGCTTTGATGTTCCCTATGTCACCATCAAGCTTGCATGATGAGCAAGTAGCTCGGGCCCTATTCACGAGATTGCTGATAAGGCCAATCTTATAGTTAGTGGAACTGTAGGAACCCCAAAAGAATATATTCAACAGCAAAGGCGGGCTTGCAGTGGACAGTAGTAGAAAATCCACTAGCAGATTTCTCAACTTGCATGTCGAAGAAAGGGAGCGCATTCGACTCTTCCATTTCAAAGGCGAATTTGAGCACAGGAAGGAGCCCATGAAGGTGTGTAAGGGCATTCTTATGTGCAGTTGCAGATTCAAAGACAGCAAACATATCATCTACATATCAGAAGCATGCAAGGGGTAGGAGATCAGGGGTCATTCCAGAGATATTTCTTGTGGAAACCGATGAAGATGTTGGCGAGAGCTGGAGCTACACAGGATTCCATGGCAATATCATCTATTTGGGCATACATGGTGTCGTTAAAACTGAAATCAGTTACAAAAGTTCCCAAGTTCATAAGTTTTATGACTACCGATTCAAACAGTAGCAGCACGTCAATATCGCTATGATATAGTGACATAGGTCAAATGTCTATGGTTTCCTCAAGTGGTACATTCATGAATAGGCTAGCAATGTCCAATGAACACATGGACACAGAATTGCTATCGATATGCCAATCATTTATAGTCTTCACAAAGGTGAAGGAATCCTCCACCATGTATGTGGAAAACTTAATGATTTATAGCAACTCGTTCAACCATTTGGCCCAAAATCTCTGTGCAGAACAAGTCATAGCTAAGATAGATGGATGCCAGGTATTTAGGCTGTACTTTCCAACAACTGGTGCATTTTATCAAACTGCGCATCCCTTCGACTGTTTGCAACAGACAAGGCATTGACTGTACTCAACCAGACCATGCTTGCAAAACTCAGAAGTGTCCAATGTTAGTTGTAATTCCATGATTGGACAACACTTCCTAAACAATCCCAATTACGCTAATTACACTACCAACTTAAGATCATCAAGTCAGGCTCGCAGTATGGCTCATTTACATATGCTAGAAACTACATGTAACTCTTTCGAGTACAAACCCGTTTCCATCTGTTTCAGATGAAGTTACGTTGTTTCATAATTTGCCATGGTGAGATTTGAACTCTTGATCTTGGGGTTACAAACCCTGTACCATAACCACTTGGCTATTTAGGCCAAGTCTAGACACTACACGTATTCACACATGGCCCTGGCCCTTGCAAACAAAGAATGTATCCACACATTGCTTTTTTTCAACTAAACAAAGCTTAGGGGACAGCCATTCCCTGCTTCATTCGCCATGGCAATACCTTGACAGGAGTCGACCTACCTGGTTAGAAGAATTTAAACAAGACCTTGGCAGTTAACTGCTCCCTGGTGCATTCACCATGGCAACACCTTTACCAGAATTCACTTGCCAACCATTAGCACCCTCTTATGCACTATAAATTGTTGTTCCTTTTCAGATTGTGTTGTTACAAAACTGTCCTCATGATGAAAAGCTTCAACGGCATACAAGTGAAATGAAAGATCAACTAAAGGTGCATGACCAATGCGCAGTTCCAATGTTTGCCCTCTACATTGTGCAAATATATTCAAAGAAATTTCCACCCTCCTTCTTCCACCAATTTCTTACAAGTCTAAATTGGCCAGCTGCCCTCAGTATCTTGCCGAAATAATACTTTTTTTTAAATGTAAACCCAACTGAGTGAGGGCAAGTTATTACTAGCAGGAAGCATAACTACTAAGGCAGATCTCAACAACTGACATTCACAAGTATGCACTTCCAGTGAGGGGTTGTTGGAATGAGATCAGATGTGGGAACATTGGCCAATATTTTTCTAGCAGGCAGGGACTCAAAAAAAAACAAGCACACATGCATGCTGCCTTAGCTGAGTTCAACGAACAGCACAGTGGACCAAACTAGGGCCTTCATTCTTTCAAAAGATTAAAGAACCCACAAACTTTAGCAAATGTTAACTGGTTTTAAGATTAGTATAATATGCAGCAAATCAATTGCTCAAATGTAACCGCAGTAAATGTGCTGTTACAAACCTCTTGTCGAGAAATTTTCTAATTAGATAATTAATATAAAGAATTATCTTCAACATTGTACATTAAACTGCAGTACGAAGGCAAAAGGAAGTCAGTAAATTCAATCAACTGCAAAATAGAACCTGGTAACACCTTGTACTGCTTTCTAAAGGGTATTAAGGACATAATGAACCCAGTCAGCTGTCACTGGTATAAAATACTATTTCATTCTTATCTGGAGTTAAAACATAAGCTTAAGGCTGTATCTAATCGCAATTCAATTGCTATTTATAAACTGAAAGTTGACTATTGCACTATCTAACTCCAACTGGAATTTGGATATCAACCTTGTATATCCATGGACATGGATCTATTTGTTAGTTCCTTCACCCAGGGCTTCCCGAACTATAGGTCATGACCCCCAGCGGGGTCGTAAGACAAGATCCTGTGGTTGCAAATTTAGAGGCAACAATGGATGCCATGGATTTGCGAGGTCCCTTAAACCCTCACATTTTTTTTCCAAAATGATGGTGGGCATGCCCTAACTGACAATCTGAGGCATGATTCCTGTCCCAAAAATAATAGTCGAGCACAGGTAGGTGTTTTTAAAAACCCTGCAGTTTAAACACATTGCTCTCACAAATCTCTCCCCACTTCACTCTCACACAGACCTGATGCCCATCCAACTGCTCTCTCAGCTGTACCACCACCACCACCCCCCCAAAATCTGACTCACTCTGGGGTCACAGCAATTTTCAAGCCTCAAAATGGATTCACGTGGGAAATCATTACCTCAGACTATGAATACAGTCTTTCAATTAGCTGAAAAATAACGTGTCTTGAGGTGTTCTTTCAAAAACAACATTAGAATGCCTCTCTGGTCAGCTCTTCATAACTTGCCTTCAGCAGCAGCAGGCATTATTCAGAGTCAGCACATTCAGGAAATAATTAGTCTTAGAAGGGCAGACTGAACAGTTTCACCTCTGTCCATCCATTTTTCCATTCCATTTTCACTGTACAAATTAACAGTACACCCAGTAGGCAATACCTTTCAGTCTATAAAATGTTTTAAAACATCAAACACCATAATCACATGGAAAACTCTAACCACTCCCCACTCCACTAACCCAGTAAATACTACAGACCATCAATGTTAACTGCACCCAATGGAACACTTTAATTATAGCTGTTCATTTTTGCAACAATGCAGGAGTTCCTCAGCAAGGTGATAATATAGTTCTACAGAACTCTTCCAGCTGCTGAAAATACATGCTCACCTACAGAAGTCAACCAGTTATGGTATCCCGACCTTCAACACATTGCAACTGCAGCTGTTGCTGCCACAGTGAACTTTGGAACTGGGGCAGGATGAAGCTTATTTTTATGTATTAAAACAACAAGTGCACAAGGGACACATTTGGCTCATCCATGCATAGAAACTTTTGATCACCATAAAATGTCACACTCTCTTGATGGGGTTTTGTCTCTGCCACTTGATCAGGTGCTGATCACACTTTGCATTAAGAAATGTGCCTACATCTGTCCTGAACTTGCCAAACCATTTTTACAATCTCAAATCTTTTGATTGTAAACCAACAACCTTGAGATTTTAAGACTGAAAACTACTATGATTCCCCCCAGTTCTCAAATTGCAACTCCTAGTCTTGATTTCAACCCATTCTCTCCTGCATTTTGCTAAGATACATTTAGGAGAACTTCCTGACCATGATAGTTAACAAAAGGCCCCACCAGAAACAATAAGTTGCCTTTTTTCATTTGGATGCAGACTTATTTATTGAACATTTCAATTCCACAAATTTTCAAATGCATTTATTTTTAAGAGGAGCAAAGCAGGCTAATTCATTTAGCAACACTTTGATTACCTGCTTGTTTATATAAAAAAGGGTAATGACCTCAAGAAGTGTACTTATATTAAAACATTATGTTGTACAGAACTGGTAATTGTTACCACCTGTTTACAAGGAACACCATAACCTCAAGAGCTTGCACCTTGTGCTGTTCGCTGTTCACTGGGCAATTATTGATGTAACTGGCATGCTGCCATCAAGGGTCAATAGCTTTGTCAACATGCACCTTAGGGATTATGAAAATACTTGCAATAGCTAAGCAACCTAGATTATAAATACAATTCAAGAGGCAAGAGGGGGAAACTGTATATAAACTAATCTCAATTATGGTTCAATTAATGGAGTCATATCTCTACCATTTAAAAAAAACACATGGTTGGACCTCAAAACAAGGATCTGACAACAGTCTTTATTCTAGTGAAATGTCTGGAATTAATTCCTGTTGCTGGTTCTAATCTGTTTAATCACAGAACTGTAAAATGGGGATTTTAGACTCCCCCTCCTCCTGTAATTTAAAATATCAATCCTGTAAATCAGGAGGGAACAAAGAGCTCAACAAAAGCCGATACCTCAAAAACATCCCAAAACATAAACTTACATGTGAAAACAAATAATTACAAAAAATGCAACGGGACAAAGAGTTTTATCTATATTGTATGT